>NC_067400.1:70368240-70724240 GCF_016432865.1 Antechinus flavipes | reverse complement strand
TCTGTTAAACACTTACTAAGTGTAAAGCACTATCTTGGGCAATGGGGATACAAAGGAAAAAAATGTATTTATCCCTTGCTTTCAAGAAGCTCACATTATTTTCAGGGAAACAACATATATACATATAAGCATAAATAACAAATGCAAAGTAATTTGATGGGAAGGGAAAAGGTAGTGGGAGTAATGGTAAGAAATAAGTCCCTACAGTAGAATAGGCTGGAATTCAGAAAAGATCTCATATAGGAGGTAGAATGTAACCTGAGCTCTGCAGAAAATTAGGGATTCTAAGAGAGAGAAGTAAGGAGAGAGGGCAATGAAGGAATGGAGGGAAAGTTTTTACAAAGGCCAAGATGGTGTATTGTGTATGAGGACAAGCAAAAGAACAAAATTAGCTGGATCTTTGTATGGAAAGGAATATCATGAATATAAGGCTAGAAAGGAGTAGAAATGTTAAAAATATATATAAATACAAAAGGATTTTCTTTTTTATTTTAAAGGAAAACAGCATGCTACTGATGTTTTTAAAGCAAGGAAGTACAATGGTCATGATCATTTTAGCAGCTACATAAAACATCAATTGAAGAGGGGAGACATCTGAGGAAGAAAAACCAATCAGAAGACTTTTGCAGTAGTCCAGGTACATGATGATGATGTCTAAGCAGTATTGTTGTATGAGAATGAAAAAGGAAGATGTGAGAGATGATGTCAATAAGGTAAGATGCATGGGAAAGTGAGAAGCTGAAAATGACAAAATAAAACTATTGAAATGCTGGCATTTTAAACCTGTCAACCTCCATCTCTAATCCACAAATAAAATTATCTTCTTAAAACTCTTCTTCACACAAATGCTAACTAATATTGTCATATAAATCTCTAATTTGCAATGAAAGGTGAATCAAAACATTTTGCCTCAAAACAAAATCATCTGCTTTGGACTTGTCTATTAATACCTTGAAAAATAATTTCATTAATTAATGTAACTAATTTTGCATTTCATTTTTTAAAAATGTAACTGTTCTAAGAGATTTACAGTAACTGGGCAATTTTATACTTAGAGCTAAAAAAAATATGAAACCAATCAGTTGCTAAGTATGGATTCTTTTTTTAGTTTATCATTTTAAATTTCAGCATATAAAAAGAAACACAAAAATTACTTCCTTTTGGATGATTTGAACCATTTCCACATTTAAAGATAAATCATTAATTAGACATTGAGTTGCCTTTTCAAAGTTTTACTTTGAGTTGTTTAAATATTATTTAAAAATTTCATCTGGAACATATATAGTATTACAATGAAACATTACAGTGAACATATATAGTGCTACAGTGAAAAATAATTGGATAAAGACATCTTTAAGTCTGTTTCAAATTTCATGGAAGTTTGAGCCTTGAAAATTCTATGATTCTAAGAAAGTAAAAGTTCTGAAAAGGCATGTCTGTAGTTATTTCCATGGATGTGTGTGTTCAGGCCAAGTCAACTACCAAAGGTAAGGAAATGAAAGCACTTTGGACTAATGCATATAAGTGTTGACAATATATAATTATTGTCCTAAATAAGATACATTGGGTTATGTCATTTCTTTAGGTTTTGGCATACTTTTTAAACTATTATTTTTATCCCATAGTACACACTTTTGTAAGGATGTAGCCAAGTAACTTTTTTCTAATAACTGTGGAGGCAATGACTAATTTCTAAATACCTTGATTCAAGCTGAGAAATCTATCTTTGGAGTTATGTCACCACCTTAAAATATAAATGCCTTGAATGTAGGAATGTAGGAATTCTTTGAATTTGTATCCCCAGAACCCACTACAGTAGCTGGCAGTGGCATAACAAATGCTTATTAGCTGACAGATTTAAACAAAGAAACAAAACAACAACAACAAACTACTTGAATGGGTTATACAGTTGACCAAACTGATAAGCTATGTTAACATCTTGTAAACATAGCTAAAATAAGGACAGAAATTAGGACATTCAAGAAAAAAGCATATTGCAATTAGTGGACTAAACATTTCTATATCTATATGGTTTTAGGTCTCTGAAAGTCATAGTAATATAATGGATAGAAAGCAAGACCAGGACTCAAGTCTTTCCTTAGACATCCTAATTGTGTGATCCATGCCAAGTCAGTTCATTTCCTAGTGTCTTAGACAGCTCTAAGACTACGAGTTGTAGAGATGGTGCCAACTTCCCATAGTAAAGGGAATTTCTCACCCAGAATTTCTAATCCTAATGAAACCACAAATTCAGTTCCTTTCCCTATGCTTTAGTTCTCTTATTATCTGCTTGCTATATGAATTAGATTTTTATCTAAATAAAGGTTTCATCATTTTGCAATGAAAAATACTGTTGAATCTGTTCATGAGAAGTTACATTTGTCATTCAGGTTTTGGCATACTTTTTAAACTATTATTTATATCCCACAGTATACACTTTTGTAAGGATGTAGCCAAGTAACTTTTTTCTAATAGCTATAGAGGCAATGACTAATCTCTAAATATCTTGAGTTTTACTAAGCCACAATTTAAAAAAAAAGTTTGTATTCCATGTTATTTTATTTATTTTCAAAAGAGTTCTTTACCTTGCTTTATGTGTCCTGACCCTGAAAAATATTTCATCAGCTCTGCAAACCAAAACATTCCATCAAATCAATCATCTCTATCCAGATACCCACTAATTAATAAATTTACTTATATAATTGCAACCAATATTACCTCTTTTCTCCCCATTGTATTGATTTTTAAAATAAGCTACATTTGCTGAATTAATTGGTTTATGTGAAGATTTAGTACTTTGGAGAAAGCACAAACTAGAATGCTTTCTTATTCATATATTGATGCAGAACAAATCTTACAACTTTAGGAAGTCCCCATAACAACAGTGAAGAGTAATCTAGTTAAAAAATCCAAATAGAATGCCATCCTACTATGACAACTGGTCATAGGAAACTTTTTTTGAGCTAAAGCTATTTCTTGTAAAAATAACTGCTTGTTCTAGGGGAAGAATTATGACAGAAATAAGCATTGTAGTACTTATTCTAAATTTTCACCCACTTCAGGAGGATTTACAGTTAATTCTTGGGATTATTTGTATTATTTGCCTTATTAACATAAAATAAATCTGTGTGTTTTTGAGCATAGACATGCATGAGCACATGCATGAAGATAAGCAGAATATATCTATGCAACAGGAATGCATACACACATTTATATGCCTTAGTTAAACAGAGGCAAAATATTACATAAAGGGTCTCATACTGAGCAGAATACAAATGCAGAATTTCCTAGTCAAAATACTGTGATGAACAAGCCATCAAGGAGCAACGGCATGACTCCAAAAAGCCACAATGTACTAAACATGGTACTGAAAGCTGGAAGCAAAAAGTGTTTTTTGTGTGTTTTTCCCATAAAGGGTCAAAATTAAGAAGATTACCACTTTCTTGATCTCCCCACAGATCAGTAGTTTTACATGATTGATTTCACTCCCCCTACTTGTTTTCCTTTTCTTAATATCTTCCATGAAGAGTGCCTAGAGAATCCGATGATCATATTACCTGATTACTTGGCTAAAGTAGCAATACCAAAGTAAAAATCCCACACCATGAATAAGATGCTGGAATTGGCACTTTAGGAGAAAAGGAAAAAGAAAAAGAGGAAGCTAATTAGATCTGATTCTCCATATGAGTGTCATGAGTTAGATGATTAAGCATCATTCTTAAATTCAATCCTGTATTTAATGTTTTGCTAGTTGAAAAGAAAAATAAAAGAACTTTCCCTAAAATATTTAATTTACACATACATAAATTTGAAGAAGAAATTCTGCTTTAAATTATTCACTAAGATGATATTAATTTATAATTACTAAATTGTAAATGAATGTTTCTTATTCTCCCTACCCTAAGTAAAGCTCACAATTAAAAAAAATCCAAATGCACTTAGAGTCTTAGATGGAAACAGAAAAGTAGTGGTTTGGTAGAATTATTATTTTAGGTCATCATAAATAAAATGAAATGGAAAAATGTCACTTCTATATTTTCAGGCTGACCTTGGAAAAAAAATTCTAACCAGAACTTTAATTGTTGGGAAAGCTGCAAAGATCATTACTAGTGGTACCAATTAACTATAAATCAACAGATGAAAATTCATGTGACCTTTGAGAGAACATTTTGTCTGTTACCTAGCAAATATTTAAGACTACACTTAAAGTAGCTTCAGATCAATGGGAATAATTACTATTGTGAATCTACATAATTCAAGTTTTGCTATAATTTGAAAATAATTTTCAAGTATATGTTTATCAGAACACTAATGATTAATATGCTGTGTTTAAACTACTGTTAGTAAGTTTTTTATAATAAGAAACTGAAGAAATTAAGCAACTATAAGAAACAAATTAACAAGAGAGTCTGTCAAAAATTATGATGGCTACAATATAAATAACTTCAACCTCATAATGCTAAAGAAAGGAAAAGATTAACTGTTAAACTAGATATTCATGTTAAAATCTGAAAACCCTTTTTAGTTTCAACCCTTGTTGAAAATGCTTCTAAAATGTATTTAGTGTCTTGGTAAATTAACTGAATGGAAGACAAGTAGTGAGATGTACTCTTAAGCTGTCATGTCAGAGGTTATGCATCCAAATCAATGGCTATCCTTCAAAAGAGTCCGCCTAACAGGATATACTTATTCTAATGATGCCATCGCTATTCAAGATATTTTTCTAATTCTTCTCTTGAATTCTCTTCAGAATCAGTTCATACGTCATACAAAAAACCCCAACCTCTTTACTTTATCAATATAGAGTGCTTTTGAGTCAGAATGGTACTTCTAAGTTGAGCTATCTGTCTTATTCACATGAATTAGCACCAAATCACTTTAAAATCAAATCTACTCTGAAAGGGCAAAAATCTGCTGCCACTGAAAATGTCCAAAATAATCTGCCATTCATTCTAAAGGCAATTCACTTTAAGGAAGAAGTTTCAAAATGTTTTGAGGTTATAAAATGAGTAGGGGTTTTTTGTGGTAGCAATATTCATTTCAGAGTATATGAGTGTGTATGTGTATATATATGTACATATACATATATATATACACACACACAGAATATACATATATTTGTGTGTATATATATATATATATATATATATATATAACTATTCTGGTATATCTATTTATTTTAAAATCTGTTATATTACTTTATAATTATACCTCAGACTTTAATATTTCTTTGACCCTGAGGATCTTATCTATTGATCATTCTGAGTATGACTATTGACTGTTCATTACTGTAAATATATAGGAGGTAGAAGACTGAGCTGAATGGCAACTGACTCCAAGTGATCTTCATAAGATGGGGCTTTGAAATACAGCCAAACTATATGGCTTGCCATTCTTTAAATATTTCAGGCTTTTCCTTGCTTCTTGTGCCTTTGCTAACATTATTATTTCTACTTGGTGACCTCCCTTTTATTGCTTGTCAAATCCTGTACAGTTTTCCTTAGTTCAAATATTACTGCCTCTATAATCCCTTCCCTGATTTTTCTTTGCAGGCTTTACCTTTTTCCTCTCTGCATTCCTATAATAGTGTCTGTGTTGACAATGTATTACATATTTATATGTGCACGTATTCTCTCTCATAAATGACAAACTCCTTAAAGGTAGTAACTGTCTCTTATTCTTCCTTAGATCCTACATAGGACTTGGTACACCACTCCACATACAGCAGCCAATGTATGGTGAAGTGGACTCAATGTCATTTTGTTTTGGTGTGGCTTATCTTTCTCCTAAAAATGTAGGGCAGTAGAGAGAGCACTGGGCCTGGAATCAGAAAGGCCTGCTGAGATCCTGGGTAAATCACAACCACAGTTTCCTTCAGTTTTGTCATCAATAATTATAGCATCTCCCTTATAGGGTTTTTCTAAGGATAAGATGAGATAATATTTGTAATGTATCTTGCAAACTTTAAAACTTTATCTAGAGAAAGGCCAAATATATCATCATTATTGCTAT
Organism: Antechinus flavipes; assembly: GCF_016432865.1. Lineage (NCBI taxonomy): Eukaryota > Metazoa > Chordata > Mammalia > Dasyuromorphia > Dasyuridae > Antechinus > Antechinus flavipes. The sequence continues at coordinate 70,718,228 of NC_067400.1, read as the reverse complement.
TATTACTGTTATTGAGACTATAAATTCTTGTAACTTTTTTATACCTTAACAATGTTATCTATTGCTATATTTCCAAACTTGCAATATTTTGGTCAGAGTACAAGAATAGTAACCCTCATTTTTTTTTTTTTTTACCATGATTTCATTTGTATAATAACTTTTAATTCTGGTAAAGGACAGTTTATTCATGGCTAAAGCAATTAAAACCTTTCTTATTTCTCTAAGATTGAAAGGGTTTATTTATTTAATTGAAAGGCTTTCACCTACTCCCTTTATTGTAATCTCCTGAACTGTACTCCATTCTTCCCACTCGGTAAATATCTTCCTTGCTACCATCAAGATCAGAAATTATTTTGATATGGCAACATCTGCTGTCAGTCAAACGAAATTAGAAATAATAACGTCTCTTCATACTTCTGAGGCTCTCAAACTCATGCACCATAATTATCAAAAAGCACAGGTTACTGAGAGGTAGCACAATATTGTGTTAATACTGAATCAGAGAGCTAGAAGATGTGAAGTCCCAGCTCTGCTGTTTACTAGCTTTGTGACCATGGACAACTTATTTTGCCCCTCTGAGCATCATTTTCCTTATTAATAAAATGAGGATGAAAATAATTGCATTATATACCTCATCAAGTTATTGTGAGGCAAGAGTCTAATAAATCTGAAAGCACTACATAAACAATGAATTACTATCATCCATTTTTTAGTATGGATAGCAGAAGTCAGTTCTAGACAGCTATTGCAGATTATAGACAGACTACAGGACTACATGTATAGTTATTTACACAGCAACTTATTCTTGGACTCTAGTGATGCAGAGTTCTACTATATAGAATAAATTGTGAAAACCCAAGCCAACAATAAGCACAGTAAGTTAAACTGAAGACTTGAAAGCTTTCTTAGTGCTTTCCAAAGATGGGATTAATATAGGCAAAGTAATTAGTCAACAAGTCAAAGTAACTTTGATAACAAACTCATATGTGTAGTGCTCACTAATTTTCAATTCAAAAACATTTATTAAATGTCCACTATGTTCTAAATACTACAAGAAATTTTTGATGTTCCAAAAGTACCTAACTTATTTCAACAGTTCGTTTTATATAAGTGTAGAATGTGGCTTTTTACAATTGGTAAGAAAAATTTAAACTTGACACAAGTAAAACAATTTAGAGAAGATTCTGTTTAAAGAAAAAAAAATCTTTTACCAGGGATACTTTCCTGTCCTTTCTGCTATCTTGGTCTAAAGAATGCATATAGTTCGAGGGATCGGGAAGGGAAGAAAAAGAATAAGCATTTATATACTGACTAGCTTACTAGCATTGTGCTAAGTGCTTTAATGCTTCAATGACTAACTGGCAATTGTGTTCTACCACTAATTGTCAAGGTAACTTATGGCAGGTAGGAACTACAGAAGGTTTAAAAATATATAAAATGATTCCCTCCTATACAAATGCCTGTAAACTAAATTTATATCTTAAACTCTCCACTAGCAAATCGGTTCATCTGTCCACGGCAAGGTAAAATGTGCATAGAAAAATGCAAAGATCATGTAAGTCCTTTGCCATGTGAACTCTTAGCATATTATGCTGTATTAAGCACAATGAAAATTGAATTCCAGCTTCTTTTTTATGATTTACTATTCAGATTCCATGGCTGGAAGTCAAAACCAAGATTATTTTCTGCTTGTCAACAATATAGTACTAGCAGAGTTCTGAAAAAGTTAGGTTCCCCATTCACCATTTCTACCCCTGAATAAAAAGGCAAGAGAATAGTTGTCAGGTAATATAAGCATCAGATGCCATAGGCAGTCATCAGGTTTTCTTTCAGCTGCTTACCAGTGTGGCTCCTTTTATGTACCATAAGCACATTGGGCCCAATGCAAACCATGCCACAGACGTCACATTTCAGTTTACCATTCGGAAGCCGGATTCCTCCCTCGCCCTGAAGGTCCTGGACTTTTCTGTTGTCAGTCACATCATTGCTCTCAATAATGGGTTCTTCTAGGCTGCTACCTTCATCATGGCCCCTGAGGTCTCCTTCCCGACTCAGGGGTTTCCTGTCAGACTCTTCATCACTTTGCATTTCTAGCTTTACTGAATTTGCTGTGATTTAAAAGAGAACAAAAAAAAAACCATTAAATATTGAAAATATATGCATTATAAAGACAGATTTGATAGGTTTTTTTTCAGTTCTCATACTTCTTGACCTCTCTGAAGCATCTGATATGATAACAAAAGAATAGTCTCTCTTACTTCTCCTTCTACATCATGCCTCCTAATTGTGAATGTACTTTAAAAATGTGATGTTAAACTCAAAGAAAAATGGATCCCTGTGGGCCACATATTGACTAAGAAAGCCACAAAAGACGTTTTTGTTGTATTTTTATCCATTTTGTTAAACTTTCTCCAATTATATTTTAATTTGATTTTCTAGAGACTGAAAGTTTGACACCTCTCTAAGGCCTGGACTTCCTGGACCTCTTTCTTCCTTCTAGTTCTACATTATATTTCTAGGTATTTTCTTCAGCTGCCTCAGTTTAATTGTCATTTCTTAAATGATTCTCAAATCTTCATATATATATACATATATATATATTATATATATATATAGCCTTTCCTCTTAGCTTCTAGTCTACTTTATGAATCATCTATTAAATATTTCTAAGTAGATACTACATAAGCATCTCAAATTCAACACTTCCAAAACAGAATCCATTATCTTTCTTCTCAAATATGCCCTTCTTCCAATTTTTCTTATTTTTGTTGAGGGTTCCAACACTTTACAGGCTTCAATTTGCAACCTTGGTATTATCTTCACCTTCTCACTTTCACCCGCCCTACATATCCAAATAAGAGCCACATCTTGACATTTTTACCTTCACAGTGATTTTTTGCATTACTCACAAAGCCACTTCCTTATTCCATCCCTTCATCACCTCCCATCTTGACTATTGCAATAGTCTCCTACTTGGTCTTCCTCTCTCAAGTCTCATATACCAGATGATTGCCAAAGTAAATTTCTTTAAGTGCAGTTCTAAGCATGTCATCTTCTCCAGAAACCCCATGGGTTTACTATGGCCTCCAGGAGGATAAAATCTCAATTACTCTTGTTTAGCTTTTAAAGCCCTTTATAACCTGTCCCTAACCTTTCCAGTCTCCTTATACTTTGCATTCCTTCCTTCACTTAAGTCTAGTCAAACTAATCTTCTCACTATTCCTCAAACATGGCATTATATTTCCAATCTCCTTGGCAATAAAACTTCCCCTTGTTTCTCATTCCTTGAATACATTCACTATTTACTTCTGCCTCATGTAATTCCTTATTTCTTTCAAGAATCAGCTCAATCCCTAATTTTTTTGTGAAGCTTTGTCTGACTCATCCCCCAACTGTTAATGTCCTACTTTCCTAAAATGAATGGTATCTACTACTTTTATTCATATTATACTCGTGAAAGTTTAATGTGTTTCCTTTGATAAAATATAAATTCCCTCAGAGTTGTTTCTCTTGGTCATCTTCAGAGTCTATCAAAGCTGTCTGGCATGTAGTTGGCACTTAATAAATGCTAGGATAGGTAGGTGGCAAAGTGAGTAAAGTATCAGGCCTAACGTCAAAAGACAGCTCTTCCTCAGTTCAAACCTGACCTTAGACACTTATCAAATATGTGACCCTTGGCAAGTTTATTAACCTAGTTTGCCTCGTGTCCTCATGTGTAAAATGAGCTAGAGAAGAAAATGGCAAACCACTCCAGCATCTTTGCCAAGAAAACCTCAAATGGAATCGCAACAAGTTGAACAGGACTGAAATGACCAAACAAAATAAATGTTTGCTGGTTGAGTGATTTCATTATGCAATATAATATACATCTAACTACAAATAAAGATGATTTTAAATAATCAAGAAGAGTAATTGAGGCATTCTACACAAAAGGATTCCAAACATCAAATTATTCAGTCCTGTTATTAGCTATGAGACCTTGTCCAAGTTACTGAGAATATTTGGCTTTCAGTTTGCTTCTGTATTAAATGAGGCTAGTTGCATTAGATGAGCTTCAATGTTTTTTCTTAATTTCAATTTTCTGTGTTTATAAACATAACCCATTGAAATAAATTTACTTTTACATCACTTTTAATTTTTTTTAAAAAAGAAGTGCTAGAATGACTTCTTTAGCTTCTCATTTAGGAGACTGAGGTTAAGAGAAATTAAATGATTTGATTGAGTTTGTGCAGCAAATTTATGGACCAAGACAAAATTAAATTACTATCTGTTGCTTGATCTACTGAGCCACGCTGCATCTAGGTGATTATATATATGTGTGTGTATATATATATGTATATATATACACACATATATATGCATATATATATATTTATATTTATATATATGTATGTATGTATGTATATATGTATCACAAGCTCTATGTTAAACCAGAGTACTTGTGTAAACATGCTTCAAAACTGAGATGAAGAGACGATTGTGAATGTTGATATTCTGGCTAAAAAAAAATTCCTTATACATATGAAGACACCATGTCAAATGAGGAGCTCTAACGTAAGAGTAAACAAATAAGGCTGAGGAGGGCTAATTTGCTCTGCAGATCATATCAAACATCAGATGAATTTTTTCTTTGCTATGCATCAAAAATTACTTACTATATGGAACATATTATTACCATGCAAAGTATTCCAATCTTTCCCATCTGTGTATCAGAATGTAGTGAATGACAAGACGAGTAGAGCATACATGCACACACTTGTGATAGTTAAGAAACCTAAAGCTTTCTGTTTGCTGTTCTTGGATCATCCCACAGAAAAAAAATGGAATTTTGTTAGTATAGCTCTAATTCTGGATTGCTGACAGAGTCTTTTCACAAGACAGAGATAGGGCAAAATGCATGGCATAATGATCTTGACAATGACTTAAGAATTCAGATCAAGGTAACTAGGTAAAAAGTAAACCATTTGATCCTTTTGGAATAAGATGAAATGTTTTTCCCTCAAAAGGAAAAAGTTCTTTTTTAATACAATTCTCATGGAGAAATTATAAGCACTGAATATTCTCACTAGCATAAGTACTTATTACTATTGGCAATCCCTCCTTGCTTTCTTTCTGTCGCCTTTTAAATTTTAGATTGTCTACTATCTTTTGTTCTTAAACAAGGACAAAATTAAGTTCTGGCATTTTTTCTCTTTAGAATCTCCAGGATTTGGCCATTACATGTTTTTTCTATTCTTGTTTTCATCTTAATATCCATATCTGAATATATTCTCATAAACTAAACCATCCCAGTGAGCCTACCTTTCCAACAAAGAAAAAAAAAACAGAAGAAACTACTGACACAATGTACATTCTGTATCCACATACCCTTATCCCTCAAGCAAAATAAGAGGATACATTTGTTCTTGATTTCTCTCCAATCTTTTTTTTTTTTTTTTTTTTTTTTAGTTCTGTCTTTTATTTACACCTTGTCAAGATGCTATGACCTTGTTGGCATGCAGCATTCCATACCTAACTTCTCCTATAGTTCCAATATGTATGTCATCATTGCTTATATTTATATAGCTCTTTATAATTTGTAAAACACTTTATGCTACATAATTTAATCTCTATAAGAACCCTATGAGATAGGTGCTATTGTCATTGTTACTGTGATCTTTGCTGTTGTTTGTCCTTCATTCTTGAAGAGGACCATGACATCAGGGAGATGATGCCATGATATGTAAGTGAGTTGGATTTATGTGAGGGAGGGTTGGGCAAGGTCACCTGCCTCATTTTTCCCTTCAGAGTCATCTGGGTCCAGTGGCAAGAGATTGATCAAGACGGACTGTGCTATTATTTTTACTGATGTTTAGTGATTTGAAACTGATGGTCACAGAAATTAATTGGCTTGATCAGGTTCACATGTTTAATGAGTTAAGGCAGGATTCAAATCCAGATTTTCCCAAATCCAAATTGAGGGTTCTGCCTACCATGCCACATTGGGATGCTATTTTGACCACAGTGTGCCTTCATTTAGCATTGCCATGCAGGTGAAACAAATACTCTTGCCTATAGATCTGAAGGTTTTTTCTAGATGCCTCTCATCTTCTACTTTAATTCCAGTTATGATGACTACCTAAGCTGGGCAAACTCATGCCATTCTTAGTGTATGTTCTCTCCACCCTGCCCCACCTATGAGCTTATATTCAGGCTGTCTTCCTCTCTGGAATCACCTGCTCCACACCCTTCCCTCAACAAACAATCTCCCTCCCACAGATTAGGACACAATTTAAAACCATTCTCCTTTGTACGAAATTTCTTAATTAATGAAGAACACCACTGGCCACCCAAAGTAATCCAGAGCCTCAAGTAGAACATTAGTGTAAAATAAACATTAGAGCAGTACATAGGGACATATTTTCAAAGAAACATCATCCAACTTCTAGAAGCAAAATAGCTTGCAAATTTATTTTAAATATTGTCCTACAGAAGGACACCTCCACAAAGTGATAGAATGTATTTTCCTGCACTAATTGACAGGTGAATATGCTACATATTCCTCTAGAGAAATACTCAAAGGGCCTCTAGTTCTTTCTTTCTTCCCTCACATAGTAGAGAAAGAAAAGAAAAATGTTTATAATTAAGAAAGTTGAAACCTAAATAGGGGAAGGGTCAGTAGATTATTAGTATTAAAGATTATATATTTTATTTAAATTTTAAGAATTAGTATACTAATAAAGTCTGTGAATTAGTATTGGAACACATAATCATTATCTTTTCCCTGATGAAAAGATAATAATAGGGCCTACAAACAAGATATCAAATATGGGTAAGATGTGATTTTTCTCATTAACAGTTGTTGAAATATAGCTTGTACATCAAGCTATAGATGGAAGCAATGCATATGTACAACACAGTGAAGAAACTTTAAGAATTAAAAAACTATCATGTGCTATCACTAAAGTACCCAAAAAATTACATATGTAATTTTGTACATAAAATGTAGTTTAAAACATTTTTGATTTCTAAGACATATAAAAAGAAGAAAAGCAAGGAAGGATGTTAAGAGCCTACTGTGTCTGAAAAATTATATTTAGAATTCTCTAAATTTCATCAACTGATCGTCACAGAAAGTACTATTGGAAGATAGGTACTATTATTATCCCCATTTTACAGTTGATATAAATGAGGCAGAAAAAATATTAAAATAATTAGCCCATAGAGTTTATAAGTCTGACTTGGGATTTGAACACAGTTCTTTCTGATCCCAGGTCCAACATTTTACCCATTAGCACTATTAGCTACCCACCTCTACAGTGACCTAAACAATAAAATTATGCATGTATGTGTCTGTCTCAGAAGCCTAATCCACAGAAAGATCATTTTTAAAATGTGCCAACATATTTTAAATTTACTTTTTAGCCCTCCAAATCAGTTTTTAAAAACTTAGCAAAAAATCTTGAAGAAAATTTTGATAAAACATTGAAAGTTAATTTTGTTCTTTATGGACTATTGATTAAATTTAAAAATTATAGTTTTACTCAATTGTATTTTTCTGCTTTCAAAATTTTTTTCTTATTGTTATGCTCACCATTATTATTAATTTTATTTTAAAGCTCAGAATAAAGTTTCCATTGTCAATTGGATAGGCCTATCTTCCAGTCTATAGATGGGTAAAATCCAGATATAATTAAATTAATCTTACATGAATACATATATGTATTTTTTATTATGAAGAATATTTCCTTGATCAGTTGACCAATTTGTGAGTATTATTATTATTATTATATTACTATCAAAAATGTGGAACTGGAGTTCTTGCAGTGAAAGGAAAGAAGTGAAATTCTGGTGCATTTGTGGAGGATAAAACACATTATCATTAAATAATAAAAAATTAAAAGCTCATCTTGATTAAAATTATTAACTAACAAAAAAAATAAACAAAAATGTGTTCATTATTAAGTGTTTATTATGTGTCCAGCATTAAGCCTAATGTGAATGGAAATGTAAATACAAAAGCAAAAAGAGTGTCTGCCCTCACAGAGTTTTATATTTTAATAAAGAAACATATAGGCAGACTCAAAGGAATCATTTTGTTTGGAAAGTCATAGAATTGGATAATGGAGCATTAGGGGAATTGGGTGACACAAATCTTTGTAGAAACAATGACAAAATTGAATGGACTGGGGGAAAGAGTACAAGCTATTCAGAAGACCTCTAAATAATAAAATAAAACCCCAGTATATATGGAGTGGGAAAATAGAGGCAACCCCAATTAGGATTTCTTGGTCCAATGGGCATTTTAGTTCTGGGCAGGGCAAGGATTAAATCCTCTATGTCTTTTGCGGGAAGTTGTTATGAAGTTTTGGAAGTGAGATAAATTTCTATCTATCTCTACAGTGGGTAGATAGCGTGAACGAGGGAAGAGGGAAAAAAAAAAGAAATGTACATGATGACTTCATTGTATATTTTAAAGGAAGAGCAAATTATACATAGTAGATTTGAAGCTTCATGTGCAATCATTTTTTATTATACTATGTTATGGAAATGCTTGTTTTATCTATAGATTAAAAACAAAATTTAAATTAAAAAACAGCTAAAAAGTTGAGATGCTTCTTATGGAAACTGGCATTTACTTCACTTTATTTTTTATCAAATTTGTACATGATGTCAATGATAAAAGAGCCACAGTATGCCTAACATGATGCTTCTTAGAGAGGCGAACATGAGATAGAAAACTGTTCAACACAAAGAAAGGAGCATACTTCAAAAGATTACATCCAGATGTGTGCATTGGTCACTTTACTACTCAACTCTCAAAGATACTAAAATGACATAAATTGACTCTAATTTTCCTATAGGTAGAGAATGGATAAAGGTACATAAAGAAAGTCATTTCAAAAGCCAGCCTTCTAATTTAATGATATCAACTACCAGTTGGCATAATTTGTAATATGTGTGTGTGTGTGTGTGTGTGTGCTTCTGTCACTTTCAAAAATATCTGAAATGTAAATATCTAATACTATCAGAAAAGGTCAGATTTTTGTTTTATTTCAGAAAGCTAAGCAACATAAAGGCAGGATTTACACTCAGGTTCTTTTTGATTCAGAGACATCATCTAACTCATCCAATTACTAGATGAAACTTTAAAGCAGTATTAATAAGGAGAAAAATAGGGGAACAAATAACTATATATTAAATTAGTACATTCATAATGACAGTTATAATAACAGTGGCTCAGGAACCCAAGTTCTAGGTTTATATGGTTTGAGTTCAATACCAGGATCAGTCCTTCTTCACAATCTCAATCATAAGTTCTTTGATCATTTCACCAGCATCCAGAGTTTCTTCTGGGAAATCTCTGATTATAACTGGAATACACATTTGTTTTTAGCTCTCCACAAATGCAAGTAAAATGTTCACTAGTTTCTTTGAAAGTGTTCATAGAATGTCTGATACAGAATAGTATATATTACAGCCCATAGAAAATACCTAAAACATGGGGCAGCTAAGTGATACTAGGGATACGGCACCAGGTCTGGAGCCAGGAGGACCTGAATTCAAATCAATCTCAGATACTTACTAACTAGGTGACATAAAGTCAATACATCTCTTCTTCATTTTGGGCAGGTTTCACCTTTTTTTTAGAAGCAAGACCCCGTACAATCCTCCAGGTTCACCTTCCAGATTACCTCAGTATCATCCTGCAATGTGAACTTTCCTTGGAAAGAAAACAAACTTGTGATTGCTATTTCCAACAGGTTTGTACCATCCAACTAGCCCCTCTGGAATATCCAGTACTTCCTGGCTTTGGTCTAAATTCAAACCAGGTCCAGGTTACTCTATATTACATTGACCAAGCTCTGAATTCTCACGCCATTCTAGGAAACCCAAGTTGGTCAACCAGTTAAGCTAGCCTAAACTCTGTTCCTGGCTGGAGGCTGAGCCTTCAATCTGCTCTGGGCTTCCTTCTCTCACTGCATGTTCTGTGCTGGGGACTGAGGGAGAAGGAGGATGATTCTGTAATCCTACCTCCTCTGAAAGACCTATATCTATTGGATTGGACTCAAGGCTGAGTCCAATATCCTTGTGCACCTCCCCGCCCCCCATAGTTCCTTTGTTCTTGCTTTGGTGTCTTGCCTACACATGGAATTTCTGATCTTAGACTAGAAAGAAGCTCTATCGTGGCTCCTCCTTAAATTTCCTTATTACTACTTGGTCTGGCAGACAGACACCTTAGATCTTTGTTTGAATAGTTGTTGGGGAGATGGACATCTTCTACTCTGCCATTTTAGCTGTAGAGAGGGGAGAAAATCCTATTTCTTTCCTATTTATTCCCCTCCCCCTCCAAAGGAGAAGAAAAACAAAATACTTTTAAACAAATATGTACAGTCAAATAAAACAAACTTCCATACTGGCTAGATTCACAAATGTATGATAAACCTATCTAGAAGAATAACTATTAAAAGCATACCATCTAACAAAGATAAATTTTCTAAGTGTAGATTTTATTTTCTATAAGTACAATTCACTTTGAACTTGTGTTTACCCATTGCTTTCCTGACATGACAGCAGAAGGCTTGAAAAAGTAAATTTCATTGTGAAATGACCTCCTTAGTATGAGCGGTATAAGTTATAGAATTTCTAGATTAGTTTCAAGTATCCACCTCTCTGAGTTGCCTATACCACCTTAAAATTAACTAGGGGTCATTTAGCCAAACACAAAAGTCAGTGCTGTCAGAAGGCAGCAGGGACAAGAAAGAGAGGAAAGATTTTGTTATAAGATTATGTTATTGGTTGTTGTCAAAGCTATATCAATCATTCCTATGCCTTCCTTTGTGCTTTTGAGGGGCACAGAGTGCAAGAGCTCCCTCAAAGATCAGGAATGACAAGTTTAGTTCTCTATGCCCCACAAAGGCTAGGGGATAAAGCAACAGGAGGTCAAGCATTTCCTATGAAGTTTTTAGTAAACCCTACTTATTAGTTATTAGAATCAAATAAATAATTGTCCAAAATATTTAGGGTTAATCAATTAGAAATTTATTACCAAGTTAAACTTGCCTTTGTAATAGCAAATAGAAGCCAATATGAAACAACCATGACAAGTGGATTAACCCAAAATAATAATTAACATACCATCTTATCTTTATATGGAGCACCCAAAGGATAAATGATGAGAGTAGAAAGAAGTATAATATAATCTCTGCTGTTAAAAGGCTTGCAATATAGTTGGGAGGATAAATTGTGTAAAAATTATCATTAATAACACAAGATCATAGGATCACAGATTTTAGAGCTAGAAGGGAGATTAAAAGTGACTGAGTCAAAGACTAATTTTATAGTGAAAAAAAAACTGAGGTACTAAAGAGTTAATTCTGGCACAGCATCACAGAGCTAATAATAGAGATCTGGGATAGGATTGGAATCCAGGTTCTGTGCTCTAATCATCATACATGTCAATGGCAAGTTAAAAACAAATGTTACATACAGTACATAAATAATATTTTACAAAAATTCAGGACAAAGAATTTTCAGAGGGAAAAGTTGGAAAATATTTCCTAAAAGGAAGAGGTGGTTCTTGGGCAGATTCATGAAGGATAAATAGAATTTTACTTCTCTAAGTGGCAGAAAAGGGAAGTGGGAAAGACTCAACAGCAAAAGGACTGTAAGAACAAGGCCGATATGCTCACATACATGTAGGAGATTGAGAGTGAGACCAAATTATTTAGAATAAATGAAGCTTAGCTACTAAAATTTTTTAAAAACAAAATATTATCAAGTTGGGGGAACATTTAAAGAATAAAATCTGAAGAAAAATATGCAGGAAAAATCAAGTGTTCAATATTTACCTATTAGGATATGCCTGATCTAACAACTTCAGTTCAAGGAATAGTACTACAAGATGGCATATCATGGATGATGGCATCAATTTTATTGGAGCTAATTGGAGTAACTTTATATAATACTTAAAGATTCCGAATGTTTTAATCTTTCTGAAACAGGCCTTTTCTTTTACATTGTTCCTGACAAAACCCATGTAAAAAATTGTGAAAGAAATACATGTGGGAGAATGCTTGAGAGAAAATAAAAAACAAAAGCAAAGCAAAAGAAAAGGACTGTTATTCTGATGAGGAACCTCCCTGAGTTACTTCATGAACTGTAGAGTTTTGAAGTGTTCAATTAATCCAAACTCTTAATTTTACAGATAAGAAAACTGAGACCCAAAGAAAAGGTAAATATTAGAACTAGACCTAAAACCCAGATCTTCTAACTTTAAAATTTCAGTGACATGTCCATTTGGTCAAAGTCTTGAAATGTTATATATATATGACCATTGCTACAATAGTCATTCCAAGAATAGACATAAAACTTACACAATGAATGATACCAAAAGGTGACACATTTCAGTGATAACATTATCATGTCACCTAAATTTGGGCCATTATCCAACATAAAATCAAAATGCCTTTTGGTGATTGCAACAAATTGCCTTCAGTCAAGTTATATAAAGAGTTGTAAAGAAAAGAAAAAAAAAACTTTTGTAAACTTGTGCTTGTTGGAAAGTCCATTGTTGTAAACTAGTCCTGAAGGGAAAGGAAAAGGGAAGAAAAAGGGATAAATATTTATATTCCAGACACCCTTCTAACCACCTCTTAAAAACTAATATGTCATTTGACCTCACAAAACCCTACAAGGTATAAATATCATTATCTTATGGATAAAGAAAATGAGAGTCCTGTCCAAATGTTTGTGATCCCATAGACTATAGCACAGCAAAAATGAAACAGACAGAAATTAAATGAAAGCTAGTATGTGTATGGAGCTAGATTTGAACTTAGAGCTTCCTGACTCCAGGCTCAGCACTTTATGCAACGTACCAATAGATACTTCAAGAGGATGTTAAGTAAAAACTACAGATAAGATATAATTATGTGACAAGGAAATACTCTGCTTTGGGAGACAGACTCTACACCCTGCCATTAAGGCTTGCTGTTTGCAAGGTTTCCACTCCACTAAATGTTTCTTCAGAAATACCATGGTTTTGGAAGACATTAAAATTATTTTTGAAATAAACTAAGAAATCTTAATGAGGCAACTGAAATATAAGGGATTATACCAAAATGAAAATTAATTTTCAGGAAAAAGAAAAGGAAAAAAAATGCAAAGCAACTGAATAAGAAGAAAGTGTTGCAGAAGGAAAGAAAAGAGAAGAGAATATCTGTTCTTTATTTTGCTAATACTTATCTACAAGTAGTTGTAGTGTCTAATGTTCTTTGAGGAAGATCATAGTGAACACCTACTTACCTACTAGAGTCAGAGCAACATTTTGGAGCAATTGATTTGAAAAGAAATTATTAATGTACTCAAAATGCTTGCCATACTTCAAAATAAATGTATTGACTTTCTCATCAGAATGAAAAGGGAAAAAAATTGGTAACTAAAAAAAAACACCTTTTCCCCCACATTTATTCTATGTCTGATGACATCTCAATTTTGGCTTCTGTCAAAGTCAGGCTTTTGATTACTGCATCCTGTTTTTCATATGTATAGGGTTTTTCATTAATTTCATTATAATTCATAATACCATTCATACTACATTTTCTAAAATGCCTTAATGGAATAAATCAATGCTATCAGGAAATAGTAAACAGTCACTGATCCAAACCATATGTTTTCTACAAAAGTGAAAATTCTTCTTATGTTGGTCACCTCTTTGTGTGTCAAAAGCCAGTGTGTTCTCTGACTTACCATCTAATTTCAAATTATTCATTAGAGATAGGTCTTTGGAGATCATTATTAGACCAAACATGTATATTATATACACATAACATTGTGTTAGATAAGTTAAAATATCAAATCAATTATTAAATTATTAAATATGGTTCAAAGGCATTAATCAATCATCAAAGTATAGATCTGGTGGTTGAAATAGACCTTAGAGGCTATCTAGGTGGTAAGACTCCATGATCAGTATCTTTTCTCACTGTACCAGTATGCATTTAGTGTCTCTTTTTTTCTTATTGTTTCAGATATTTTTGTGATTCTCATTCATTGAGATTACTAACTTTATGTAACTTTCCTTTAATTCCTTAGTATGTCCAAAACAACATAGTACAAAATGGGGAAAAGTACTATATGGATTTGAGGAGGAATAGATTTCTGTCCTCTTTCTACCACTTAATTAATTATAAGGCCATGAGCAAGTCAGTTCATCACTTTCTTCCTTGGCTATCTCACCTGTAGAATGGGGATAAAAATGATATACAACTTCCTGAAGGCATAAGTCTGAACCTGACAGCCATTTTTAGTTTCCTTGCTATTCTTTCAATTATATTCTATAATAGAACAACTTTTGGCTTTTTAAAGATGCTGTTTACTGTGACAGAATTGGCCAATGAGGACAAAGTCCAAAGAATGGAGTTCTTAATCTGAGGTCCAAGAACTTGTACTTTAAATAGTCTGATGTCTCCCAGTATAAATAAATTCCTTTGCAATATTATATATTTTACTTTATGCATTAAAAGAAAGATTCTGAAGAATCTTTAGAATTTACCAGACTACCAAATTTTAAGAATCTCAGCCTTAGAGCATATGCTCTGCCTGATATCAACTCACACAGAAGTTAGGAAAATCTGCTTCTGAAAAGGGGTGATACGATGTGAGGGTTCTTGCTTCTGCATTTCAGAACATGGACAAGTATACCCTTCATTGTTTCCTGTTAGCTTAGTATAGAGGGTCAATAAGCTATTGAGTGGTCAATATTGGCTATTGAGACAGAACTGAGTGAGCTGACAAAAAGGCTCCAATGGACAAAATCTCTTTTTTGGTGGTAACTAAGACAAAAACTGCTACAATCTAGGGAGAACCTCAGGCCTTTTATTTCACCTGGTCACCAAATATGCATTAAAGATAATACCAAAAAGAGCATAATGAATGTGTTTTAAGAACTGAGTATTCCCTAATGATCCTCCTTTCTATTATTTCTATTTCAAAATTATATATTTTTATTGCTGATATTATTATCTATTACATTTGTGTGATGCTAAATTCAGTTAACAGACATTCACATAGATTACAAATTATGAGGGAAGTTTTAACTTTTAGATCATCTTGTTGAATTTTTATCTCAAATGTATCTAATTTAATTTTAATCTAGTATATAATCTTAAAGTTTCTATGTCTGTTTATATTTTGAATTCTATCAGAAAAGATATCTGTTTATATGTCTACATATTATACAGTTTCTGGTTAAGTATATTTATAACATATCTCAAACATTAAATGTTGCTGTTAAGTAACCTAATTTAAAGAACCTAAGTAATGTATCTTCCTTATTTATGTATTTATTTCAGCAAAACACTGGTTAACTTCCTGGAAGAAGACACAACAAAATAAGATAAAGAGATCCCTGTGTTTTTTACAGATTAGGTCTTCCAAACTAAATTCTTTAAAAACAAAAGTAGCGATTCTTGTTAAAGTACTCACTATTAGAATAGTATGACTTTATGTGACTTTTTTTCTTTTCTTTTTTTTTTTAATGCTGTTCCTGCCAGACTCTACACCCCATCATTAAGGCTTGTTGCTGTTTGCAAGGTTTCCACCCCATCTGGGACTATGGCAAATTGCAGGTTTCCAGGGAGGGGAATGCTTCTACATTAGGGATCTCTTCAGCACTTTACCTAGACTTTGCTAATCCAGTCATACGTCACATGGATACACATATCAACCCAGTTTTGTATTTTTGCTTCCTGAAAATACACAGAGCATTAAGTATAGGAACCTAATCATGTTTTTTAATCATGTTCTTCAAAACAAGTGAAAACTTAACTTACAATTGATTCTCACAAAGCCTATCTGTCCTGTCCAGCATACCCAAAAAGAATAGTACTTACTCAAAGCTACAGTCAGTAAGGAGAGCCTGCCATTAAACAAACTTTTAAATTGCTTTCTTCCTCTCTATTTTGGCTTTCTAGAAATAATGACACAAGACTGACTGTTTCCAAATGTCAAGATGACCATTCAGTTAGAAATTCATACTAAGCTTCTTTGTCTTGCCCCACATGAACAGACATTTGGAGTTTCATCCATTTCATCTAATACCAAACAAATGCTGAAACACATTTCAATATAAGCACCTTCTGGGATAAGTTGAAACTAAAACAAAATATAAAATCTCTACCCTATATAACATTAATAACATGTTCTTGGAAGTAGATCCTTTTTTCCCTAACCCTTATCTAATCAATCCACACTTAACATTCATTTTACTTTCTTCTTTGTAGTTTCTGATCATTTAACAACAATTTATGACTAACGTATACAAGTGATGACTAGATATCTTTCCTATGGTTGTATTTTCAATTAAAATTTTTTTTCAGTGCTTAGATTTCAAGGTGCAGCACATAGCTATGCAGCAGGAGATATAAATGGGGTTGGAGGGGAGTTTGAAAAAAGTATCTGCCTTCAAGATACTTTTGTTGTACTGGGGGAATGATATTTACAAATAAGTAAATGTGAAGTATTTTAGGATGGAGAGAGTTCTAAAGAAGGAAAGAGAAAAAGGAAAGATTTAATAAAGATGAAGTAACTGGGATTAACCTTAAAGGAAGTTAAGGATTCTAAAAGCCTAAAATGAGGAGAGTTCATTAAAAGAATGAGTTGGGAGAGAGGGGGAGAGTGTGAGAGTCTGCGCAAAGACAAAAAGATGGTAAATTTCAGGAAGATGTCTCATCAGGTTTAAAGATCAGCTAATTCACATCAGGCCATGTTACCTAATTTAACAATGCACCACATTTTAGTGTAATTTATAGCAAGTCAGTGATATAAATATGTTCTAGAATTAAGGCTTACTTCATTTTAGAATGTTAACATTTGCTTCCAGTAAGTCCCTTGACAGCTTCATTCAGGCGTCTTCTAATTCCTTTCATGTATCAATTTAGGTTACCAGAATACATTGCAAATGAATTTAAGAATCAATTCACAAACTCCACTGATCAGCAATATAGTCTTTTTATGTATTTCTAATTTGAAAATTATCCTCTAAGAAAAGAGGTTCATCACAAAAGATTCTTTCTTTTGTTAACTATATTTTGATAACTATTTCATAGTATTTGGTTTCTTTTGAAGCTTTCCCTCTATATAATTTTTATTTATTTAAGAACTGTATTCTAAGAAGGAGTCCTTGGTTTTCAATTGATTACAAAGTGGTTCATGACACAAAAAAGTGAGTACCTTTTACTCTAAGGCAAAAAAAAAAAAAATGGGCCTCTCCCAAGATGAACCTAATTTCCGAAAGTTTCATTGAGGATCTGAAATCTCAATTGACACTGAAAGAATCATAGTGGGGAGAATTCAGTCTATGTCCTCAGACTCCAGAGGAAGTGTATTTCTATTGAAGTAGTGCTTAGTTATGTAAAAAAGTTATCTGCTAGCATTTTCACTCTTGGCAAGCTTTTAGACTAGGATCATTCAAAGGCCATTCCACTTCATGATCTCGAGCAATCTATGCAGAGACTACTTTCAGATGTTTAATGCTCTACGTTTTGTACAGACTGGCTTTGTAGCAGTGGCCATTCTTCCTACTATTTTTTCATGACACAGCAGAATGGCACAGAATTAACAATTCAGTTAAGACTACTTATAGACCCTTTTGTGTGTTATATTCATGGCCATATTTCTAGAGCTAATAAACTCACTTATCTGTGGATAACTGCATTGATTTTATCCCCACCTGAACTAAGGAGTTCCTTTTTGTGCTCTAGCCAGATTCTACTGCCCCAAATCTCTAGGTAGCTAATTGCCTTAAAAACAAGGTATATGTCACAAAAGGACTAAGTGAGAGTGTGTGGATGAACCAGTGTAAAATCATCACCACTACTAGAAATACAAAATACAAAGCCTACTAATGACTGATGTGTAAATTCATCTATGATAGAGAACACCTTAATTCTGTCCTAGGAAATATGAAGAAGCAGAGATAGAAGATTCTCCCACCATCATGAGCTTTTAAAGCAATGTATAAATATATACATACATTTTAAAATACAATACATTTATAAATCAATGTTTTATTTAATATGAGTACAATACAAAGAATGCAGTAATTGCAAAGCATCTTATATAGTGAAAAGAGAAACCATGAGTTGTGAGGATTGACAGAGAATGTTTCCTGGAGAGATTAGTTTTGTATCTGTCATGAAGGAAGTTGAATGAATAAACTGCTGAATATGAGGGGCAGTGTTATCCCAGCTTCTGGACGGGACTAAGGAGATTTGTTTGCACAACGGGACTAAGGTAAAGGAAACTAAAACTGTGAATAGTGTCCAGAATGCAAATTTTCCATTCTTTGAATTGTGGTTTCCATGGATTAGACATATGGTCTTTATAGCATAACAGAATTCAATTTTGCTGGTTCTCTAAGTGTGTAACTTTTAATTTGTACAAAATGAAAATTAAATAATTAGACTGATTTTTAATATTAAATATTAAGTGACATCTATCATTCCTTTTTCCTATACTTCCCACAAGCTGATTCTCTAATCAATAAACTAAGCTGCCTCATCTCATTAGGTATTCCTATTCATAACAAAGTAATTATAATAATAAATTTTTGTTGAATAAATGAATGCTGTCACTGAGCCCAGAAAAAATTAAATATAGTCAAAATCAACTCAAAATGACCTAGATGATATGTGAATAAGGAATAAATTCTAGAGAATGAAATCCATACTAGGTTATAAGCTTTTAGAGGTATAACCTACATTTCATGTATGTAGCTAGGCTTAATTATAATTCCATGTACTTAGCAAAGAATAACTATTATATTCATTCAATACATACAATACAACCTATGTACAATATTAATCATTTACTACATATATATCATTGAATAACAGTACTGGATGTTTTGAAAAAGTGAAAATAATGTTGAAGGGTCCCCTTATTCTTGAGAAATTTGAAATCTAAGATAATGATAAAAAATATACTTTTAAATTCTTATGTTTGGGAATAGGATGGCAAAGGACAATGGAAAAGTTTTTATATTTCTTTAGAATTAACATGGAAAATTTAGCTTAAAAAAATCTCTGGATAACATGGTAAGAGGCTGTGAATAGATCGTAGAATTAGAATTAAGATATTCACATTATGGTGTCGCATATATCAATGGGCTTTTTAAAAAAAATGATAAAAAAATCTTTCCACAAAATCTTACTCTGATTATTCTTAGTAATATGCAAGTGATCCTGCTTTCTTTTATCTATGCCAGAGCAAAGTGTAAGCTTTGGAAGTTTTTAACACATTTTGAGTGTTAGAACTTTGAGTCTAGTTCTGAAAAGTTTGCTTTTCATGGGCTTATGCAGCTAAGCATGGAGAGACTCACCAGTAGGCTGTCTTTGGCTATAGTAACCAATATGATAACAAAAAATCCAAAATGATCCAACCCTCAGCCTTGTGTGGCTAGTTTCTCCTGAAATAAACATGATAGAGTATCAAAAAGGAGGGCATAAGATTTTCGAATGGTCTATAAACATTAGTATATTTCTTGGTACTATAATAAATTTGAAGGATTTGCTCATGGACCAGTGAATGAAGAAATGACTGCAGGAGAACAGAATTATATTAATCTTTGACATTTTTCACTAGAAATGAAATTGGAAGACAAGAGGTATATATGGCAGAATGAAAAAACAGCTAACAATTTCTTCTCAAAGGCAAATAAAGGAAATGGCAAATGTGGTTTATCATGCCTCTAAAGGAAAAAGACACTTCTTTTATGAGAGACTAGCTCATCTTATGTTGTAGGGTTTATGACAGATAAATATTTGCAAAAGGGGGGGCAGCTAGTTGATGCAGTGGATAGAGCACCAGCCCTGAAGTCAGGAGGACCTGAGTTCAAATTTGGTCTCAGACACTTAACACTTCCTAGCTGTGTGACCCTGGGCAAGTCACTTAACCCCAATTGCCTCAGCAAAAAGAAAAAAGACAAAAAAGGACTACCATAAAGCTAAATGAAACAACACAATATCTATCACAGAGGATGAAAAAAAGAAATTCCATGAAGACTGATTTTTTAAAAGAAATTCAACTCATTCTTTAATATTTGGTGTCTGCAATACAAAAGTGGACATAAGTAAGGGCAATAAGACTATGTGTCAGAAAATATTCAGTATTAAGAAATAAAAAGAGTCCATAAACTTGCGAAATATACAAAAAATCTCATATATATGTACATCTTGGATGCTAGAGAGACTTGGACTCAGGAATATCTGAATTTTAAAAATCCTGCTTCAAACACTTAATAGTTGTGTGACATTGTTAATTTAAGGAATTAGCATTAGTCTGTTTTCTTAACTGTAAAATGGGAATAATAGTACCACCTATCTTTTCAGGACTATTTATAAGGATCAAATGAAATAAAATATACAAAAAACTTGGCAAATCTTAAAGTGCTATACAATTGCCATATATTTCAATTATTGAACAGAAGTGTGAACATGAATAGCATTATAAAAATAAAATCCATTATACACTATTAGATAGAAAACAAACTATTACTGATAGAAGTATCTGTGTACAATTGGATCATCAACTGATAAGAGAAAGGATAAAAATCAATACCAAATAAGAAAAAGAGAAATAAAAACATCAACTGTACAAATAAGGCAGGCCCATTTGTTTTTATTTAAGCAAGTTACTAACATCAAAAACTGGAAAATAAATAAAAGAACTTTGAACACAGACTACCACCCATTTTTAAAGAGTGTTTACCCAAAGAGCATCAAGTGTCACAATGAGGACCTCAGAATAAGTTCAAAAATAGCTTCAATGAGCAAAAAGTTAAACTCTGTATCAAGTGAAAATATATAGTGGCTAAAGCGACACTGATTTAGAATGCAGATTGAATCTTAGAATCTTGTTGTTGAATCTTAGAAAGGTGGTAAAAGATTATGATCAGTTTAGCCTTAAAACACAAGAAGTACAGTGAAGTTTGACCAAAAGTCTAGTTAATCCAAATAATCTTTAGGATATTTAAAGATAACATAGGAAGAAAATCAACAAATTGATGCAATATGGAAAAGACCTGTCAAGATTTCTAGAGAAAATATATTTCTCCATGATGGCCATGGTGCTAACCACAATTGGTTCTAATATGGTTGAATACATGTTGCATGAGGAAGTAGAAATGGTATAAGAGATTCTTAATAAATATTAAATCAGGTAAGAATGCCAAATGCTTAGAAAATACCATAGACCTTTTTATTACTAAAATTTTAATGAAAATTTATTTTCATTATTATAAATGTCTCATATGTAATCATTACATTATAATATATGTTTTCTTTCCTTTCTTTACAAAAATTCCATGATAATTTATGTATGTATGGAAGGTGACAAAGGATGGAAGAAAGAACAAGCAAGTTTTTAGAAACAATATTATATAATAGACCATATCTTTACAATGACACAAAACTGTATTCTATGCCTGCCCTTCATTTCTGTCTTCTACAAATACAGTACCCAGCTCTAAATATATGAAATGCAAACCAGGGTACTGCAACCAGAATTACAACTTCCATCCAACCAGCTAGCCCTATAAGCCTACAATCATACATACACTGAAAAACAATGAGGCCAAATAGTCTAAAGAGCTCTCATTAAACCACAAAAACTCCAGGGAGTTTGGAAAATTAATTCTAGCTCCACTGATTCAATTTCCAGTGTCTAAGACTACTGCACTGATTTGACAATGTTTTGCAACCCCTTGGTAGATAATATTGTCTTATCTCTGAAAGGACAAGATATTTCTTTTCAAATTCATAGCAAATTTTGAAAGCAATAATCTAAATAGCACAAATTAATGCCAGTGGTTTCCAGAAAAAGCAAACAAATAAAACTTTTGCATTCAATTCAAAGTGTTTGTTAAAACTTAAAACCTTTAATGTTACTAGTAGTTATTTCTTATTACAAGTCCTGCCCATTTCTATTCAAAATATGACAAATAAAAGAAAAATTTCCTCCCAGTAACCTGATAAATGATATTCACTGATAGCCATCTTTTAAATGTTTACAAATTGCAACCAGCTTTAGATTCAAGAGCACCTGAGATCAAATCCAGTCTCAGATACGAACTGTGTGACCCTAGGCAAATCACTTAATTTCAACTGCCTAAAATTAAATTTACAATTAGGATCAACAATGATATGAAAAAGTGCTCTTGTGAAGTGCTCCAACTATTTTGGAGAGCAATCTGGAATTATGCCTAAAGAGTCATTAAAGTGCCTATACCCTTTGAACTAGCAATACCAGCACTAGGTCTATTTCCTAAGATGATTAAAGTAAAAGAAAAAGAACCTATATGTTCTGAAATATTTACAGCAACTCTCTTTGTGGTGGTAAAGAATTGGAAACTGTAGGGATGCCCCTCAATTGGGGAACAGCTGAATAAGTTGTGGGATATGATCGTGATGGAATAGTATTGTGCTATGAGAAATGATGAACTCAATGATCTTAGAAAAAACACGGAAAGACTTGCATGAAATAACAGAGTGAAATGAGCTGAACAAAGAGAATGTTGTGCACACTAAAGCAATATTACTTTAAGAACAGCTTTGAGTAACAAAGTTATTTGAACTATTATAAATAACCAAATTAACTATAAAAGATAGGTGAGGAAAAATACTAACTGCATCAAGAGGAAAAAATTAATAAATATTAGTATGTATAGAATGTTTTTAGATATATATGTACGTATGCATATGTGTGTATATACAAAAATATATTTGTGCCTAATGGTAGCCTTTTCAAGGATGTGGGAGGGATAAAAAAAGTTACATAATAACTTTATTATATGTTTTAAAAGAACAGCAAAATATTTACAGTTTCATGTAAAATGATTTTTTTATTCTCTTATAGAAATTCTTATTTCTTAAGTTCAAAATAAAATGAATGAAAACAATTTAAGTACTCCAAATCACTAATAATTAAAGAAATATAAATCAAAACAGTTCTGTTCATAAACTGATACTCAACAGATTGATGATCAATCTACCAGTTGATCAAATCCATAAGATTTGGCTGTCTCAGCAGAAAAGGAAGATGGCAACTGTTGAAGGGATTGTGGAAAAGGAGGAACATTAAAAAGAGCTATAAACTGATACATTTAGGAAAACAATTTGAAACTGTCACAAAAGTTACTAAACTGCCAAAATTATTTAACTTTGCATTATCATTACAAGGCTGGAACCAACAAAAAGATTAAGGGAAAAGAAAAAAGACTCCTATAAACAAATACAAAATCTCTATGAAGTAAGCAAAGAACTGTAAACTAAGAGGATTCCTATTAACTGGGGAATGAGCTTATGAAATTATAATAAATAATGTAATATTACATAATTTCACTAAAAGAAATTATAAGAGGAATAGTTTTAGAAAAACCTGAGAAGATTTTTATGAATTAATACAGCATCAATTAAAGAAAGATTTATAACAACACTTTAAAAGCAATTTAAAAAATCCTAAGACTTCTGTTCAATTCAGTGACCAACCATAATTCCAGATGATAAAGCATACCCACTTTGAGACACAGACAGAAAAAGAGAGAGAGAAAGAAAGAGACAGAGACAGAGAAAGATTTACTCAAAATGCATATAAAAAACATATATTTATTTTTGAACATGGTAAATATAGGGATTTATTTTGCTTGACTACAAATATTTATTAAGAGGTTTTTCTTTTTTTAAGTTGGAGGATGGAAAAGAAATAAGTATTTGTTAATTAAAATGTGTTAATTACTTAAATGAATATACTAATTTATTTACTATTTTTTTTTGCTGAGGCAATTGGGGTTAAGTGACTTGCCCAGGGTCACACAACTAGGAAGTGGTTAAGTGTCTGAGACCAGATTTGAACTCAGGTACTCCTGACTTCAGGACTGGTGTTCTATCCACTGTGCCACTTAGTTGCTCTATGAATATAATAATTTAAACCTCTGTTTCTATTTTTCTACATATATATTACAAGATAGCTGTTTACTACTACTGAAGAATGTGAACAGTCTTTTGTAAGATTTGTAAGTTAAAACTGAATAACATTACTAAAAATAAAATTATGCAATGACAAGAAAAAAAAAATTTCCGTATGTGGGAATCTGTTTATATTTAGATTATCAACTAATTAGAGCAAAGAGCTAATGACTTAAATTGATGGTTCTAATCTGCAAGATTTTCAACTATTAGGGTTTATTCAACATGATAAAACAATTTTTAAATAACACCATTTAATTTGTGAGGGGACTAGAAGTTTAATTTCATTACTATTAGGGATTTTTAATGAAGAAAACTATCGACTAATGATACTAGGGATCAGCACTGCAATGTATAGACAGAGTTATCTGGAGCACGAAAGGGTTAGATTAACTGTCTCAGAATGACAGAGCTAGTTTGTGTTAGAAATGGGAGTTAAATATGAGGCCATTTCTCTATCCACTAATCCCGGATGCCTGTCATGTACCTTTTAGTAGGCAGCAACAATGAACTAAACCCTGCACATTGCTTCTGGGAATGAAGGTATTTTCTTAAAACTTCTAGGCATTTCATGATCTGCTTATGAAGTTTCTCTTCTAGGAGTCAACTAAAAGATGATGCAACAAATTATATGTCTCTTGTTCCCAGAAAGAATAAACTTTTAGATGCTATTCCAAATTTATTTCGATATAATCACTTAAATTTAATGCTTGGTACAATTTTTTTTTCAAATTGTTTTATCTAAGATTTTCTTTCTTTCTTTCTTTTCTTTTCTTTTCTTTTTTTTCTTTTTTCTTTTTTTTTTTTTTTTTTTGCTAATTTTCTATTCACAGGTCTAGCTTTATTAATGCTTTAAAATAGAATCCAGGAAGAAAGAGCGGCTTTCTCAGATTAAATTTTTGTTAAATTACTATTGATTCATTAGCAAAAAGAGAAAGAAAGAAGAAAAAGAAACAGTATTCAACTTTATGTGGTATTATACATGATGGGTACATATAACATATATAATCCTACTTTTAATGAGCTTTTCTTAAACCATTTTAAATTAACTGCAGACAATGAATGATTGCCAAAGATAGACTTTCTCTGATACTTTGTAGACAACATGGAACATTTCATATCACATAGGAATTCACAGGCAAATGCAGCCAAACTAATTATTTGAGTGTAAATCTGGTTGTCCTGACTAACTGGCAGTGGGGCCAGAAACAAAATACATTATTTGACAAATATTTTACATATGTCCTTGTTTAAAAATTGAAATTTGTTTTTTGTGCTTGTAATTTAATAAGAACCTAGGTGTCCAAATTAAGAATTATTAAGAAACATTACACTTCTGAAGTGAAATCAAAGCATTCCTAAAAAAGGAAAATTTAATTTGCATTAACGAAATTTTTGCTCTGATGATCCTGAAAACTTAATTGGCAAGTACAGGATAGAAGCAAACAGCTCCTTAGTTATTTTAAATTATTTTATATATATATATATATACAAACAGCTCCTTAGTTATTTTAAAATATATATATATATTATATATATATATATATATATATATATATATATATATATATATATATAGTAATATCCTGCTTTGGGCAAATAATAGTAATGTTTCTAAGATGAACTTAGTCCAGAAACCAAGTTGGCATGATTTTGATAAGGATGGCAAATTAAGGAATGTGGAAACAATTGATTCTTATAACTAGTCATTGTCAATATGGGGAAAATGTCAAAAAAATAAGTACTGATCAAAAGAAAAAATATAATAGATTCTATTTAATATCTTTAAAATGGGAACATAATTGCTGTCAGGTTCAAATGATATGAGAGATGTTAAATTCCTTTTGTAAAGTGTTTCTCATACACCAGGTATTCTAAAAGTCTTATTACAGTTTTAAGCTATTAAAGTCTTGTATAAGTTACTTTCATTACAGACTGTAGAATAATGAAAAACAGACTTTGAGGAGCTCCATCTAAATTGCTACCATTTACAAAAATGGAATATGAATACTAAAAGGCAACAGAAAAATGGAATGTTTGCTAATTCTTACTTTTGAAACACAAATGTATAAATAACATCAACTATATGCTCAATTACTAAATACTGATTTCTAAGAAGGAAATGAAAATTAATCTAATTTACATATGTACTATATAAGTAGGAAAAAAAGGAATAGTAAGAGATACTGTAGGGATAGAATGGATGAAAAATGGCAAATGATTGGATAAGTAGGGTGAGAATCAGTGAAAAATCAGGATAATTTTTGTTTGTAACCCTTAGTAAATAGATAGAAAATGCTATCTTCAACATAAATAGAAACATTTAGAAGAGGGGTAGATTTTGTTAGGAAACTGCACAGTTGTAAAGCACAAATCAATATTAGCTTTCATTTTATTTTACAATATTTATATATTTAATTAGCATCAGATATATATATATAGGTAGAAATAATGAATGTAGGAAAAGAGAGAGAATCTTTGATACATTTATGTATAGATCGTTATTTAAAAGTTAGGACAATTTAGAAATAAAAGGTGTGGTTCATACATGACATGAGATGTCATTTTAGGACATCAAAGATCAAGCCTTTGTGAAAAAAATTCATTCAGGAAAATCCATTAAATTAAAAATCAGCATCCAATATTAAACTGACATTTGGACATGTAAATCAGGAAAACTTAGATTCATGAGCCACCTCTGTGCGACCACAGGCAAACCTGCTTAATCTCCCAGTCCTCAGGAAATTCTTCATAATTGTAAGCTACAAATCAGACACCAATCTGCATTCATAAAGAGAATTTCCCAATGGCAATTCTCTACACCAATAAAATTATAGTCCCAGTCCTGACCCAGACAAACTAAGGCTTTTTAGACACTGAGAATAAAATATACTGAAAATTGCGGAGGCTCTTGTAGCTGCTTAAGAATGACAGAAATTACCACTCTTAGATATTAGAAGTATACAAAGACACATGACGAAGTGTGTCCTGAGTATGGTCTTCCCACTCTGTTTTCATATTCCTACCACATAATTCATCTTGGAGAATATATTTATCATTTTTGTTCACTCTATAGTTAAGAATGCAACAAATAAAGTGCTGTGAGTAATTCTCTCCAAAAAAAAAAAAAAAAAAGATTGTACAGATATTAAGTATCACTAAGGCTAAATATGGAGGGATTTTTAAATAATGCTCTGAAATATACATGCTAAATTCAAAAGATATTATTGTTTTAATCAGAATAGTAATTTATTTACAATGAATTATTTGCCTTTTGCCACAGAAAGATAAATGTCAGTCTAAAAAAGATTAATTATTCTTTCTTATTACAGACATTTTTAGCCTTTAATTGTGACATATCATTTAACTGTGAGAAAATCTTTTCTCCAAAGTTATGTTAAATAGCAACAATAATTCCCAATTACTAAAGCACTAATAAGTTTTATTTTTAAAATTATTTTTATTCTATAATATCATGTTCATATTCATAACAAAACATAGAAGATAACTATAACAGGAAAGTATAAATATCCATTTCACATCATTTACTTTTAAAAAAGCATAGAATACGAGAGGATCCTGGAAAGATAATGAAGGTCAGAAAATTCCAAGGTCTCAAAATTTCCCCCCATAATAAAACAAAATTGTGTCTCAAGGAAAATGTAGAGTAGTTAAAAACAAATAAGTTGGAATAGAACAGTAGTCTCCTGGGACAATCCAAGAAAATCCAAAGAAAGATACCAGAAGGAGGTTTGGTGCCTGTAAAGAGTAAACATTTCCAGGCTAGTTCCCCTGGGACTAGATGGGTTAGGAGACAGACTTGGCCCAACCATGGACAGTTTGGGGAGTCAGGGTCTGAGTTCCAGAAGACTGAGGGAACCTTTACTGATAAGGAATGGCAGGCCCAGTTGTGCTTCTAAGAAGTGACTTTGGGTGAGAAGAAACCAATATAACTGGTGACTGCAGAAGCAGTGGAGCAGGGAAGCTGCTGGCTGTAAGCACTTATAGGAGGGTGAAATTCTTGCTTTTCGTTCCAGTCCAGGGGGTAGAACTGAATGAGGACCTGAGTCCAGATGCCCACATCCCAGGGCTACAGGTGATTATATTAACAATTTCTTATTAAAAAAAAAAAACGAGCAGGCAAAGTAGAAAGAACCAATCATAGAAAATCAGTATGGGAATAGGGGAAATTAGGGTTCATTAAAAGAGTATAATGAAGTAAAAAAAGAAGTATCTCTCCAACCCCAAGAGTAACATTAAATGGTCATCTACCCCCCCCCCCAATCACAGAACTCAAAAAAGACTTTAAGAATTAAATGAGAAAGATTGAAGAAAAACTAAAAGAAAATTAGAACAATCGAAGAAAATTATGAAAAGAAATCAACCAGAAAAGGAGATCCAGAGTCTTAAGGAAAAAAATGACTCCTTGAAAACTAGAATTGGGCAAGGAGAAGCCAATAAAGTTATAATACCAAGAAATAATAAAACAAAATATAAATAATGAAAAAAAATGAAGAGAATGTGTGACATCTTGAATGTGACATTTAAAAAAAGCAAATCTGAAAAAAAACAGATAAAGAAAAGAAAACAAGAATAATAGGACTATACTGAATAGAATTCTTAAATCTTTCAAAATTAGTTTTCTTTACAATGACGTTAACCAGGTATATATTATTCTGTTTCTGTCTTTGTTCTACATCAGTTCATACTACCTAGGCTTTTCTGAAATCATCCTTTTGCATGAAATAACATTTTATGACATTCATATATCACAATTTATTCAACCATTTTCCAAATGATAGACATATCTTTAATTATATTAATTTATATTAATTAATTTACATTAATTGTTCTTTTCATTATTTTTTTTCTCTTTAATACCTCCTTTTGAAAATGAGCATTTTTTCCCACTTGAGATTATTCTTTCCTTGGTAACATTCTTCCTTTAGCTGCCTGTTTCCCTTTTGAGTTTGACGTATTTATATACCAAAGTAAGTGTGTGTGTGTGTGTGTGTGTGTGTGTGTGTGTGTGTGTGCGCGTGCATGTACCCGCATTTCATCTGCTGCTTCTTTCTCCACATCTTTTCCTAGATACTTGTAAGAATACATTTAACTTTGCAGGCTAAGTCATTCTTGGCTGTAAGCATATTTTTTTAGCCTGATGAAACAGTATAATTGAAGAGATCCTCTTATTTTTTAGTGAAAGTGGCCAGTTCTTGTGTGGTCCCAAATAGCTACTTGGTACTTGAAGTCTTTCCTTTTTCTGAATGCCTGAAGTTTTGTTTTGTTTTGTTTGTTTTACAATGAAGTTCTAGATTTTGGCTATCTCAAACTTAATACTTTTTTTCTCAATATTTCTTTCATGGAGTGATTTCCCTAATTCTATCTTAACTTTGCCCTTTGATTTTAATATATCTGGGCAGTTTTAATTTATGATTTTCTAAAATCTAATGCATAAATATTTTTAATCATGGTTTTCAAAAGTCCAATGATTCTTCAGTTCTCTCTCCCTGACTCTGTTTCTAGCTTGATTGTTTTTAATATTGGATTTCTTATTTTTCCCTATTTTTCAATCATTTGATCTTGTACTAACATCTTTTTGTTTCAATGATTTATTAGTTTTTTTTTTTTTCTGGTCTAGTCTAGGTTTTAAAGAATTGGTTACTTTCTCAGTTGAAATATTTATCTTCTTTCCAATTCTTTCCTTAGGAGTTTTTATTTATCTCATACTTCATTTTTTCTAAATATTCATGTAGTCCTTTTAGCAAAATTCATATTTTTCTTTAAGTCTCCAACTGTATTTGATATAGTGTTACTTTTTTTCCTAGGCTGGATTTTTGGTCACCCCCAGATTTATAATAATTTTTTTGAATTGGTGGCTGTCTCATTTAGTTATCTTTCCTGTTTTGGTTCCAGATTAAAGACTTTACACCAAGACAAGCTCAGTGTCCTGATGTTATTTTGGATATTTAGTCCTTTTTATTCTTACCTCACGTCACCTGAACTCTTGCACTGGAGTTCAGAATGCTTGACCCCTCTGAGTCCCTGGGCTGCCCCGGTCTGAGTGATATGATGATACATCAGTTACTTTAATACCAATAGCTTTTGAGTTCTCGTCACTATAAGTCATTTCTGGGGGGAAACTGTCCACTCTTGCTGCATCTGCACACACTCTTGCAGACATCTGTCTCTGGCCTGTCTGTAGTCATGCTGACAGGCTCCTTGTTTGTTGGCCTGCCTTAGTGTGGGCTTTGCTGATGGTCCCTCTTCATTTTCTTCATGGATTTCTGGTATAGTTTCTTCTGGGAAGAAATCCCTTACTGTAGTTTCTCATTGAACTCCTTGATCATTATTAGGTTGAGTGAGAATTTCAGGGTTTTTTTCTAGAACAAATGTGTCTGAGGTTCGTATGTGTTCTCTGTTCAGGAGGACTGAACATGTTGACTGAAAAGTTTTGGCTTCTCGGATTTACAATATATCCCTCAAACCAGCACTCTGAGGTTGATGGTAAAAGTATTCCTATTACTAGTTTTACCAAAAAAAGTAAACAGAAGCACAGAAGTGAAATGTCAAAGTTAAATGGTAGCTAGAAGTCACATCCATTTAACATTAATGCAAGTGATCCAGAGAAGCACTATTAAATATTCTGAAAGAGCACCTTTGATTTAAAAATACATACTCTATTAAAATCATGAGTCTATAGAAATGCAATTTTACTTGTCAAAAAAATTTAATTTTCTGTATGGCAAGAGAACAAGATTCCAGGTTACTCACTGGCCATTGGTTTCATCATTTCATCAGTAGCTTTGAGACCTAAGAGGAGGTGAACATAAAGAGACTCCTAAAAATTATGATCCCTGTTGCCCAAACCATGGAGCGTGGAGAAGAGAGACCTCCAGAGATAAAAAGTATGTGCCATGACCAAAGCCCCTAGCTAAGCTTACAAAGGTCATGAAATTATTTTTCTCTCTATTTCTGAACTTCTTCTTGCCCTCCTCCAAATATGACCATTAATGGAACAGAACTACAAATGAGAGTAAAGGTTTAAAAGGTTCTTCTTCCCCAGATATGAATTGTACTAGATGCATTTAATGTCTCATACATACATCTCTGGAGATTCTGTGATGGATCTTCTTTCATACTCCAAGGCAGGTCCAAATGTAGGGCAAGTCCAAAAGAAATCTGAGCTCCATGGGATTTTTTTGTTCAGTTGTTATTCAATCATTTCTGATTCTTTGTGACCCCATTTGGGGTTTTCTTGGCAGAGATACTGATTTGCCATTTCCTTTTCTGCATCATTTTACAGATGAGAAAACTGAGGCAAACAGGGTGATATGACTTGCCCAGAATTTCATGTGTCTATAGGAACTTCAAGACCTCTCAGTTTGGGGCTAAAATAGATTTTGGGCACCTAGTTCTGAATAAGAAACAACAAAATGAGGGATGGGGTGGGGGCATGGATGCTGTTAGTGAGGATAAATTAGAAAATTAGTACTGTAAAAGCTGTGAATCAGGAGCTTTTTCAATGGATGTGGGAATAGGGGATGAGGCAGGAAAAAAAAAACCGAGTCATTTGAAAATAATAATAATAAAAAAAAAGATTGAGTCAGGAAACCTGGGTTCTAGTCTAACTCTGCCAAAACTAGTTATGTGGAAAAGGAAAATCAATTGCTCTCTCAGGACTTCAATTTCTTCTTGTATTGTACAAAACAGTCTTGATAATCTCTAAAATTACATGGCTTATCATGATAGATAAATATTTATGAATTGTTATATAAATATTTAAAGATGTATGACACCATTAAAAATCATTTAGCTGAATTTTTTTCTTATAACTAAGCTAAATATGTATTTTTCTTAAAGTTTCAAAGACAAGGAAGAAATCTATAGGTCAATATCACTAATGAATATCCATTCAAAATTTTAAAATAAAATCCTACAAAATAGACTCCATTACTTTATCTATGAAATCATTAAATATGACTAACTTAGATTTATATGAAGGGTTGCAAGGATGGTTTCACATTAGGGAAACAATATAATTAATTATAACAAAAACAACAATCTATACAACCTTATGATGATTTTAATAGATATAGAAAAAGTCTCTACCAAAGTACGAAAACTCAAAAGATTGCTAGTTTTTAAATAGTTTTTAACATTAGAAAGTAAGAGATATTTTTTAATATCAAAAACAATATCTACTGAAAACTAAAAGCAATAAGCATATGCAATGGGGATAGACTAGTAGATTTCCTATCAAACACAGGAGTAAAACAGATATGCTTTCTCTCACCTCAATTATATAGTATATTTCTCTGGAAATTCTAGCAATAGGAATAAGACAAGAAAGAAATTAAATATGTACAGACACTCTAAGTGAAAATAATATTATCCCTATTTGCTGATGATATAATAGTTTATTTAGAGAATCCCAGGGAAATTAGCAAAGATATTAAGAAAATTAATAGTTCCAGCAAAGTCTCAGACCAAAAATCAGGACACACAAATCAATAGCATTTCTGATAATAATAAAAATCAAACCCAAAAGGCAATGATTAAAAGGGATTATCACTGAAAATATTTACAAACTGTGTAAAATATTTGAATACTTATTTACTAATGCATGCAAAATGATGGTATAGATTCATTTACCAGAAAACCCCTACTTAAAATATAAAGAATACTTTTAACAGTTGGAGAAATATTCAATGTTCATGGCTGGACTTTGCCAATATAATGAAAAAAAGAATGTAATTCTACAAATGGCAATTTACGGTCTTAATGCTATATTAAAGTTAGGGATGTCCTCGAAGACTCTGTCCAGCACCTCTTCTCTCTTTCTCTCTTTTTAAAGAGAAAGCAAAATAATTGAAGCTTGTCACAAACATGTACAATTAAGCAAAACAAATTCCCACATGAATCACATCCAAAAACTTTTGCCTTAATTTGTACTCTGAATTCATCAGTTCTCTATAAGGAGGTTGGGAATATGCTTTATTTTGAGTTTTCTGGAATTGTGGCTGGTAATTGTGTTGATCAGAGTTGCGGACTCTTTCAAAGTTGTTTTTCTTTACAATATCATTATTATATAAATTGTTTGCCTGATTCTGTTCATTTCATTTTGCATCAGATTCATACAAGTGTTCCCAGGATTTTTTGAAATCATTCCTTTATCATTTCTTTTTTCCATATATAATTTTTTTATATTTCTTTTTTTAATTTACTAATTTTATTTTCCACAGTTACGTGTAAAACAATTTTTTACATTTTTTTAAACTTTAAGCTTCAGATTCTCTCTCCCTCCCCACCCCCACCAACCCTCTTCTTTTTTTTTCCTGCTTGATCATCTAAAGAGTTTCCACTGATTCAGTTATCACTTCTATGCTGATGACTCTCAGATATACTTTTTTAACCCTGACTTCCAGACTTGCATGTCCAAATGCCTTTTAGACATCCCAAATTGGTACCTTTTGTAGAAGTGGTCAGAGGACTAGACCTGAAGACTGGAAGACCTGAGTTCAAATCCAGCTTTAGAAACTAGTTGTGTGACACTGGGCAAATTACTTAACTTTTCTCTGCCTCAATTTCTTCCTCTGTAAAAATGGATAGTTTGTGTGGATAAAATAAGACAATATTTGTGGAGAACTTTGTAAATTATGAAACATTAAATAAATGCAAGCCATAATCACAACAATTATTCTTATTAACACTGCATATCTCACAAATTCCTTAATTTCAACTTGTCCAAAACTGAACTCTACATCTTTATGCCTGTGTCTTCCCCTATTCCTATCTTTCCAATTACTGTTTAAGTCACCATTGCACAGACATCCAGACTTACAATTAATCTGCCAACTTTAGTTCTTCACTTTCTTATCCATCTCAGCCTCCAATATCTAATCTGTTGCTAAGTCATGTCAAATTTACCTTTGTAACATTTCTAGTATATATTTCCTTCTCTTCTTTGACACTGCCACTATGCTGGTGCCAAAGGCAGGTTCTCATTACCTCACATCTAACCAGTTAAATTACTCTTGGTTGGTCACTTCCTCCCATAGTTCATCATCCACCTAGCTATCAAAGTGATCCTCCTAAACTGAGAATCTGACTATATTGCTTCTTTATTCAATAAAATCCAGGGGTTCCTTATCATCTTCAACAGAAAATAGAAAATTTTGTTTGGCATTCAAAGCCCTTGACAACCTGATCCCTCTTGTATTTCCAGTCTTACATTTTTTCCTCTCTATCCCCACACATATTTTATAAGCTGCTGATACCAACTTCCTTGCTAAGCCCTGAACAAGATATTCCTTGCTCTAACTCCAAGTATTTTCACTGTCTGTCTCCAATGCCTGAAATGCTTCTCATTTCTGCTTCTTGGCTTCCTACAGGTCCAATTTAAATTTCCATAACAAGCCATTCCCATCTTTCTTAATGTTAGCATTTTCCCTCTGGTGAATCCTGTATACTTGTTTAGCCATGTTTTCTTGTATCCCTCATTAGACTGTTGAGATCCTTGAGAGGTATATAACTCAGAGATGGTCATAGATAAAAACAAAATCCCCATATATGCCAAAATACTTAATAACAGTACTTTCTATTTCAAAAAAGAACTAGAAGCAAAGTAGGTTCTCTTGATTGGGGAATGGCTGAACAAACTGTGATACATGAATGGAATAGAGTATTATTGTCCTATTAAAAAACTACAAGTTCACTAAATATAAAGAAGCATGGAAAGATTTATGTGAACTGAAACAGATTTATGTGAATGCAAATATAAACGTAAATAAAAAAATCATAAAGCAACCGAAATGAATGCTGCAAAATTATAAACATGGTCCCAAATAAAAGATATGATATGCATAGATGGAAGGTCCAGGGCTGTTGGACTTCATAAATATTTTCTATTTTTTGATGGATTGACTGGTTTTGCTGAGTTTTTGTTCTTTTTCACTTTTTCATAAGCTTTTTTTGTCATGTGGGATGACTCTGAGAAAAGGAGGAGTAGGAGGGTAATGGGGGGAAACTTATGTTGTGCAAAAACAATCAACAAAATTTATTTTTAAAATACAACTTTTAATATAAGTTCTTTTTAAATTTTTATTACCTATAAAAAATTAAATACTTCAATTACAGATATAAAATATACATTATCAAAGAGCAACATGGGACTTTAGCTATGACTATAATGATAAGTTCAAAAGAAAACTCTACTTGAAGCCATTTATTAAGTAAAAATCATCTCCTGATTTTCTTACATCAAGGAAATAAACTAGGTCTCTTGAGATCCATTTAGCAGAGGTAGGATTCCTTGATACAGCACTATTAGCTATCCAGAGGTGGTATTTTATACAAAGCATTAAACTGATCAGTTTATCAACATCCAGAAAGTTTTCATTAATTGAAAAAAATGCATTATTTCTACATATTTTGACAACCTGAATCCTAGAATAATTTTATTAAGATTTCTTATTTTAAAATATATTATTATAAATATGGTGACCATAATCTTTGACACTTCCTCTCTGACATTTTGAAAATTATAATGCTTCCTATGCTTCAGTTTCCTTATCTATAAAATGGAGATTGAGATACACTAGATAAACTATTATCCAAACTCTTAGAACTTAAGAGAGAAGCAAATGAATTAATAAAGTTATTTGCTCTTATGATCCTTTCCAAAATCATCTGAAATCCATTAATTGTGGCTTTATCATCTCTATTTAAAATTCATGGATTACAATAGAGCAGTAATGAACCAGCTATACCCAGCAAAAGAACTCTGGGAGATGACTATGAACCACTACATAGAATTCTCAATCCCTCTATTTTTGTCCACCTGCATTTTTTATTTCCTTCACAGGCTAACTGTACACTATTTCAAAGTCCGACTCTTTTTGCACAGCAAAATAATTGTTTGGACGTGTGTGTGTGTGTGTGTGTGTGTGTGTGTGTGTATGTGTATATACATACACATATATATATACGCATATATGTATGCATATATATAGTATTTTAACTTATACTTTAACATATTTAACATGTATTGGTCCACCTACCATCTGGGGGAAGGGGGAGGGGGAAGGAAGGGAAAAGTTGAAACAAAAGGTTCTGCAATTGTCAATGCTGAAAAATTACCCATATCTTGTAAATAAAAAGCTATAATAAAAAAAATTCATGGATTAGATAGGGTCTAAATGTATGATTCATTAGTTAAGAAAAGTCTAGATGAAGAAACTACCTTCCTTTCACTGTTGTTTTGAATTTTCTCTGAAATTTAAAGTTTTAGAAATGGCTACTATTATTGTCATTCTCTAGTTCAAGACATGCCTTCTATGACATGTGTTCTACAGAACCAACAATATATTGCTGTTACCATTTCTGTGAAAGTCCATCAAATTCAAATGTTGTGATAACTTGAAATTGTCTCAATGGACACTTTGGTTATTAAAATTCCATTTCTTCCTTCAAAATTGATTATGCCTTTTGACAACTGTTCAACTTGGAAACTGTATATCCTCATATTGATTCCATATGTTAGACCTTGATTTGACATATTTATTGATAGAATTTTTCACAATGCTTTTTCTTTTAATTTTCAAAGATTTCTTTTTGCTGAGTAATATCTTTTTAATTTTTGCAAAATCAAATCTACTGATTTCTTTCTTCAGTAATTCCTTTTGTTCAACTATAGAGACCATAAACATGTTCTCTATGGTTTAGAAACACATTTTATTCTCTTTTCTTTGGAACTTTTTAATAATAGTTCCCCCCATCAAAAAAAAGTTTTAAATTTTATTCTATTTAAATAGAATAAATTTTCATTTTATTCCTATGCTTCAGTTTCCTTATCTATAAAATGGGGATGGAGATACACTAGATCAGGGGTCCTCAAACTTTTTAAATAGGGGACCTGTTCACTGTCCCTCAGACTGTTGGAGGGCCAGACTATAGTACAAAAACTTTATTTTGTGGGCCTTTAAATAAAGAAACTTCATAGCTGGGTGAGGGGGATAACCTTCCTCAGCTGCTGCATCTGGCCTGCGGGCCATAGTTTGAGGACCCCTGCACTAGATAGACTATTATACAAACTCTTAGAACTTAAGAAAGAAGCAAATGAATTAATAATTCATTATTTTTAAGCTAAACACTTTTCTAGCAAAGATACTTTAGGATGTTCATTTTGATGACTCTCCCATTCCCTTTTGCTTTTAAATTTCCCAATAAGCACTGTCATTTTTTTCCTCTAACCTGCAGTTTGAGTTTATCCCCTTTCTTTCTAATTCACAATGCCTATAATGTTATTTCAGGTTTTCATACTTTCAAGTATATAATTCTAGTTGACTTGTATAGAGATCTAGCTGATCTCATTTACTCAATGTCTCATTAAATTAGTTAATTTAATCAGTACATTGCTTCTAAGTTCATCTTCTCAAAACATCACTTTTATAATTAAGTTGCCTTCACTATGGAATCTATAGTAGCTTCTATATTAAGTCCAAGGTCCTTCAGCATGCAGGATCCTCACAGTATTTAGTTTTTTCTCTTGCAAATCCAGTGTCTTTACTGTTACTCCCAACAAGTTGGATTTTACTGTCCATTTCTTGTGTCTATGCACTTATTGCTCATTATTTTGTCCTTATCTAAGCCCCCTCCCTCACAAAGTCCTTCCCAAAAAGCAAATATGCACTGATTCCTCATTTCTTTTTTTCTTACTTTTTTTAACATTTCTTCTCCTCTATAAAGAATCCACTGATAAATCTTGTCAATTCTAATTCTACAAAATGTCTCCAATCTCTTCCCTCTATTTACACAGCCAGCAGCTTTATTTGGGCACTCATTATTTTTCTCATGGATAATTTTATTATTCTCCTAGTTATTTTCCCTGCCAATAGTTTCTCTGATTCATCTCTTATATAATTGCAAAAATCATCTTCCTAAATCTCAGTCAGATCTGACCATGCAACTTTCCAACTCAATAACATCAGTGACTCCCTAATTATGCCAACAGTAAAATGAAATATTTGAGATCCTCTATGCTCTGGCTCCACCCAGACTTTTTACTCTCATTTCACATTAGTCACATTTCACATCAGAATGGACAAGAACAATGTTTGTGTTATAATTTTTTTTTTGCTTTCTTTCATTCTTATATACAGGAAAAGGGTATTTCAGATCCTTGTAGCACCAAAGAAACTAAGTATAGTATCTATATTTACATCTGTAGCCCATATTTGGAATTCAAGAAGTAGATGATATATTATGATAATTTATAGCATCTACTTGTTGAATCCCAAATATGGGCTACAAATATAAATTAATATTTTCATTCATTGTGAAATTTTCTTCAGAAGAACTGACACTTTCTTAAATGTATTATTTGATTTCCTGTATATAAAGAATAAAATCATAATGCAGCACTAAGAACCATTTAAAAATTGTGGCCCAGAACTCAAATTCTAGGTTTACAATGAACAGATTCAGCCTTCAAAAATCCTCACACAAATCTATTCTATGCTTTTACTCCAACCAAGGTCTTTCCTGGATAAATAAAAAATTTTCTCATATCTAAGAATAGACAGACAGAATAACAAACATACACCCTTGGATCCTATGCAAGCTCTTTGAGCATAACATATGTAGGTAATGGCTTCTTAGCCTTGGACCACTTGGCTTCCACTAAAATCTTTAATCTGAGCATCTGCCACTATTAATACTCTTTGTTTCAGTTACTAGATGTCAAACTATGATAAAAAATATAGGGGCTATAAGAGTAAGCTGGACCTGATTAGTTTCACAGTTCATCAAAGAGCTAGCCTTGTCAATGATTAGATTTATTCTATATAGTCCCAGAAGATAAGATCACAACCAACGCATGGAAGCATTGTGGTTCCAGATTTGGGGAATTGAGGAAGCATAAAGGTATCTAGGGGGTCAAAGTTCACTATTAAGGAAATAAATTTTGGCTTTTTGTAAATAAGGATCTCTAACACTTCCCGGTGTCCAATAATGGAAGATTGTGCCTTGCAAAGCAGTAGGCAGCTAGTTTATAAGTAGTATTCTGACATAATTGGCACTAGTCAATTTCATTATAGAGGACTATCCTACTGAGAAGATGAACTAGACCATATCCATAGTTCTAGCAAAATCTAAGATTATATGAAGCAGAATATTTATTTTAAATTAATTAAATCAATTAATTTAAACAAATTTAAAATAAAATCAATTTATTTTAAAATACTTCATTCTAACCATACAGATAGTCAATTATTTCTGCCTGGACATAAGGCTACTTCTATCTGTAAAGTCAATATTCCACTAAAATATTTCTAATTAGCTTTTTAATTATCAGTTTAATTTCTGGCATTTATACATCATATTATTATCCTTCAAATTCTGTAGTTTGAAATAATTGTGTGTAAATTGTCTTTTTAGTTGAAGAAATCCATGTGTAACTCCCTAAAATGATACATTTTAGACAAGACACCCATCTTCATAGATGGATGGGTTTCCACATCTTTACAGTGATGTTATCTCAGGTCGGGACCATGATATTGGATAAAAGGATGGAGGTCACGCTTTCCAATCTTCAGATGACCAGAGTTAATAGAAATTAACAACTTACTGTAAAACAAAGTAAGAATGGAAAAAAAAAACCCCAAAAACAAACCAAAAACATCTCAATAGTCTAGAAATAATGAGTCTATTCTAGTAATATAAAAGCCAAACAGGTAAAATGTGAAATCCAAAACTTTAATTTTAAAAATAAATTACCTAAATAAAAAAGTAAATATACACAGAAAAAGTTGCAAAAAGTAAGTAAGAGTAGGAAAGATAGGACAACTTCAAATTCAAGATGAGTTGTTGCTATTGCATTTTTCATTTTTGAAGAGAACTAATGGAAAAACTATGCTGATGTCTTGACGTGTGTGAATTGATTTTAAATGAGGCAGAGCTGCACAAAGTACTCAGCCTTGTTTTCTCCTCCAATCCCTGAAATCCAATGGCAAAACAAAAGTCAAGACTAGCACCAAAGATGCAGTGTTTGACTTTTTAAATTAAGGTCTTTCCCAGGCCACAATTTCTCTCTGAATAATAGTTGGTCAGAGAATCCAAAAGAGCAACATGTTCTTAGGTTGCATCAAGTGAAAAAACAATAATGTCCAGAAAGTGGCAAGTAGGGGAAGAGTGGTGATGACAGTCCTATTATAATGTTCCCTAGTTAAGAAATATCTGGATTCTTATGTCCAATTCTAGGCACCTTTCTTCTGAAGAAAATTGAAAACCTGGAATGTATTTTAAGAGTTTGGAAACCAAGAT
The DNA here is from genome assembly GCF_016432865.1 of Antechinus flavipes. Taxonomy (NCBI): domain Eukaryota; kingdom Metazoa; phylum Chordata; class Mammalia; order Dasyuromorphia; family Dasyuridae; genus Antechinus; species Antechinus flavipes. The sequence continues at coordinate 70,677,900 of NC_067400.1, read as the reverse complement.
GTGAAGAAAAATGAAAAACATGCCTTCCTATCCAAGAGAAATTTGCAGTAAAGTGCTCTCCTGAAAGGTAACTCTCCTAATGTACTATTTCAGAAGTCCCTCTGCTGCTTCATTTCCCTACCAACTTTCTTATCACCTCTTCTATCGCTTCTCCAATTGCCTTCTCATTTTAGAGAAATACCTGCCCTGTGATTCCATTTTTGGATTAATTTCTATGTAAGATAGGTCACTATTTTAAGAAAAGCCCAAACCATGCTTTATTTCTCTTCCATGTTACCAGGCATTTCCTTAATAGTGAACTTTGGCCCATCCTAGATACCCTTATGCTTCCTCAATTCCCCAAATCTGGAACCGCAAATATGATCATATCAACTTTGTCATTGTTCCTGGATAGGAAGTGTCAATTTACTCTTTTATTGCCCCATTCATCATCTCTTTAATATTCTAGACCAAAGAATTAACTCCACCACTGCTCTCCTTGGTTTGTGGTCTTTTCTCCATTAGAAGAAAAGTTCCTTCAGGGTATGGACTATTTTTGCTTTTTATATTTCTAGATCCAAAATTAATTACAGCATTTAGTACACTTAAAAGTTTAATGAACTCCTGATTTGCTTTTTTTCTTCAAATATGTATATACTAATATAGGCTTCATCTTTATTTTTTAATTATTAAAGCTTTTTATTTTCAAAACATATGCATGATAATTTTTCAACATTTACTCTTGCATAGCTTTATGTTCCAAATTTTCCTCTCCTTCCCTCCTCCCCACCCTAGATAGCAGGCAATCCAATATATATGTGTTAACATGTATGTTAAATCCAATATATATGAAAACATATTTATACAATTCTCTTGCTACACAAGAAAAAAGAAAGAAAACAAAATGCAGGTGAACAACAACAAAGATAGTGAAAATGTTATATTGTGGTCCACGCTCAGATCCCACAGTCCTCTCTCTGGGTGCAGATAGCTCTCTTCATAACAAGATCACTGAAACTGACCTCAATTATCTGATTATTGAAAAGAGCCATATCCATCAGAACTGATCATCATAAAATATTGTTGTTGCTGTGTACAATGATCTCTTGGTTGCTCATTTCACTTATAGGGTTCATCTTTATATAATTTCTTAGTGATGGGGAACCTAGGGACATGAGTTTGAGGGCAAATTTGGGGACAATTTGAGGGTAAGAAGGCAAATTTGGTATAGTGGACTAAGTACTAGAATTGGAGTCAGGGAAGCCTAACTTAAAAAGCTGCCTTACACGTATTAGCACTGTGACCCTTTCATCTGTAAAATGGGATCCCTACCTCATGGGGCTGTGCTGGGAATCAAATATTTAAAACATTTTACTAATCTAAAATGCTATGTACTATTTCATTCTCATATTTTTATAGAGTTCAGATTATAATAATACTTTATGATTAGCAAAGCCTTTGCTTAGGTCTCAGTGGAGTCTCACAACTCAATGAAGTGGGTGCCATTATTATCACCATTTTATTTATGAGAAAACTGAGGCTTTGAGAAATTGGGGAACTTATCCTGGCCACATAACTAATAAGCTTTCAATGCAGGATTTAAACTAAGAACTTTCTGACTTCAACTGTAAGACTTTATCCACAATGGAACTTAGCTGTTCCATGATCTATCATCATCACTGTCGACAACATTATCATCATAATCACTGAGGAGTAATAATAGTATGAAAAGAAGTGGATATAGAATTAGATTTGGAACCAAGAAGACTGGGATGTGCCTCTGACACATTAATTGTAGGATCCTGGACAAGTCTCTTAGACTCTTAGTTTCTCAGTGCTCCAAGTAAATTTTCTAAAACTCCAAGTTGCAATGAGGCACTAACCTTCACTGGTAGAAAAATGCTTTTACTAGCAACTCATAAACTGATGAAATCAGCAGCTCTGTAAAATATATACATAATGTGTATGTATATATATATATATATACATTCTCTAATACCTAACTATTTATTTATCCATTCAAGAATTTATTCTGAATAGTCCTGCTAGACTGATTTATTATATTATCTCTTTTAGCACAATTTATAAGAATGTTTGGATACAAGGTATATCCATGTACAATTCACAGAATATTTATTAAGCATTTAATATGTTCAAAGTGCTTTAGCTACAAAGAAATCACTAAAACAAGCTTCCCACTTTCAAGAAATTTCAAATTTGAATAGAAGACATACAAATTAAAGTTTAAAAACCTATACAATTAAAACAACAACAACAACAGTCAGGATTCATGTAGCACTTCAGATAATTTTGACCAAGTTTACAATAAATGAATGAATTTCTAGGCAGAGAGCACACAACTACAAATACTTTTTATTACTAGCCTAGTTTTTCATTAGGCAACATTTCTGAACTAAAGGAAATTTCAAGCAAAGAGACCTTTTCATAAAGTTCATGTTCTTTTTAGTAGGTAGGCTATTTAATTCAATTTAACTTAGTAAATACTTATATCAATCACCTCAAGCATGCAAAAAACTGCTGAGTTCTGGGAATATAAAAATGACTAAGGCACAGTCAGAGCTTTTAAGGAGTCTAGTCTGGTAGAAAAACTGAGCTATACCAAAAATAATTTGAACTGTATGTAAATGTACTAACTGTGCTAGATTGCGAGACTAGCGATCGTGTGAATGTCAGAAAGTACTGTGGGTAAAATTCATAGTTACAAAGTGACTTTAATAGGGCTTAAGGGATTTGGAGACCTCAATACTATTTTTGCGTTTGCTATTAATTCATATTACATTTTTCATAGTATATCTGTTAGATAATTTATATATACGAGGTTTCTATAAAAAAAATTGAGGGACCTTTTAGAATAAATGAACCATATACATGCAAAACTATTAAAAAAATAAAAGAGCAAGTGGTATTAAATTCTAAATTTAACCTGACCAAAGTACTTAATTTCTAGAGTTGACCTGATAATTTTAATATACTAATACATATGCCATGTGTTAGGTGATTCCTTCAATGCTTCATCAGTGTGATTTTCATAATAATGGGTACAATTAAAATAATTACTATTTACCAATTAATTTTATATTTCAGAATTTTCAAAATACTCAGTATGGGATCCTCCACCCATAATAAAACTGAATATGTAAGGATAATGCAGAAGCAAGAATGCCTACATAAAATTTTTTCTCATGTAGAACTACAAAATTGGATGGCAGTAAAGGACCCCAGGAAGGGAATTATATTTTATTTTTAAAGACATGTAGAGATGATTATTTCATGATTTCCTTTACTAATATATTTCCAAAATCAACAAAACAAAATTTCAGAATATTCTTTTTTTGCTATTGAATCTCAAAACTCCTCACTGAAATTTAATCTTATTTCCTATTATTCTATCATCATGAATATGAAAAGCAGATTACATTTTCTCCATGTTCCCTTATTATAACTGAAAAATTATTATGAGACTCCGTTAAGTAACACAATAACAATTAACTTAACCTTTGCTGATGTTCGATTTTTCAACATTTTAATTATTATCTTTATAATTTCTTCTAGTATCTCTGGAATTTTTCTCACTTTTTAATTATATTTTATTTTAAAACTTTATTGATTTAATATCATGGTCATTTCCTAATAGGCAATACTCCATAGAAACTCTCCTTTAAACATAAAGAACTAATAGTAACTATTTCTGATAGTTATTCAAAAAGCTGCCACTTCTTTTCTGAGAAGTTAGTTAATTCATCATTTGTCTTCAAAGACCAAGATAGATTTCACTGAATTTAATCTAAATCCAGATACCTTTTCATTTTAATTATTTGTAAAGAAAGTGTGCATATTATATAGACATATACAAATACATATGTATTTACACAAAGAGTGAATAAATATGTATTTTATGCACACATATTTTTCCTGTTTCCACTTTTTTTTTAATCATTCAGCTTAAACATGGCTTTCTCTATTTCTTCAAATTCCTCATATTTACATTTTCTTAAGTTCAAACAGGTCCCTCTATATTTCTCCCAATTTTTCATGTTTTTAATTTCTTAAGATGCAACAAAATTCCATTAAGTTCCTATAACACTAGTTGTTTAGCCAAATCAAGGATCATCTATTTTTATTAATGAAAATTTTGGGATTTTTTGGATATTTCCTTTTGTCATTGTCCTAAGTATTAATGCATAGCTCATTGTTAATGTAAGATTAAGGCTTTGCTGAATTAAATGGATGAATCATTTCATGACTTTCTCACAATCTGCAATTATTTTCACAACTGTTGAGCCAATTTATTCCTCCACCAATAGTATATTATTGTATCTGCCTTTTCAAATCTTTCAACAGTCTCTCTGTTGTTGACTTTTTTCTTTTATTAGTTTTGCTAATTTTGTGGATGAGAGTGAAATTACAGATATGGAATTGTGTTTATAAAAGTCCTGAAAAAGCCTTAGTAGTTTCACTACCAAATATTTTATGTATTTTTTACTTACTTTCAATGAACTTTACCATTTCTTCCTGGTGATTTTTAAAAGTATTACTACTGCTTATGGTGAAATTTTTCATAAAATAAAAAAGACACTTGCCACTTTGATGTATTTTACATGTGTTTTCATATATTTTAAGGTTGTATTTTTCAGCACTATATTATTAAAATATCAATTGGTTTTGTGTATTTATTTTGTATCCTTCTACTTTTGTGGAACTATAGCTTGCCTCAATTAGTTTTTCACTGGTTTGCTGATATTTATGTAAACTGTTATGTTACCTGCAAATGAGCATAATTTTTTCTCTTTTTTGCCAATGCTTATACCTTAAAAGTTTCTCTTTTGTACTACAGTTCTTCATAACTTTTATAGAAATAACTCAAATAGTAAGAGAGAAGAGGTATCCATGCTTTTACTCTTATACTTATTGAAGTGGCTTCTATGTTTCTCCATTGTAAATAAGTACAGCTCTTGATCTGACAACTATACTTTTGATCATATTACTAACAAATCCTATGTTTTTTTAAACATAAGTGACTATTACATTTTCTCAAAGGTTCCTTGATATAACAACATGACTTTGTTGTATATTTTATATTGTCTATATAATTAATTATGTTCATTGCTTTCCTGGTTGAACATTCTTTGCAGTCCTGGTTGAAATTCAACTTCGACATAGTGAATTCCTTTATTTTATTTTATTTTTTTATTGTCATTGCATTTGTCTTGTAAATTAGTGAATTATTTTAAATATTCTTATAATCCTTTTGCTGATAATTTATCCAAAATTTAACTTGTAAATCCATCTGGATTAGGTTTCTTCTCTCCTTTGTTACCCAGTTAATTAGTTGCCCATTAGATTTGTCTTCATTCTTTAGTGGAATGGCCCATAAACTAGTGATTTCAAAATTATCACTATCGTTTTTCATAAAGGCTATGGTTAAATAAAAAATAATTTTACTTATTAATTCTTTAAAAATGTATTTTCATATGTTTTCAACTTCTGTTTTTTAAAATAAAAAATGCTGACTATTTGAGTAGGATCACAGAAAACACAACGGATTTGAATTTGCAAAATAAAGGATTCCAATTCTCATTTTGTCATTTACTCCCTGTGTCCCTTGCAATAAATTGTATTCTCTTCTTTAGACTTCAATTTTCTTGTCTGTAAAATGAGGGAACTTGAATAGATCATTTCTAAACTCCTTTCTCATTTTAGGTTCTATGAATAGCCATTTTTCTGACAACATATGCTTTCATATGGAAAACACTAATGCTCACGTCATCTAGCTTGCCAAGTTTACTGGTAGTCATGGAAAGTAACACCATTAACAGGATCAACTTAAAAGCCCATGAAGGATAGTGATCATGTTAACATATTCAAATGTGAATCCATTCAAAGCTGAGTTACATGTAGAAGGCCACTTGACCTAGAATATCCTGAATTTATATTCCAGTCCAGAAATCACTTTTATGATTCATTTATAAAAACCCAACCGGACTTAATTCACTAACCTTATAAGATTCAGGAGTGCTAGTTTCACATTGGTGTAATAAAAGAAGGATGGGGAGTGGATATCTACTCAGCAAAGGTGTTGCAGCATTAATGATAGGGAAACTGACCTGAGAAAAACACCTGAAACCCACAATATAATCTGTACATTGAAGACGACAAAAATGAAGTTGGGCTAAACTGCTAGATAATATAAGGCAGTCAATAAAAGAAATATATCATTTCCAACAACAATCTTACTTAATTTATTACTACTTAAACAGAAAGAGAAGCTTGCCATTCTTAGTTACCTTTAAGGAGGCAGCTGACAATAATTGAAGATGTCAAGATCACTGGAAAAAGTAGATTATATTTACTTGAAAGACATCAAGGTAGCCTGGGAACCAGAGTAGTGAAGGTCTTAAATATGAGAAGGGAATCATTAAAAGCTAAATGCAGAGCTACAATGATGAGATGTAGAGTAAATAATTATTGCTGAACTTTAACTACTGCCACAACTATCATTCCATATCAGAGGTTCTTAACCTGGAATACATGGAAGGGGGTTCCCTATTTAGATGTTAGGAACTTAAGAAACTTAGGAACTTAGGAAAAATTACCTGTAACTGAAATGTAGCATTTCTTTCTATTATGATGTATTTTATAAACTAAGTAATATTAGCAAAATATGGAGCTGCCAAATGGGTCCATAACAAAAAGAAAAAAAGAAGAACTCCTGATTTAAATGCTGACTCCACAACACCAAAATTCATGGCTTAAAAGCTAAAATACTCAAATTAATTTATTTTTCCTGAAGCACATAAACAGATGCTGTTTCTATATAGAAATACAGGAAAATGTGAATGAATATCAAATTTTAAAGAAATAAATTTTCAACTCAGTATTCAGTTTAATTAAATTATAGAATCAGATAAATTCAAAATGTATTTATAATAGAACAATTCACAAGAAATTTTCATTTTATAAAATATTATGTTCTATCAGTCTATCTGGAACCAGAAAAAACAATATTACAGAGCCTTTCTAAGATTTTTAAAAGTTTGTTTGATGTTAATAATAGAAACCAGATTAAAATGTTCCCTACCATACACTATATTCTTATATTTCTTTATTAGGTTTTTTACATGTTTTTAAATATAGATGCTGTACAAAAGATAGTGTTAAGTAGGTATCAATAGTGGATCTTTGGTGGGGGGGAGATTGAATAGCCATATCACACTCATTCTTAGTAAACTTTATTAGCTTTTTTAGTTTTAGCTATTAACTTAGTTTAGCTATTAACTAATTTGATTCTCAAAGAGTAGATGACTCTCAAATCTATATGTCAAGACCCTGTCTCTCTCCTGAGCTCTAGTCTTCCTCCCCTAATCCTATTAGATATTTCAAAGTACATGTTTCAGAGATTTCTACAGCTCAAACATCATTCGTTTTCTCAAAACCCTTATTTTTTCTTAGGTTCTCACTATCCTTCCCTTCTCTCAGGTTTGAGAGTTTCTCATTCTCATTCTCCATAGTTCTCACTTCATTTTTATCTAATGCTACATAATCAATTGCTGTATTTTGCCCTTTTTACCTCTATAAAATCTGACTGCTTCTCTCTACACACAACCACTATCTTATTCAAATAAGTTCTCATCACCTTTCACTTATATTGACAATTTCTTGGTCTCATGATTTTCCCATTCTAATTCATCCTCCACAAGGCTACCAAAATGATTTTCCTTAAACATAAATATGACCATGTTCCACAATTCAATAAATCCAGTGGCTCCCTAGCTTCTATAAAATTAAATTAAATTCTTGTTTGGCTGTAAGGCCAAAAGCTGGCCTAAACCATCTGTCCAGCTTCACCCTGCATTACTCTCTTTCCCATACATTGCAGTACAATCAATGTAAGCATCACTCTATTTCTCAAATGTGGTAGGACATCTCTCCCCTCTACATCTTTGCACTGGTTATGCCTCATGCCTAAATCTCTTTCTATACAGTGCTTTTCCTCATAATTCCAAATGTTAATGTACTCCGTTACTATAGTCAATTAATTTACCTTTTCTGTTTTTATAATACTATACTATTTGCAGATGTACATATTCTCTCCCTCAATGGAATAAACCTTCTTAAAATCAAGGGCAATCTATTATTTTGTATTGCCAGTACCTAATTTAGTAGGTATCCAATAAAACATTAATGAAGTTAAATATCCACTCATTAAATTCTGAGGAAGTTCTTTCATGAAAATACAATTAAAATTTTAATTCTTCAAGTTTTAAATTTTAAAAAGTAACCAACATTTATAATTAATTGGATTTAGAGCTAGAAGAACCTTAAATATCATCTATTTTATTTCCCTAATTTTATAGAGGAGAAAGAGCCAAAGGGAGTGAAGACAATTGGACCAGATTGTAAATAGCCACATAATTTGAAACTTGATCAAATCAATGAAGATGTCAATAAATGTTTGCTTAATTCAATAAAATATTTCTTTGAAAAAAAATGATCAACTTAAGTAACCTTCAACATGAAGGGTATTTATATAATATCTTATATATACTATTTGCACAGTATATCACTTATATTTTAATGGTATTTATATATTTTATATATATAATTTATATATTAATTACCATTTATATATTAATTAGTTTATATCAACTTTAAAAAGAAACAATAGTTTAAATGTATGTGTTTTGTTCTTTCTATGATTAGAATTTAGAGATAGATAATAACAATATAGAATAGATTAATTTTAGGTTAAAGCTCCTTTGAGAAATACTAGTAATCTTTTGAAAATCACTTAAATTCTTAATGCTTTGATAGATCAATGTATCAAACATAAATAAAGGAACCACTAATCTGTATACAAGGACCCCTGTGCTATTTTTTAAAGTAATGCTAGTATTTTATTGTATTTTTATTTTGTTAAATATTTTTCAATTACATTTTAATCTAATTCTAATTGCAATGTTACTAGCCAATGGGGGCTGGGTCCCACTTTTGATGTCTATGCTCTTAAAAAAAAATCTAAGGATATAAGTTGTCGAGAAAGTACAAACGAAGTGACAGAAGCAGCTTCCTCACCTAGGGGTTCCCCATACCAAAAAAAAAAAAAAAAAAAAAATCACAGGTCCAATCCCCATTCCTATACTACTTTGATTTGCAGTGTGTTTTATGTTGAGCATAAACAAAAAGACCACCATGAAGATAATTGCAGCTTTTGTGCCAACATCTGTTGAAATAGATGATAAGGTAGTAAAATTCTACAAAGAGCATGACCAAATCCTCTGAACCAAGTTAACTTGTACTTTGGTGGTCAATGACTTCAGTGTGAAAGCAGGTAAGAGATAATAATGAAAAGTATGCTGGTAAATGTAATTCAAAGTTAAGAAATTAAAGTAAAAAAGCCAAAAGTTTGAAGGCCACTCAGAAGCATCATCCCCATATATTATGATCACTTTCTTCCAGAATACATTCCTAAGGTATAATAGGTAAGTATATAATAAACAAGGAAAAAATTTTGACTAAAGAGAGAGAATGGAAATGATTACTGATTTAAAATGATTTCAATGCAATAAATAGGTTGGAATGAAGTTCAAAAATCAATATCAGAGTAGAAGAAAGGAAAAAAATTAAGATGATACTACATATGACAGTAATTGTTTCAATCTCCTCTATTTCCTAATAAACAAACAAACAAACAAATAAACCATAGATGGCTCCCCAAAAAGAAGTGGAATAAAGACACAACATATAGATCTTGATTTTCCTCAATTCCTGCAAAAGTCTGACCACTGTAGAAAGCAATTACAAAAATGAAGAATTCAGAAAACAAACTGAATGCATTTGTAAAACAATATGGCAACAAATTAGCACAGTGCACTTCATTTAGTAAGTACTTAATGATTTTTTTCATTTATTGAATAACTCAATCATTTATTCTAAACAGTTTTACTACATGAAACATATAAAATAGTGAAGGTTAAAACAGCTCTATAGAAGGTTTGGTGAGAGGTCCAACTAAGACATTTTATCCCAAGTACATTTATAGATGTAATTGTGAATCGTGTATATGACAAATTAACATAACATGGAAGAGAATTGTTAATGCTTCTACAACTGTTTCTTTCTTTTATCATTTTTAGTCAATCTCATTTGGACTTTTAAGACCTTATCTTAGAGTCTCCATTATCTTGGTTGTCAAATGAGGAAGCTGGATGAGATTTCTAAGGTCTCTTCCTCTTAGCTCTAAAATCCTATGATTCTAAGTGAAATAGTGTAATAGGCATATGCATATGTATATTGAATAAAAAGTATTTATTCAATGTTCGAAAAACTTCCTAATTCTTGCTTTTGATGATGTAATCAAACAAAAATAAATCACAATGGTTGTTTACTTAGATGAAAGAAAAGGATACAGATTAAATTTTATGGGCAAGTTTAAAATCATGCTTGCTTTTCAGACATTTTTGGACATTATCAGATTAATATAAATTACAACATTATCTATAAATAAGAAACATGGTTTTATATATGTTTGCATAGAGTTTCAGAGATGATATTAATTGTGTAAGTCAAAAAAACTTAGGGATGTTCTGGAGGAAGCACAAGCTTCTTAAGAGGTAAAGGAGACATTCTAATGATAAGACAACTGATTTTATCAAAGAAACAGGTAAGCATGTATTCAGAATAGAATTCAACATTATAAAGCAAAAGAAATAATGAACCTTGCAATATCTACAATGAGGAAAGAACATATAATTTAATGGGTGAAACATTAAAATGTTACATAACCATATGACAATCAAGAAACATAATTCTGCATGAGGAAAAAGGAAAGGAGGAAAAAAATAAATATCATTATAAGTATATGCTTTGAGCTGTGTGTAGTTGTGTGGCTATAAGCTAAAATGAGGCTGAGGTGAGTCTAGCACACCAGCCATTATAAACTGTCTTGGCCGATTACTTGGCAGTGCTAATTACTCTATACACGAACATTTCTAAACTTACAATCTACCTTCAAAACCTTTGCTCTTAGAAATCTACTGTTCTTTAATCTCTTAACTATCCATACTTCTGCATATGTTACCTGAAAGGCCAGGATCATGTCCCATTTTTGACAGGCTTCTTTTCTCAATACTGGTCTTTTTAATTACTTGATAATCCTAGTCTATTTGATTCCTAGGAGAATGAAGACAGGGATGAGAAAGACTGGCTAGATAAAGGATATTACTGATGCTACTTCGATGCAGATGGCGATATTTGGTAATGTTAATGGACTTCAACTATATAAACATTTATTGGAAATCTCATGTTACTCTAAACTGGGTATAGTGCTATGATCCCATGATCTGGCATTTCTAATCTATACTACTAAAAGTTGTGTTCAAAAAATATGGGATGAACTGAAGAGAATTACTTTTCTGAGTTTAATTCTGACCAAGGAAGAATTGACTGGTAATATGAAGGTGACAAGAACTTTGAAAGGAAATCACCATGTCACCTCAATCTTTAAAATAACGAAGGAAAAGAAATCTGGCAACAGCCACAAATATATGTTAGCATTTAAGAAAAGAGATTTCAAAAATATCTTGGAAATAAAATATACAAATCCATGAACAGAAAAATGAAAATAGAATATGGATAAAGAAGAATGGAAATTAAATGTGTCATTGTGAATGATGGAAATGACAAAGAAACTTGGAAGATATTAAAGAAGTCAGTGTGTGGCTGCAATAGGAAAAAAAGTATAAGAAAAATGTCAGGATAAAGTCTTAAAAGAGCTATAACTTACAAACAATGATGATGAAAACAGGAATTTTTTAAAAAAAAATTATATTCAGAACATGATTAAGAAGGAAGGCTTAGGGAAAATTGTATTGTGATCATCAATAAGGAGAAAGAGTTTTCTTCATTAAGGAGCACAACATTCAAAATGAAATAAGAGGAACAAACATTATTAAGAAGAAATTAAAGCCAAAGACATGATAAAAATATAAAGAGATCATCTGAATATAAGCCATTCTCCAAATGATAAATGATTGAAGGATATAACAGAATATTTTGAGATGAAATTAAACCCATTTCTAGTCATATGAAAAAAATGCTCTAAATCACTATTGATCAGAGAAATGCAAATTAAGACAACTTTTAGGTACCACTACACACCTCTCAGATTGGCTAAGTTGACAGGAAAGGATAATGATGAATGTTGGAGAAGATGTGGGAAAACTGAAACACTAATACATTGTTGGTGAAGTTGTGAACAGATCCAACCATTCTGGAGATCAATATGGGACTATGAGGAAAGGGATATCAAACTGTGCATATCCTTTGATTCAGAAGTATCTGGACTGGGCCTATATCCCAAAGAGATCATAAAGAAGGGAAAATGACCCATATGTGCAGAATGTTTGTAGCAGTCATTTTTGTAGTGGCAAGGAACTGGAAACTGAGTGGATGCCCATCAGTTGGGGAATGGCTGAATAAGTTATGGTATATGAATGTTATAGAATATTATTGTTCTATAAGAAATGATCCACAGGATGATTTCAAGAGGCCTGGAGAGATTTACATAAATTGAGTGAAATGAGTAGAACCAAAAGAACATTGTACACAGCAACAAGAAGATTATACAATGATCAATTCTGATGGACATGGCTCTTTTCAACAGCGAGGTGATTTAGGCCAATTCTATGGTCTTGTGATGGAGAGAGCCACCTGCCCCCGGAGAGAGCACTGTAAGGAAAGAGGGTGAATCACAACACAGTATTTTCACTTTTTTATTGTTTGTTTGCATTTTGTTTTCTTTGTCTTTTTTTTTTCCTTTTTGATCTGATTTTTTCTTGTGCAGCATAATTGTGAAAAGATATATAGAAAAATTGCACAAGTTTAACATATATGGCATTACTTGCCACCTAGGGGAGGGGAGTAAAGGGAAGGGAAGGAGAAAAAAAAATGGAACACAAGGTTTTGCAAGGGTGAATGTTGAAAACGCACTATGCGCAAGATGGTGGAGAGCAGATAGGACTCTCTGTAACTTCCTCTAACCTCTCAAATTAACAGCAAATTAAGCCTCTAAACTGGTTTTGAAGTCAAAGAATGCACAAGTATCTGGAATGCAACACATTTCTAGAAGAAGATAGCTTGGAAGAACTTCAGAACAGGTCTATTTCAATCAGGCAAGGGGACAGTCTGCTGAAGCCAGTCTGCAACATAGGGAGACCAGGGCAAGAAGCTGGAGTGGAGGAGTCAGAGTGTTGCAGCTTCCACACACCTAGGAATCTTCTGTGAGCCTCTTAGACCACTCTGTCCTGGTTGCAAACAGATGGTTTAACAGATTTGACTTTTGTAAAAGACAAATTGTAAACCTCTGAGCCCTAGAAGAACAGGGGACTTAGCTGTCATTAGCCAGCCCAGGAAAATTAATCAGCAGAACTGCCCCAGGGCAAATTAAAGCAGCTGTCACTTATTTGCATTCAACAGACCTCAAGCCTTAAAAAAAAAGAATGAAAAGCAAAAAAAGAGCTCTCACCATAAATAGCTTTCATGGAGAAAGAAAAGAATAGACCTCAAATTCTGAGGTTTCTAAAGGCAAAACAACTCCAGAAGAAGCCCCAAAGAGAGATATGAGCTGGTCCCCATTTCACAAGGCTTTCTTTGAAGATTGCATAAAGGATCTTAAAAGACAGTTAAAAGAAAAAGAGGGAAATGAAATGAGATCATTGCAAGAAGGAATGGAAAAAAAAGGAAAAGGGATGCAATGAACAACAACAACAACAACAAAAATTAATTGGCCAATTGCAAAAGAAGCTAAAAAAAAGTATCTGAAGAAAATAATACATTAAAAATTAGAATTGCATAAATGGAAATGACTCAATAAGATTTCAAGAATCAGTCAAACAAAAACAAAAAAATGAAAAAAAATACAAGAAAATATGAATTATCTCCTAGGAAAAACAACTGACCTGGAAAACAGATCTAGGAGAAATAATCTAAGGATTATTGGGCTTCCTGAAAGCCATGATGAAAAAAAGAACCTAGACATTATCTTCAGGAAATCATAAAAGAAAACTGCCCTGATATTTTAGAATCAGAAAGTAGAATAGCCATTGAAAAAATCCCTAGCAGCTTGCATCTTAAAGAGCCTGGAATATGATATTCCGAAAAGCAAAGGAACTGGGATTGCAGCCAAGAATAAATTATCCAGCTTAAATGAACATCATCTTTCAGGGAAGAAGATGGACATTCAATGACGTAGTGAATTTCACCTATTTCTAATGAAAAGACCAGAAGTGAACAAAAAATTTGATCTCCAAACACAGAACCCAAAAGAAGCATAAAAAGGTAAAAAGGAAAGAACTCCTGAGAACTATATTTCTGTTATGGGTATACTTAGAGACTGAGGGTATAATTTGACTTTATTATGATAGTATGAAAAAGAAACTAGAGAAAAAAGAAGGTAAAACAAGGGAAATTATATCCCATGAAGAGGCAAAGAAAACCTATTACAATTGAGGGAAAGAAGTCAGGGGAGATGAGCATTGTGTGAATCTTACTCTCATCAGATTTGGCTCTAAGAGAGAATATCATACATATTTGGTATCATAAAGAAACTTGTCTCACCTTATATGGAAGTAGGAGGGAAAGGGGGGGGGGAAGAAAGGGAAAAACTAATAGAAGTTAAGACAGAAGAATTAGGGGAAAAGATGTAAAAAGGGAGAAAGGTTCTAAAGGGGGAGAACTGTTTGAGGGAGGTGGTCATCAAAAGGAAAATACTGGGAAGGAGGGATGTGAGGATAGGAAAGAGAAAAACATAATTTAGGTTAAATAAGATACCAGGAAATATAGAATATACTGTGAATGTGAATGGAATGAACTCCTCCCCAAAACAGAAGCGTATTGCAGACTGGATTAAAAGCCAGTATCCTACAATATGTTGTTTACAAGAAATACATTTGAAGCATAGTGATACATACAGAGTGAAGGTAAAGGGCATGAGGATAATATATTATGCTTCAGCTGAGGGGAAAAAAAAAAACCCAGGGATAGCAATCCTGATGACAGATCAAGTAAAAGCAAAGATAGATTTAATAAGGAAGGAAACTATATCTTACTAAAGGGTACCATAGAAAATAAAGCAATATCAATAATAAACATATATGCACTAAGTAATATAGCATGGAAAATCACAGAGGAAAAATTAAGAGAGATGCAAGAAGAAATAGACAGCAAAACTATACTAGTAGGGGATCTCGATCTTGTTCTCTCAGAAATAAATTGAACTCAAAATAAATAAGAAGGAAGGTGGGGTAAACAAAATGTTAGAAAAGTTAGGTATGATAGTTCTTTGGAGAAAAGTAAATGGATACAGAAAGGAGTTTACTTTTTTCTCCGCAGTTCATGAAACTTACACAAAAACTGACCATATATTAGAGCATAAAACCCTCAAAATCAAATGCAGAAAGTCAGAAATAGTAAATGCATTTTTTTTGAGATCATGATGCAATAAAATTGGAAACTAAATAATCTCATCCTAAAGAATGAATGGGTGAAACAGCAAATCAAAGTCACAATTAGTAATTGCATCCAAGAGAATGACAATAATGAGACAACATACTAAAATTTGTGGTTTGCAGCCAAAGTGGTTACTTGCATAAAATAGAGAAAGAGAAAATCAATGAATTGGGCTTGTAAATAAAAAAGCTAGAAAAAGAACAAATTAAAACCTTTCAATTAAATACCAAATTTTAAATCCAAAAAGAAAAGGAGAAATTAATAAAATTGAAAATAAAAAACTTTTAAATTAATAAATAAAATGAAAAGTTGGTTTTATGAAAAAACCAATAACCAAACTTTAGTTAATTTGATTAGAAAAAGTCAAGAGGAAAACCAAATCATTATGAAAAGGGAGAACTTTCCACCAATGAAGAGGAAATTAGAGTAGTAATAAATTTGACAACCTAAATGAAATGGAGAATACCTACAAAAATAGATTGCCCAGATTAACAGAAGAGGAAATAAATTACATAAATAGTCACATTTTAGAAAAAGAAATAGAACAAGCTATTAATCAACTCCCTAAGAAAAATCCCCAGGACCAGATGGATTTACATGTGAATTCCCCCAAACATTTAAAGAACAATTAACTCCAATGCTAAATAAACTATTTGAAAAAATAGGGATTGAAGTAGTCCTACCAAACTCCTTTTATGACACAGACATGGTACAGATACCTAAACCAGGTAGAACAAAAACAGAGAAAGAAAATTATAGACCAATCTCTCTAATGAATGCTAATGCAAAAATCTTAAATAAAATATTAGCAAAGAGATTACAGAAAATTATCCCCAGCATAATACACTACAACCAAGTAGGATTTATACCAGGAATGCAGGGTTGGTTCAATATTAGAAAAACTATTAGCATAATTAGCTATATCAATAACCAAAATAACAAAAATATGATTATCTCAATTGATGCAGAAAAAGCATTTGATAAAATCTAACATCCATTTCTATAAAAAACACTAGAGAGCATGGGAATAAATGGACTTTTCCTTAAAATAGTCAGTAGCATCTATTTAAAACCTTCAGCAAGCATCATATGTAATGGTGATAAACTGGAACCATTCCCAATAAGATCAGGGGTTAGACAAGGTTGCCCATTATCACCATTACTATTCAATATTGTATTAGAAATGCTAGCTTTGGTAATAAGAAAAGAGAAAGAGATTAAAGGAATTAGAGTGGGTAATGAGGAATCGAGATTATTATTCTTTGCAGATGATATGATGGTATACTTAGAGAACCCTAGAGAATCAACTAAAAAAAAATCAATGACTATAGAAATCTAGTGTTTGACACACCCACAGACCCCAGCTTTTGGAATAAGAACTCAGTATTTTACAAAAACTGCTGGAAAAATAGTATGACAGAAACTAGGCACTGATCCACACCTAACACCATATATCAAGATAAGGTCGAAATGGGTTCATGATCTACACATAAAGAATGATATTATAAACAAATTACAAGAACATAAGATGGTTTACCTCTCAGATCTGTGAAAGAAGAAAGAATTTGTGATCAAAAAAGAACCAGAAATTGTTATTGATCACAAAATAGATAATTTTGAGTATATTAAGTTAAAAAGTTTTTATACAAACAAAACTAATGCAGACAAGATTAGAAGGGAAGCAATAAACTGGGAAAACATTTATATTCAAAGGTTCTAATAAAGGCCTCATTTCTAAAATATATAGAGAATTAACTCAAATTTATTAGAATTCAAGCCATTCTCCAATTGATGGTCAAGTGATATGAACAAACAATTTTCAGTTGAAGAAATTGAAACTATTTGTAGTCATATGAAAAGGTGCTCCAAATTACTATTGATGAGAGAAATGTAAATTAAGACAACTCTGAGACACCTGTCAGAATGGCTAAGGTGACAGGAAATTAAGTAATGATGAATGTTGGAGGGGATGTGGGAAAACTAGGACACTGCTACATTGTTGGTGGAACTGTGAATGGATCCAACCATCTGGAGAGCAATTTGGAACTATGCTCAAAAAGTTATCAAACTTTACATATCCTTTGTTTCTACTGGGCTTATATCCCAAAGAGATCTTAAAGGAGGGAAAGGAACCTACATGTGCAAAAATTTTGGGGGCAGCCCTTTTTGTAGTGGCTAGAAACTGGAAACTGAATGGATGCTCATCAATTGTAGAATGGCTAAATAAATTATGGTTTATGAATGTTATGGAATATTATTGTACTGTAAGAAAATGACCAACAGGATGATTTCAGAGAGGCCTGGAGAGACTTACATGTATTGATGCTAACTGAAATGAGCTGAACCAGGAGATCATATACATGGCAACAACAAGGCTATATGATGATCAATTCTGATGGACATGGCTTTCTTCAAACCAGTTCCAATTGTTCAGTGATAAAGAAAGTCAAATACAACCAGAGAAAGGCCCGTGGGAACTGAGTGTGAACCACAACATAGCATTTTCATGCCTTCTGTTGATGTTTGTTTGCATTTTGTTTTCCTTGTCAGGATTTTTTTTCTTTTTAGATCCAATTTTTCTTGTGCAGCAAGATAACTATATAACTATGTATACATATATTGGATTGAACATATATTTTAACATATTTAACATGTATTGGACTACCAGCCATCTAGGGAGGTAGTTAGGGGAAGGAGAGAAAAATTTGGAACAGAAAATTTTGCAAGGGTCAATGTTGAAAAATTACCCATGCATATGTTTTGTAAATAAAAAGCTTTAATTTTTTTTTATAACTTTTTATTGACAGAACCCATGTCTGGGTGATTTTTTTACAACATTATCCCTTGCACTCACTTCTGTTCCGACTTTTCCCCTCCTTCCCTTCATCCCTTCCCCCAGATGGGAAGCAGTCCTATACATGTTGAATATGTCACCGTATATCCTAGATACAATATACGTGTGCAGAACCGAACAGTTCTCTTGTTGCACAGGGAGAATTGGATTCAGAAGGTAAAAAATAACCTGGGAAGAAAAACAAAAATGCAAATAGTTTACTTTCATTTCCCAGTGTTCTTTCTTTGGGTATAGCTGCTTCTGTCCATCCTTGCTCAATTGAAACTGAGTTAGATCTCTTTGTTGAAGAAATCCACTTCCATTAGAATACATCATCATACAGTATCATTGTTGAAGTATATAATGATCTCCTGGTTCTGCTCATTTCAAAAAAGCTTTAATTTTTAAAAAAAAGTACTTGATAGGCTATAGCAAAGTTTGGCAAACTATGACCCATAGATTAAATCCATTCAGCTACTTATTTTTGTACAACTCAAGAGCTCAGAATACTTTTACATTTTTAAATAAAGTTTTATTGGAACATAAAAAAGAAAACTATTTATGTAAATGTTTTGAAAATAAAAAGCTTTATATAAAAATTAAAAATAAATTAGAAAAGATCATCTGAAATAAATTACAGTTCTCTAGACAAATCAATCAACAAGCATTTGAAATAAATTATTCAACAACTATTACTATGTTCTAGGCACTATATGCTAAGTAGGAATATAAGACCAAAATGAGCCCCTGTACTTAAAGAGATTATATCCTATAAGAAGAAGGAGATAGCTAACACAGCAGGAAGAGCATTAGGACCAGATTAGAGTTGAAAAAAATCACAAGATCATAGTACTTGACAACTACAAGGAACCTTAGAGGCCACATAGTTCAATCTCTACATTTTATACATGAGGAGCCTAAGGCTAAAGAGGGTAAGTGATTCACCACATAAGTATTAAGTAGTAGACACAGAACTTGAACCTATACCCTCTTACTGCTGAATCAGTGCTATTGCCACTGTGGTATGAACAGTGTTTTCAGTGCAGCAAAAGCCCATCAATTTGGGGGAAAATATTCTCTCAGTATTGGTATGTACAGACGAGGACAATTAAAAGATAGTAGTGAGTAGTAGTCTATAAAATGAGAACAAAAAGAGCTTATAATAAAGAACAAATATAAAAGTATCAACAAGAACCTAAGTATGAAAAGAAAAGGAAAAAGTCCATCTATCAAGAATAGGAAAGACCAGATGCCTGGCTCTGGCCACACATTGTTACTTCCCTCTCTACAAACAGAAAAAAATAACAAGGAGAAAACCATAAATAGATTTGGATGGACCATCTATGAAGTATTTAGGGGAAATTAATAAGAATTATACAGGATGAAGAGGGATGGCAATCTATAGTGGATCCAGTGAAAATGGGATCCACCAGAATAGTATACTAGCTCATGAAGGGCTTGCTATAAAGATTGTCAATTCTTGATTTCAGCAAGGCAGCTGACAAAATAATTTATGATATCTTAGAGATTAAGGTAAAGAATGATAATCAATGATAAAATAATGTAAATAGGTTCCATATAATAATAAAATATTGATTAAGTTCTTAGTTAATTCCATGATACACTAAAAGGATTGAGAGATCAGTGTTGATGCAGTAGGAGATGTACCACATGGCTATCTTCATTTCCACTCTATTCCACATTTTATTACTAACTTGGGTGAATATTTTTCTACCATACTTAAACTAGGAGGGATAGTAACTAGAAAGAATGGGAAGATAAAGATTCTCAAAGATCCCAGCAAAAATGTTGAGTTTCAAATGTGAAATGATATAATAGATAACAATACATTTGTGTATTTATATATACTAAAACAATTATAAGAATAAGATGAACAACTATTAGTCATTTAATCCATTAACTAGAATTGATGATATTCCTGTTATATGCCAAATACTTAACTAAAATCTGGGGTCCAAAAAAAAAACCAAAATCAGAAACAGACTAATAAAAACAGACCCCACTTCCATAGTCCAATGAGGGAGAAAACATGCAAAAAAAAATGTAAACAAAACATAGATATACACACACACACACATACAGATATACATATGTGTTTTGCGTGTGTGTGTGTGTGTGTGTGAGTGCGCGTCTGTGTGTGATAATCTCAGAGGAAAGGCAATAAGATTAAAGAGGACTATCTTGACAATAGTTCATCAAAGTAAAAAACTTGAAATAACTACAATTCACTAAGTACTTATTAGGTACAAAACTACTTGAATAGCACAAGCTAAACCTTGTTGTTTGCCCTTCAATCTCAAACGTAACAGGAAGGTGACAGAAATGACTTGCAAATAAATTGCATTTGAGTAAGCAAGGGCTGTGCAAAATCACCAGCCTCATTCTCTCCTACAGGGCCATCTGGTTCCAGTGGTAAGATGTAGATCAGGAGAACTGGAGATGGTTCCAGATGCAGTGGGAAACCTTGGCCAAGCCAGATACAAGCTTAAAAAATTCGGAGTCCAGAAGAGTCTTTGAAGACACAAACAACAATGATAAAAGCACTAAAGAAATGCAAACAAATTGTTATTTTTATGAGGATAGATGGATCATTAGTAATTAGAGGGAAGACTTCCTAGAAAAGATGACATGTGAGCTGAGATTTAAATAATGGACAAGAATTTAACACATTCAGTATAGAGAGAAGGGCATTCTAGAAACAGAGAATATTTTGAGCATAGGTATAAAGGCAGGAAAGTATGAAGTATGTAGAAGGAAATTTAATTTTCTGTTTTTCTAAAGTATAAAGGAAATGGAGGGATGTAATAATAGATAAGGCATAAAAAGTAAGGTGACACACCAAACTATGGAAGAGCCTTAAATGCCATACTAAACTTAACATGAGACAAAAATATGACACTGCTAACTAAAATGGCAATGCCATCTTGTCATTAATGTAAGTATTAATAGCAGCACAGTGACCAAATCAAGGTAATACTTCTTCTCAAACTTTATTTTTTATGACTTCTGCAGAATTTGCTATTGTTGATCACCTAGAATAGATAGTGTATCCTCTTCGCTACTCTGGGCCTTTAAGACACTAATTTCTCTGGTTCTCTTTCAGTCTGATTGTTCTTTCTCAGTCAAATACTTTGCTTGATCTTCATCAAAGAGACTTAACTGTGGATGTCTCTTAAAGTTCTGTTTTGGCTCTCTTCTCATTCTTCATTCTCTTTTCTTTGTGACCCCTTCAGTTCCTATGCTTTAATTATTATTTCTATGAGACAACATATTTTTTTCTTTAGTGTCTTGCCTGAGCTCCAGTTCTAAAATCCATTTGATGTGGAAATGTGTATAGAAGAACTGCACATGTTTAACCTATATTAGATTACTTACTGTCTAGGAGAGGGAGAGGCAGGGGAAAAAAAATTGGAATACAAGGATTTCCAAGGGTTAATGTTAAAAACTAGTTTTGCATGTTCTTTGAAAAATTAAAAAAAACTATTATTATATTAAACAATAAAATCCACTTGGACTAGATGGCTGGTATACATATCAAATTCAAAATACCCAAAGCAGAAATCACTGTTTTTTCACCTAAAACCTTCTCTCATGCAAACCACCATTCTCCCAGTTTCCCAAATTTGTAATACTGGCACTGTAGAAAGAATGCTGGATACAAGATCAGAGTACCTGGGTTTATATCCTAGCTCTGTTGCTTACAACTTGTGTGATCAGGAAACTACTCCACTTTTCTAAGCCTCTCCAAATTACCTTAGCTCTACACCAGGATGGCCAATTCCTTCTTCTTGTCATTATTCACAAATGTTCCATTTCTATATTTAAGAATTCCTGAAATTCCTTTATCCAATCAAAATCTTTTATCATTTCATCTCTCCCTATGTCTTTTTTACCTCTAAACTATATGAATCCTCACTGTGTCCTTAATCTTTCCTCCCCATTAGTATTTTCTCAGGCTATCAATTTCAACTCTGACTATAATCAAAGTTGTATGTATGTTTGTTTAATATATGTAAAATATTTGCAATACTTAAATTAATATTTAAATGCTATCATTTTCATCATTATCATCATCATTATCTAAGTATTTTTGGTCTCTTCTATTGCAACTGATTGATACATGTTGACGTTTAGTAGGAAATTAATTTAACTGATACAAATTTCAGTTTCTCTGTGCCCCCCATCTGCCTCTCTGTTTGTCTGTTTCATACACACACACACACACAAAACTGAATCCATTTGTCAAGAACTCCTCCTCATTTAACATTCCTCTGACTTCATTGCCCAATATCTCTTCCTCAATTACAGACATTATTTTTAAAAGATAGCCCTTCTTTTTGCTAAAGTAACACATATTTTCAATATCTATTCTCTTTTCCAGAAGACTACATTCACTTTCATCATCTCTCTCCCCTTCTCATTTCTGATACTTTCCTATATAAATAAAAAAGCTATTTTATAAAAAAATAAAGAAGAATTAAGTTGGATACTTTTCACACCTATGGTAAAGAAATAATTTCCAAACAAAGGTTAAGAGGTATTCATTAAAGATCAATAAAAAAGTTGATTACATAAAACTAAGAAGATTTTACACAAACATAATAAAATCAGAATAACAAGAGAAGCTAAGATTGGGGAAAAGCTTTATATCAAATAACTTTGATAAAGATTTGAGAACTAAGAAGTCATTCTGCAGAATTTTGAAAATCAATACAAATATATAATAAAAAGAGACATTTCCCCAATAAAATCAAATTATTTAACAGAAATTTTTCAAAAGAAGAAATGCAAATTATCAACAATAATACAAAGTGTTCTAAATCAGGAGTTCTTAAAACTTTTTCCACTCAAGATTCCCTTTCTGCTAAGAAATTTTTAGGTTACTCCAGGTATATAAGTATATAAAATAGGCATACAAATTAAACATTTACTAATAATAAATCATAACTTTATAACCTCCACATTCTGCTATATAGAGTTAAAGCACACAGTTTAAGAAACTTTGTTATGAATCACTAATAAGAGAAATGAAAATTAAAAATCTACTGGATTGGCAAAGATGGCAAAAGATGTAAATAACAAATCTTGAAAGCTAAGTACAGAGTTAAAAGGAACCTCAGAAATCATCTAGTTTAGTACCCTCATCTAGCTATATATGTGTGTGTATACATACACAGAGAACATAAATATAAAGTTACTAAATACAAACAGAAGCTAAGTACAAAATGCAATACAAAATAAATACAAAATGGTTGGGGAAGACACTAGCAATGGAAGCTTTTTCTTGAATTGCATCTTAAGTAAAGAAGAAGACTCAATGAGGTGGAAATAAAAAGGGAGTACAATAAGGCAGATAGGAAAGTCAGCAAAAAAGAATAGTGATGGGTTACAAAACAAAAAGAAGGGCAGTCTGGTTGAATTTCAGAATAAGGGTGATATAATAATAATGTCCAATGAGGCTGGAAAGATCAAGGGAGACTGGGGAACTTATATTTTATAAAAGCGGCAATGAAAACAACTGATGTGAATTTAGTCACAGGGTAGTCACATTGTCTTTTTTGAACTTAAGGGAAATTATACTGATGGCAGTGTAAACAATGATCTACAATAGTGAGAGAGACTTGACGCAGAAAAAAATTAGAATACTGTTATATTAATGAGAGCATAATATGAGTTGAGAGATAGGGTTAAATTTTAGAGATATTGTGAGGATAGAACAACAAGATTTGGCAACTCATCTGGCAACACAGAGTGAGGAATAATGAGGAGATAAAGTTTAATATCAAAGTTATTAGGCAAAAGGAAGAATAGAAACGTCCCATTTAAATAGTAAAGTTTAAAAGAGGGGAATGATTGACGGGAAAGATTATATCTGACATGTTCAGATTAAAATGCCTCTAGGGCATTCAGTTTGAAATATCCAACAGGCAATTGGTGATTGATGTAGGTCCAGGGTGTGGTAGGGGGAGTCTAGGGCTTGATATATATATATATATATATCTGGGAGTCCTATGAATCAAAGATCATAATTATACCCATAAGAGCTGATAAGATTAATGTGAAAGAGTGTATAGAAGGATGAGGGCCCAGGACAGGATGTTGAGGAATGCCCATAGTTAGGACACATGATATAAATGATGAGCCAAAAAAGGAGAGTTAAAAATGGAGGTAAGACAGGAAAACCCGAGAGGAAAGAATTATCCAGGAAAAGAACATGGTCAATAGTATTAAATGAGATAGAGAAAGACAAGGATCAATAAAAGACTATAGGCCATCAAAATGACTGTTAGGAACTCATTGATCATTCTGGAAATAGCAGTCTCAGTTTAGTGATTCTCCTACTGACCTATCTACTTCTCAGTCTCCTTTATGGAATCTTCATCCATTTCATACCCATAGTAGGTGTTCCTCAAGTCTCAGTTCTAGTTTTCTTTTTAAAATTTTAATACTGCTATGATTTGATGATCATATTAACTCCCATGGTTTCCTTTATTATCTCAATACAGGCGGTTTCCTGATCCACCAACTAGATAAAGTATGCCTATTGCTCAGATTGTGACATACACTTACATGGGCAGTTCATTGAGTACAGACAGTGCAAATGGATAATGAACTAGGTCCAGCATTGATAAGAGGAAAGATAGCAGGGTGGATTGCCTCTGAAAAATCATACAATGCCTCCTATGATCTGCTTCTCATAACAAGTAATTTTTATTGCCGTTAATTATAATAATAAAATTTGGCACTATATAGCACTGTGCAGTTTTCAAAGGATTTTTTACACATTTTTCACACAGGTTACACATGTTAAAAATGTTCTGCCTAAAAGAATATTTATCAAATTTGGTTGAATTAAAAACTGACAGAAATACACTGGGATGTTTTTTTTTTAAATTAAACTTTGATATTTTATGAGTTAAGTTAATAATAAATTCTTTATGTGTCCCAGTAAGAAGCCAAACTCAGAATAAGTTATTAATTTCCTACTTCTAGTTCATTTGGGAATGTGAGTTCTGCTCACTAAGGAATCTGAAGAAATTTGATATAAAATGCAAACATTACAGAATGAAGGGGAAATGCTGTCTGATTTTCTTTTAATAGCTTACAGAGTTACATATAAATTTATGTATCCCACTAAAAGAGTCTAACAAAGTAACAAAGATCATTCAGTTACAACAATCACTTTAACTATAAAGCAGTATTAAAGAGAAATAACTTGGGAAGAAGTACATAGAGCAAATGAGTAGAAATTCTGGAGTAGAAAGAGTAATTGAAACCTTTAAAAGTAAGCAATTATTTGCCAAGGAAATGTTAGCTACAGAAGGGTATCTTGCTCCAAACTAGATCTGAATTTTACATGATGGAAAAGGTCATTTTGAGGCCCAGATCTCCAAAAGTCCCACGGTCAAAAACTGCACCTATTAGCTTAACATTCAGAAAATATACTGAAAGCTTTGAAAAACTAGTCTGACCTAAAGAGAAGGAGTTGCTGATGGAGATGACGTGCTAATTTTTATTTTATATTTTGAAAAAAAAAAAAGCTATGAATACTCCTTATCTGAGGTGTTTCCTTTCTGGTATGAATTCTTGGTTGAAAAAAAATAATCTCTTAAAATATCATCTCTTTGTTGATAACAAAAAGGAAACTATATTTGCCTTTAAATAACAAACCTAGACACAATACATAGAATTAAGAGGACAACCATGGCTTTTGGTATGTTTTTATAATAGGATTTCTCTGAAACAAAATTACAATCACTGATGTAGATACAGCAAGAGTTATTTGCCTTGTGAAAAGAGATTATCAAAGAGTTTGTGGACAGGTTTCAGAAGATCCATGAATTTAGAGAAGAAGAAAAAATTTGCCTACTTGTTTAATATAACTGACTTCCTTTGTAATGCCATATCTTTTTGTCATATATTTTAAGACACTTTGAGGTATTCACAGGCTTCATCAGATTGCTAAAGGAGTCTATAACATGAAAGAGGTTAAGAACTTCTCATCAAAAGTGAAAAAGGAACTTTAGGGATCCTCTAGTCTAATTCTTTCACTGGACAGATTAAAAAAACACACACAACCCCCCCCCCCCCAATTCTGAATCCTTAAGTAATTTGCCTAGGGTCATAATAGCTAATAATCAGCAGAGCAATAATTTGAACCCAGGATAATCTATCTCTGAATTCAATATCCTTTATGATATACAATTACTAACTAACATACCTAGAAAGCTCATTTAAAATATTTAAGTTAGCTAAAATGGTACTAAGGTAATATTTCATGTAGCAGTTGCAAATAACCACATTTGTAATCAATCAGTATAATAAATTATAAGGTTTTAAAAAATATTTTCTCTTCAACAAATTTCTTGTCTTCAGAGAAATTCAATTTTTTAATATAATTACCAGATAAATACTGTTGGAAAAAGTCACTACAATGACCAATATTACAATCAAATGATTTTAGAAAACTTCTAATAGAATAACTATTCTGAACATGAAAAATTTCAAATCTTGGAAATCATTCTTTATTATGTAATAAGGTTTAAATGTTATTAAATAGTCAAAAAGAAGCCAAGAATCTACCATTTCATTTTCCAGTGCAATGCTGATGATAGCATTTCACCACTTAAAAAGAGTTTTGCAATGGCTCCTCACTGCCCACTTCCTGATAAAAGCTAAACTCTTCTGATTAGCATAGCATTCTAGAATCTCCATGCCCAGCTTCCAACCTCTTCTTCCTGGAAAGCAGTGTGGTTTAGTAGAAATAATGTTGGGTTAAGACTGAGAAGATTTGGATTCAAATCTTGGTTCTTCCTTTCATTTGCAGCATTTCATGCTCTTAGGCAAATTATTTAATTTGCCATGGTTTATTTCATGTTTGTAAAATGAGAGAAATGAACTATATTGAACTAGATTTTTTCATCTTCAAGTCTTTGTTCATACCATTCTCCAAACCTAGAATAGATCACCATCTTCAGTTATGGAAATCTACAAATTATTTAAGCTCTATTTTTATTACTCTTCCTTTTTGAATCTTTCTCTGATCCCCAGCCAAAAGTTTTCTGCCACTGCTGAAAATTGATAGACCTTAATCTGTACCTCTTATACACTAAATTATATTACGATTTATTATATTCTCCACTAAAGTTAACTTTGATACCTCATCATGATGTGAAGGCAACACTGAGTTCTCAAAAGCTATATCACCAGAGTGCAAAACAATGGCAATTCCCCTCAAGCTAGAAAGGTAGCAAATATAGGTCAAGCAACAGGACATATGTATGTCCATTACTCAAAGCTTAGCCTCATTAAGAGCACAGAGGTTCATCATCAGAAGGTCAGTCACTGAAGGATAATTTCCCCCCCACTCCCCCCGTGGCAGCCATTTATAATATCAGACTACTAAGAAGGGAGAGAGTGCAGTCTATTTCTGTTAATGTCTTTCACAAGCTTGCTTCCCAAGCCTGGAATACATTACCTTCTTACTTCTAACTCTTGGAATCTCTAGTTTTCTTTGAAGATCAACTCAGGTACCACCTAGATCTTTTCCTAATCTCTCTAATTACAAGTCCCTCTCCCCAAATTCCCCTAGCCTCTTTCTTGTATTTTTAAAATGTATATACATATATGTTGTCTCTACCAACAGGGAGCACAGGGAGAATTTCATTTTCATCTTTAAACATCCAGCCTCTGAGACTCTGGATAAATAAATACTTGCTGCTTAATTTCTCCTACTAGATTGTAATTCCATGAGGGTAAGACTCATATCTTTGTGTCTATATTTCCCTATGTTGGCAAATTTTTCTTGAATTGCATTTCACTGAATTTAGTAAAATCACCAAATCAATAAACATTTATGAAATACCTGTTATATTTCGGGCAATTCTATTCTATCTCAAATATTCTTATATCCATCAACACCCATCTGAATTACTCCAAGATAAACATTTTTATGCTAAAATATAAAAACTAAATACTGAACTAACAGCAATTAAATGTTAATTATTAAATTGCATTTATATATATTTGAAACATATCTTTTCAAATATAATTTCAGCATTTTAATCTGAACCACTCATGTATTTATTTGTCATTCTCCATTTCTTTAACACAGACTTGGGTCTTGTGACTTTTTATATCTGAGAGCATCTAGCTTAGCTTTGGACAAGTAGGTATTCAAAGGTACTTGATTGTTTTAATGAATAGCTGATAACTAATCAGTTGGAAAATAATATAATATAAACATAACTGTTTAATTGTTATCAATGCCCAATTAATACCTAGATTAGTAATAAATGGATTAGCTTTATTGTTTATATGATTATGATTTGAATATTTATTTTCTATTGCTCATTTCTATTAGAAAATGTCCCTTTTCCCACTTCTTAGATACATACCTCTTCTTGACAGTTATCCTGTGCTGGTATAATTTGACCACAAACAATGCTCTGGAAAACAAAACTTTTTCAACTAGGGAAATCTGGAGGTGGGAGAAGACACAGGCATGTGCCTCACTGTGTTTAGTATATTCAGTTTATCTAGCCAGTCTTCTCTTTATTTCCTAACATCTAGTTAGCTATTCCTTCTTCCATACTCTTTCCAGTTTTCCAAAATCAAATCAATACTGGAAGAAAATATTCAAATATGACTATTAATCAAAACTATTGATTTCTGAATCAACATACCATTCCTTGGCTGGTACCTCTTGAGAGGCGGGAGGGATTTGTCTGCTTTTGTATTTATATTCCTAATACATAGCACAATCCTTGCATATAAGTAAGCCCATGAAAAATACTTTTTTCATTCATTCATTTCAGAAATGATAGAACTTGGATTATATCAAGCAAAAGAACCTTAGTAATTTAAGCACTAATATAAGCAATATGCCTTCTTACTGTGCATAAGCACAAATCATTTCATACGTTGAATGAAATGCCACCTTCTCTGAAGCTTTCCATGATCTCCTATTTTAAGTAAATTAGCCCTTCTCTGTCACAGTACTAGGTATCTTTCTAATGACACTTTTAATCTTCCTACTTTTGCAGTTAATTGGGAACAAATCTCTCCTTTTAATTGATTTTAAACTCTTTGAAGTCATCTTTTAGTCTTTCTATAGACTCCACTCCTTATGCACACATTTCCTAGTATGCGCTCTTACAGATACTAGGTAAGAATGTTCAATGAATGTTTGTTGAATTAAATTACTGGACTGAAAAATCCTACATGTTGCGAAAGCTACATTATATGTATATATTTCAAGATGAATAGATACAAAAAAGTAAAATGATTTACAAAAGCTTGCACAAGAAATCAGGCGAAATATCTGAGATTATAACTCTTATCTCTTGTTATCAAATAATCTTTATAAGGGACAGTCAGAAAATATAATTCCAAATGGACCACAAGGTTTTTGTAAGTAATCAAATGAGAAAATGAATTTAAGGTAAACATTGAAGTGGTATATAAAAGTTAGTTTTCATAATAATTATTGTGAAAATGGAAATTTCAGATAGCTATTGCTTCTCATTTAAGTTTATATGCTCCTCAATAAATTTTAATCATGTGAGTGTAGTAGTGATTGGCTCTACAGCCATGTTCTTGAAAATGTGCCTCGATTTCCCATTATTCCCTTTTTTGTTAACTTTAAGGGGGAAATCCCAATAGCTCTATGAAAGAATCTACAATTTATAGGTTTGTCTCACTAAGAGAAATAAGTCATCACTAATCTGTTCAATAGAAAACATGAACTGATGATAGCAGGGAGGAAAAAAGGTGAATAGGAAATCAAATACTCCATTGCCTCAGGCAATATACAATAATTCTCATAAGCAAAGCATTTTCTGTTTTTGTCCTGGTTTAAACCAGTTTGTCTGGGATTGGCTCAGGTGCTTCAGTTCTAGCTTTCCCAGACTTCCAGGGTACTAATGTGACCTCTCTCGCCTCTATGTTAGAGCTGGATCCAGCCAACAAAATCCAACACTTGTAAGCACTTGTCCCTTTATTATCCAGGACCTTCAAGGGCAACAGAGAAACAAGGAATCTATTGCCTGTTCCAATTATTCTGTCCTGGATATTTTTCACTTAATCCTTGATAAATAGCCAAAAAAATTATCATACACCAGTTAGAGAGTCAGAAGCAATACTATCTTAATCCGTGAGCTGGGATTTACCAGTTATATTAAATCTAGATCAATATGTAATCAGTTTGCTGCTGTTAAAAACTATAGCTATTATTTTTGAATCCTTGAATCCCAAAATATAGAAAACTGTACAGAACCTTAAAGATCAGTTGCTTGGTCACACACGCATAAGAAATGGAGTCTCAGAGAAATTATGTGATTTGCAAAGACAACAAAGTGGTAGATCTCAGAGTGGAAGTATAGAACAGACTACCATTACTTCAGTCTGAAACAGTAAATCTTACATGGTGGAATGTTCATTTGACTATGGTTATATATAAATGAGGAAAAAGTTAAACCCTAAGTCTTCATTAGTTTTGAGGGTCCTTTTCTTTCTTCCCTTTATTTTTCTCCCATGGTTAATGAAGAAACTAAAAATGTGATAGAATTAGTAAAGGGGGAATAAGAAAAAATACCTGAAATATTACTTTATTGGAAACTAACATTACATAGATAATATACAGAGAAAACATGGGAGATACTACAATCTTTAAAATTATTAACACATCACAGGTTCTCTTTTTTCATCTTTAGCATTCTTTTATATGATTAAAAAGAAAAGTGCTAACCATATTTCAAAAAAATTTTAAACAAAATTTATATAAACCATAAGACTAAAAACTATACTTTTCTTAAAAAAACAAAAAAACCTTTACAGAATTTCTAGAGGTTATATCTAGTCATTCTAAAGAATATG
The DNA here is from genome assembly GCF_016432865.1 of Antechinus flavipes. Taxonomy (NCBI): domain Eukaryota; kingdom Metazoa; phylum Chordata; class Mammalia; order Dasyuromorphia; family Dasyuridae; genus Antechinus; species Antechinus flavipes. Next base: position 70,646,666 of record NC_067400.1, on the reverse strand, counting down.
AAAAGCTATGAACTAAATATAACAAAATACCTTGTTAAAGAACAAGATATAGTGGCACATTTCTATGTCTAATTCAAATAAGTTATTTCTACTATAAACCTAATTTTACTTTAAAAATAGCCATATAGAAAACTTCTGAATCAACTTAAGAAATAGTCATAAATTATCTCATAGTTTAAATTATATGTGAAATAATAAATGATATAACAATCATATAGTTAAAATTGTGAAATGTTTTGTGAAATTTTTAAAGAGAGATTCCAATTTTAAGTTAAAAAACAAGTTTTACTGACAATAATAGCATAGATTATCACTGATATATAATAATAATAAGAAGAAGAAGACAGAAATAAATGCACAACCTAGGCTGAATTCAAAGAAGTGGTTCTTTTTTATTTAATATTTTTAAAAATTCTATAGCATGTGTAGGGAAGGGGGAGAAGAAGAAAATATGGAATACAAGGTTTTATAAGGGTGGATGTTAAAAACTATCTTTGCATATATTTTGAAAAATAAAAAGCTATTATTTTTTTTAAAATTCTATAGCATTCTATACATATACAATACAAGATAACACAGGAGTTCTGACCAGTTCTGTTTCTATAGGTTATTCACTGAACTGGGCACTACAAGCCAATCACAGAAACATAACAGATTTACAATTAAGTTACTATGTGGAGTGTGTCATCAAGTAATGATAATCTAATCTGGCATACCTGGAAGCTCAGATGGCTTCACTACGTAGTGTTGCAACATGAATCTCTCGCACTACTTAAGCACAGCTATGGGAGAAAGTCACAAAGATAATGTCCAAGGAAAGTCAATATTCATTACTTCTGCAAAGCATTCAACTGAATAGGGATTAATTCATTAAAAAATAAAGTTCCCCTATAAAACTATCATTTAATTTGCTTAAAGAAAATATACCAAAGAATATTTTCATTATTATTTTCCCCTTTGTCATCTTTGCCATGGTTGTGACATCAGGTTTTTACCGTTTGGTATTCATGGAAAAGGTTCCAAATTCCACTGATCTTAGCTAAATCATGCAAAAGCTACAACAGCAGTAGAAGCATATACCTCTATTCTACAGTAGTGAAAACAAAACGTTCTGTATTCTCTATCCCCAGGAGGAAAGAAAAACCATAGAGTAATAACAACACGGGTGGGGAGGAGAGAAGAGAAAGAGAAAATGTTTGAATGAAGTCCAACTAATCAGCTAATAAGTCACTTCTAATTAAAGTCTATTGCAAAATTTCCATTAAAAAAAAAATCCTGAAAACTGTGTGTGTGTGTGTATGTGTATTTGTGTGTGTGTGTGCTAATAGAGTTCAAGTCAAACTGAAAATATCTCCTACCTAAAAAATGTACCACATAGTTATAAATAATATAATAATGTCTTTCTTTGACCCTATTTTGCCTTTAGTCTGGGTTGGGGACATGAGGATACAGAAGAATTCACTTCATTCTGAAGCACTCTGATGAAGCTGCCAATTATTGGAATGCTTCTGAGATACAAATAATAGTACAAGGTATGAAACGTTTCCCCATACCCAAATTCAATTAAGTGAGGTTAACCAACTGTCATTGCACAGAAACATCTTTTGTTTTTGTTTTTAAATAATTGTATTGATCCTTTTTGTTATATGACCAGGTGGACATTCCCTGCCTCATCCAAGACAGTTACAGACTACAACAAAAAATTAAGAAGAAAATAAAACTGTTAAAACTGAGTTTCATTGGATAAATGATGGACAGAAACAGCTACACCCAAAGAAGGAATACTGGAAAATGAATGTGAACTATTTGCATTTTTGATTTTCTTCCCGAGTTATTTTTACCTTCTGAATCCAATTCTCCCTGTGCAGCGGGAGAACTGTTCGGTTCTGCAAATAAGTATTGTATCTAGGATATACTGCAACATATTTAACATATATAGGACTGCTTGCCATCTTGGGGGGGGGGAGGAGAGAGGGAGGGGAAAAAACGAAACATAAGTGATTGCAAGGGATAATGTTGTGTAAAAATTATCCTGGCATGGATTCTGTCGGTACAAAGTTATTATTAAAGAAAATTAAATTAAAAAAAAATAAAATTCATCAAGGTATTGAAAATCTGATTCTATATCTTGTTCCACATCCACAGACTTTCACCCTCTGTAAACCTGTCTCTAACTTTATGTACTTAGTTACTTACATGCTATTTCTTTCAAAAGAAGGTGAACCACTTGAGGGCAGGGATGTTTTTGCTCAGTACTTACCAAAGTGCTTATTAATCAATGCTTGTGACTTGGACTTACTAACAAAAAGCAGGAGAAGGTATCTTCTCACACAAAACTATCTTTTGTATATAAATTGAAATAGTGTTTAAATCAGAAATCAAAAAGGAAATGAATTGTTATTAATTAAGGAAAGATTCTAGTGCCCAACAGAATATAAATTTTAGTTGGGAGTTCATGTTTAATCAATTTGGAGAAACATTCCAACTTGGGGGCCACTACTGGTGCAAGATATTACTGGGGAGAGGTATAGTAATCAACACTGGTACTATGATTAACAGCAATTTATATCTTTTCCACCAGCTTATGGACCACCCTGCTCTCATTCAAATACCTGCATCAGGAACAAAATGAAAGAATGCTGACTTTAGGTTTACAAAATAAACCTGCCAGTTTCAGACAGCTGATGCACAGCCCGGTTTCTAAAGAGCCAACATTAAAATCTGGCCGTTATGAGGCTCTCAAAAGAACAGTGATCATAAAAACTAACAGGAAGCAATTTTCATGTTGTAGTCATGGATCTGCCTCACCCAGCTGGTTAGCTCTCTTGTTGTCTTTTTTTTTTTTTTTTTTTAATGAAACTGGAAAATATGGAAAACAATCCCCCTTTTTTTTTTTTGAGTTGCACTGATCTTCATATTTCAACTACTTTAGAATTGAGTTGGTCTACAAAAGAGAAAGATAGTATATCCCAGAAATAATTGATTATTTTCTGTACCTAGGAAGGCCAAGGTGTGGTAGTGTTGGCAGTTGTCAAGGTGTCTGTTTGCCCAACTTTTATCCAGCTGGAGCAAAGGTAATGAGCTCACAAAGCACAAGGCTGTGGGAAAAGACAATTTAAAAAGTAAGGTTCCTGAAATTAAATTTTCACTATTTGGCTGATATGTACATTATGGTACATGACTAATTCCAGGAATTCATGCAAAAATAAATGAAAAGAGATACTGGAGAAGAATGGATTCACTTAGGCCAGATTGAATTTTTTTTCTCCCCATAAATATAAGGTACAACTGGAATAATGAAAACAAATAAAATAAAATGATGAGAAAACAATAAATTAAAAACTTGTCAATTACTATGCCAAAAGAAAATCAATCTACAATGCAGACAAAAGTAATGTGAATAGGGACTGACCGATACGCTCTTTAGTTTGTCTAGATTAAGTCCTGTAGTAAAATCAGGGCAAAACATACTGAGGGAAATTTCTAAGGTTTTATTACAGCAACAAGAACATGCAAAAAAACAAAGTGGGAAGCAAGTCACCTACAGAAAATCACTGGAGAATCTACCGTCTTAGAGAAGAGTCTGTCATTGCAATAAGAAATTAATGTGTGTGTGTGTGTCTGTGTTTAAATCCTGAATTAATGTTGTAAATTAGAGTTATCTCTAAAAAGTGAGGGGGAAGGATTGAAGAAGTTTATGGAGCTGGACAGTAGGAGCCCTAGCATTCAACTTATCCTTACTAACAAACAACAGAGTAAAGGAACCTATACAAAAATCTAATCCTATAAATGTTTTATTAATATTCTAGTCATTAACATTCTGAATAGAAAATGAAATTGGATTAGCAGAATATGACATGATTTTCAAAGACAAAAAGTTTAAATTACTAGATAAAAATGTATTGTTAGAACATTTTTAGAGGAAAAAGGGAAGTTCTAGAGAAAAAAAAATACTTTTTAAAACTGTATTACCATCTCTTCCTATTGAAAGGTCAAAAATTTCTTGCAGCAAATGTTGATTTTAAGATTATTAAAAACAACATCCTAATTTGAAACCTAAAGTTCTTTCTACTAACCATATTTGAAAATATAAAATATTTACAATTTAGGGACAAGTATATATACAAAAGTGTGTGTATACATGTATATAAATATATAATTTATGTAATGAACTTCAATTTGAAAAAAAGCTTTGCCATAGTAACTGAAAAACATTTTATTACCAAAAAATCTAAAACAAAGAACTTCAAATTGTCTGGTTTTTACAGTGGTTTAATAGTTAAAATTCAACTGCTGCTTTTTAAAAATAGAAGATCACCCTAAGTTGATTAAAAGAAAAAGATAACATATATAAAAAGTAACAAGCAATTTCATTTGGAAAATTTTTGTATTAAAGTAATGTTAATTATGTCATATGGCACACTCAGAAACTTTTCATTTTCTGAAGTAATATGCCCTGTGTATTTGCAACATGTAAGTGGTGAATTTTATGACTACTGGTTTTTTTTTAATGGTACCATGAAGGCAAGTCAAAATTCTGAATCAATGGAGAAAAGGAAATTACAGAGAATGGTGTATGCTAATTAATCATTTCTAAAATTGATGCAGTACTTAGCAAAAAAAAAAAAAAATGTGGCCAGACCTGTCATGATAATCCCTTTGGCAAGACTACATCTAAAATAATAAAAATAATAATACTAAAAGTAAAATATTTTACTGTCTGATTCAAATGTTTTTTCTGATTTGCAAGGAACTAAGAACACATATAAATCACAATTGAAAACCACAGAGCTGAAGGCAAACTTACACTAATCTAGCCTGTTCCTTAACAAACTTATTCATCATTGACTAGACCTGTCTACATTATTCTAACTCCCCTAATCTTCAAGGCTCTAGAGCCAAAGGAATTTTTAATTCTCTTGGGGGAGGAAGAAATCCTGACTTTATGATCTTTGCATTTTCTAGCTCTTCCTAATTCTTACCAAAATCATATCCATAAAGATATGAAAAGTGGTGATGGGAGGGGTTTTCTTTATAGACAGTACACTATGCTACTCAGCTCATTAAAATCATGATAAGGCCATCCATGGAAGCAGGGGCACTGCTTACATCCAGTGAAGTCAGGTAATGTCTCCATTGTTCCACATTGCTATGGTCTGGTAACAGGAACTTTAACTAGAACAAGCTTGCCCAGCATTTTACTTTGCATTTAGATTCCAGCTTTGATAAGGTCACACCTTAAAAGATCAGGAGTACTAGGCAACATAGAGATAGCAATAAAGCCTCCAGCCATTCCCATACTCTGATAAGGCCATTAAAAAAAAAAAAAAAAAAAAAAAAAAAGGAAATCAGAACTTGCTACATTCACAGCACCAATTACATTTACCCAGCCAGAAGGTTTGTAATGTAATCACATCTACTAAAATCCCTCCTCACATCAAGGACTTCCCACTTAAGTAGAGCCAAAGAGCAAAACTGATTTTTACTCCTACTTTCATCTTAATGTTCTCCCTAAGGAGTAGATTCCCAAAGTCACACAATCATCTGTAAAGAGACCCAAAAGGATTTTTTCATCCCTCTCAGACTGCCATTTTCACTCCCAATGACTCCCAGATTTCACTCTAATCCCCTCTGCATTCCCTAAATCTCCCTCAAAGGAGCTAATTCCCTTCCTACTACAATCTTTCTTCCAAGAGCTACCCATAGAAACCAATTCCCTCTACTGCTTTCCTTCCCCACAGTCCCCAAAGATCCAATCCTCTTCTCCCTTGCTGTTTTCTTTTCCAACTGTTCCCCAAAGAACTTGACATCACTGTCAATAAAAATACACTAGGGGGAATACTACTAGAGAAGAAAAATTATACAATATTTTTAAAAAGTCTATGTACTAAGTAACTAAGTAATTTTGTGCTATAACTGAAAAAGTTCATTTTTATATAAACATAACTTTATAAATAAACAATATACATTTAATAAACTTATCAAAATAGGATGGTGTGTTTTAAATTTTTTAAAATATGCACATGAAAGATTCTTGTGGTTATAAAACAATTTATCTTCAATTACTTTACAAAAAACACTCAGTCAAAACTATTCTTTGATTTACTGGTATTTGGTTAAAAAACTTTAAAAATTCTGTTTTAACTCCACTGTCCACAAAAGGCCTCCCTTGATGCCTTATCTGTGATCCTGGACTCCTAAAAGCCAAAGAATAGACTACAAATATGGTAGGTCCTACAAATGTAGAAAGGTTTCCTAGCACAGGTAGCATAATTCATGTTTGTTACCTGAAGAAAAGTCTAGTTAATTTAATTCACCAAAGCCTATTACCAAGTTGCCCACAAAGGAATGTGTTTTTTTAGTTATTACAATTCTTGAACAATTTTTAATAATGTTCAAAATACTTAAAATTCTTTGGGTAAAAGACAAGCAACCTATTTAAGTATAAGGGTACCTATACCAATGGAAATCAGATCCTTAAAAAAAAAAATAAAAAGCATGCTTTAGTTCACTTTAAATAAAATGGATTAGAAAAGTCTTTGTCATTTTGTTACATTTGCACTATGATTTGAGAGTTTTGAAATTAGTTTTTGTAGTGCTTTAACTTTGGGATGTCTTTTGGAGAATTTTTAAAAAGAGTATCTGAGGCAGAAAATGAATGCATAAATCCCCCATGACAAAGTATTCATTAGAGTATCAATTTCTACATAGTAACATCTGATAACAAAAATTATATCTCTTCACCCCTATTTAATCCCTTAAGCATTTAGGAAAAGGAGTACATTCAAATTCCCACAAAATATCTGAACTTTAATATTCAAAACATCCTTTTTTTTCCTCCTGTTTCTTCTTTGGTTTTCACAATAGAATTATTCAAAGATAGAATATCTTAAGAATAATATAAAAAAATTCCTTGAATATGGAGAGAAGATGTGTAATTTATGAGGCAATATGACTAGCTGTTTTTGGGGGGGGAGGGAACTATGTCTTTTTCTGACACTAAAATGTCTTAAAGTCTTTTGCAGAAAAGGCAGGTTTGAAAACAAAGCATCTCGATGTTATTTGGAGATTCCTTAAGAAAATAATTCTTTCCAAGAGTCTTGTTCATCCTATGTATACATTAATTCTTGAATCTATTTTAATCACAAGATGACAAGTTCAAGTCCTCATTGCCTCTTGACTAAATTCTGTGCTAGTCTCCTGACCATTATTCTTGCCTTTCATTTTTCTTCCTTCCAACATATTCATTATTCTCAAATATTCAAAGATGTTATCTCATCATTTTGGATGTTCTAATGATCACAACACATATATCCTGGTCCATCATGTAAAGCCTTCATCCCTAGTTGACAGAAGTTTGCCACAGGAGCTCTATCCAACCAGTTGTGAGTTTTTCCACACTCTTGTGTATCTGGCGAGTTGCAATGGAGGATCTGGCTCACCCACCTTGGGCATCCCTTTACTACTAGCTCTTACCACATGAGCAGCTCATTTTATTCTTTTAATTATACCATTATTTGAAAACATCCTTAACTCCTGTTCTTCAAAATTCCTCACTGGTTCCACGTTGCAGCCTATTCTTATCCACTCAGCTGCCAAAATTGTATTCCATTTCGATAATTAGTCATGTCCTTAATAATCTGGCTCCAGCTTTACTTTCCGACCTTATTGCACATTACTCTTCTTCACACGCCAACCAAATTGGCCCATTTGCTGTCCTCTTTATGCAACACTACATGTCTGTCTCTATGCCTTTGTACAAACTGCCCCTATGCCTTGAATATATTCTCTCACCTTCCCTTTGCAGGATCCCTGAGATCCTTCTAAACCCATCTTAAAGCCCACATGCATTTCTAATCCTGGTTTTTAGTGTCCATCCTTGGAAATTACTTTGTGTTTACTTGGCACATATTTTTTCCTTTCTCATTATATTATACACATGTTGTTTCCTATCATCACCACTGAAATGCAAACTTCTTGAGAGCAAGAATTGTTTTATTTTGTGTTTTTATCCTCAATGCCAATCATAGTAAATGTTTAATATGTAATATTAATTACATATACATATTATATGAGATTAATATATATTAGTTATACATTAATATAATATTTAATAATTATTTAATGAATGAGAGCAAGTTTCAAATTATTTAGACCTAGGAACAAGAAAAAGAAATTTGGTGAATATGCCTTCAAAAGTATGTCAATAGTTATAGCAGATGAAAGAAGAGGTTATATTATATAAAACTTCATATTATTTGCATAACCTAATGCAAAAAAAATTGGGGAAAGAATTTAATGTTCTACATGGAGGAAATGTATGGGGTAAACTTATTTTTCTGTGAATGGCAAAAGGAGTCATTCAATTCAACAAGCCTTTATTAAGCATTTTTCTGTAAGAAGTAGTATGTCTACATAGTGCAAAGGAGGGATGTTCACTACAGACTCCAAGAACCTGGGTTCAAATTTGTCCTCTGATACCAACTTATGTGTCTTTGGGCAAGTTATTTAAGTTTCCTTGGTTGGGTTTTCCTCATCTATAAAAAAAAAAAAAAAAGGGTATCGATAATAAGAATATTAATATTTAGCATTTATATGGAACTTACTATGTGCCAAGCACTGTGCTAATAAAATAAGCATTTTTTAATTATTACTTAATTTGATCCTCACCAAACCCCCCAAAATAGATGTTGTTATTATTCTCATTTTTTCAATTATGGATGCTGAAGCAAAGAAGGGTGACACGGTTAGCCCAAGGTAAGGCAGTTAATAAGTATCTGAGACAGAATTTGAACTTGGCTTACTATCTCAAAGTGCAGTACTCTATCAACTGCACAGCTTACATTTCCTTATTCCAAGCCAGACACTCTTAGCAAGTAGAATACATGCTTCTAAGAATCAATGAACATCAGGAGAATAAATGAATGAATCATATATGGCAGGTAGCTAGTACAACTATCATTAATCTGTTCTTAAGGAAGAACTCAAAATTTATCCAATAAATATATTAACAAAGATCAAATAGATAGGAAGTAAAAGAGCCAGAATTTGAATTCAGGTCTGCTAAGTTTCAGCCCAGCAATGTTTTCCATTGTGCCACATTAATTCCTTGTTGGAATGATCCTATCTGAATAACCTTAATTGTTCTAATGAATTTGGACCAAACTAACCACTTAAAATTAGATTCATATAGGTCAGAACAGCGTAAGCCATCTGAGACCTGGTCACAGTTTAAATCACAGACTCAGAGGACTAAAGATTTAGAGCTGAAAGAATCTCATGTGAACCTCTCCTCTGACCCCCTGATTTTATACATGAGGAAACTAAGATCAAGAGAAGTTTAATTGTCTCAGGTAATCTATGAAGTAAATAATAAAGTGAGCATTTGAACTCACTCCTTGCTAAATACAATATTCTCTTTTTCCACTGAAGCATTACTTGCCTCTAAATCATTTAATAGCACTAATATCTTAAATTTAATCATTCTACTAACAAAATGGATGCAGTGCTATCTAATATACCCATCTCTCAGATGTTAGAAGAATACATAATAAACTATATTATAAAGGAACATATATGCATGCATAATTCACATTTAAACAAACACACCTTTGTTCATACACTGAGTAAAATACATACATTTATAAAAACATGTCTATGTAATGTATATGATTTGTCTTTACTTATTAGATAAGGGTTTTTCTATTTCATTTTAGCTGTTGAATTCCAAGAATCTAAAACGGGACCTAAAGCCTATCAGAACCTCAACAAATGTCTGTAAAATTGAGTTGTGAGCACACACATATGTATCCAAGTCTATAAATACTCTAAGCATCTTGGAGCATTACATACAGTCAAGAAAGTTATTTTGGGTTTATTAGCTGAAGAAGTCAGGAATGAGGTCAAGAAGCATTCTTAGGGTAAAGAAAAATCCAAAACTATCCATGAAAGGATTTAGGAATCTAGGCCTAAAACTCATAAAAATCAGCAGGAATCAAGAGAAAAGAAAAACAGTATAATTATAATATCAGAGAGATGGGAAAAGTTTTAAGGATTTTCTCAGTTCAGCATTAAAAAATGGGATAGCAGAAAATTATGTATATTTTGAAAAGACCATTCTATTCTAACAAATCTAAATTTTTGATTAAGAGGAAGGATTTTCAGAAATGTTCTTACTCCAAAGTGGGCTTGTTTTCATATCTGAAGGATTTAAAAAATAATAACAACATCTCAGAACTATTCACACATTCTTAAATATCTTCTTTTTACTGTTCAGGAAATGAGTCCCACTTGAAATAACTTAACCAGTATTTATCCCATTGCCATATCTAGAGCTGCATTTGGCATATTTACATAGACTGGCCCAGGACTATTCAGGTCTCAACTGTTGAAAGTGCCCCACAAATCCAGTCGGCAGGGCTACACACTGAGCTATTGGACTGATATGACCTGAGATCTGATTCCACTGCAGCAGCCATCAATCTACAGTGCTAGGGTTATCTTACCTAAAAGAAGTCCTCCTCGATACCACAGTGTGCCAAGGGTGCTCATAAGGTGCCAACTCTGACTTGCCTCAAATAAGATTCCCCAGCAAGATTTCTATAGCCTTGAATTTTTTTCTTTAAAAAGGACAGCCATGTCCCTTCAGTTTGCTTGTGCTTCTAAGCAAAATCTTCTCACAACCAGCCTATTTTTTGGACTTTTAAAAAGTTTTTGCTCAACAATAACTACTCTGTATAAAACAAAGATTCTGCTTTAGAAGATTATTTTGTTGACAATTCTAAACAGTTGTTCCTATCAAGCTATCAGCAGATATAAATTCCAAGTGACACTTTAATTTATAGCACTAAACATTTTCCAGTCAGTTTCCCTTGGGAGTTTATATAAGGCTAACATATCTTTAAAAACTGCTGCCCTATAAATGAATAATCAAATAAATTAAGGGATGATATCTTCACAATTCATATTACAGGTTCCTAGGAACAGGTTCCATGTTCTGCCTTAAATTTTACTTCAATTTACAAATCTTTACACTTTGTGTTTCATTTATTCCTAACCAAAATGCACATGGCAAACACTACTTTCAATGCCAAAGATATTAATGCTTCATCTCTAAAAAAGACTTGCTATTAGCCAACATGTTAAATAAACTTCATGACACTGCAAGACTACTATCCACTATAGAGTGGTGACTCTGTATTATTTATTGATGTGTTTTAAGCATATGTTTGAGTTTGTAGTAGTAAGACGACTTTCCTGTGTCCCTTTTTGAACTTTCTTCTGTGTTTTTAAATGTCTTTCCCTTTCTCTCCTTTTCAAAAAAGAAAACAAAACAAACAAACAAAAATTATCACTAACCTCCCTCTTCCCACCTCACCAACTTTCTCTTCCAAAAGTAATAAATGTAGCTAATGAAATACATTGGTTATGTTTGAAAATGCATATCATCTGCATATTAAATTATACACTCTACAAGGTCAGAGATTGTCTTTTGCGTGCGCGCACATGTGTGTGTGTGTGTGTGTGTGTGTGTGTGTGTGTGTGCCCGTCCAGAGCTTGGCACATGGTAGGCACTTAAATGCTTACTGAGTGATTGAATAACATATACTTCACTATTCCTTTGCCAACAGATGGGAAGAATACTTCATTAGCAGCCTTTTAGAGTCCTGACAACATATTACATTGATCAGTTATTAAGTCTTCCAAAGTTATTTTCCTTTATAACACTGTGTGTATTTTATAAATTGTTCCAGTTCTCATTTCATCCTGTTCAATTCATCCAAATCTTCCTGAGTTTTTCTAAGTCTGAATTTTTCATTTATTTTTAATGGTGCAGTAATATTCCATTAAATCTATATAGCATGATTTATTCAACCATTCCTCAAATGATAGGCATACTCTTTGCTTCCAATTCTTTGCTATAAAGTTAAAAAAAAAAACCAACAATTTTTTTTTGTACTTATGGATCCTTTCCTTCTGTCTTTGATATGTATATGCTTAGTAGTAGATAACTGTATCAAAAGCTATACATAGTTTCATGACATATTTGATATAATTCTAAATTGCTTCTTATTATATCTTTCTAACTTTTAAGCTGTTTTATTCCAAAGTGTAAATGATAAAAACAACAAAGTTTTGAAATAAGAATTAATGGGACTGTCCTTTTTCAAATTCATTTTTAAAAGAATTGTCAGCATTTTAAGAAGTTATAATCTTGATTTTAAGTTTACTGAAAAATTAATAATTATGCCTATGCATTTTATATATTTTTGTATCTAAACTGATAATATTAAAACTTAATAGACAGAATAATAAGCACTGGCAATAAAAACAAGAGCAAATAAGTATTGAAAATGAGGTCAGTAGAATAGTATAATTCATGTTTAATGAAATTAATTATTAATAAAATTATTTGCTATTTTACAATCCTATGGATAAGGTACAGTGGGGAATACTCTGATATTTTTGGTCACACTACTTTATAAAGAGGCATGCATTCCTGAAGCATTTTGTAGCATAAATATTTTAATACTATTCTGGATTTTATGTAACAATCCCAAAACAAAGTGAAAACAGATAATAATGTTAATGCTACATGTTAGGATCACAGGACAATAGCTATATTTCAAAAAAATTTGTAATTTAAAGTTTATGTAAAAAATGAAGATTAATAGAAAGTATTTAGTATAATTGCATTGATAGGAATCTGAGTATACTAATTGGTCTATTTGGCTGGATGTTTACATAAATACTGGATAAAATGTTTTTCTCAAACTTACAATTACTAAAAGAAAAACCTAGAGGAAGTCGGATCTTTGTTTTGTAAACACTTTATATCTGTTCATCAAATACAATCATCATAAAGGACCTGACATATGTACATACTATAACTTTCTCTCATTGAATCTAGAAAGGAATAGTTAGTTCATGAGACAAACTATACTTCAGATAGGACAGTCAGCTGAGGAAAAACAACTGTAGGGAGTATGATCTTTCACAGCAGAAACAAATGACAGTTATGAGCTCTACAAAGCCACTGATCCCCAGAAACAATCTGAGAATTATATCTAATGGAACTTCATGAAGATTCTGCAAAGGAAGAAAGGGGTTTTTACTCATCCAACAAGAAATTGTGAATTATCCCTTTCCCCTTTACTATATATACATATACATACATACATACATACATATAAATATGTGTGTATATGTGTATTTTCTCCACATCTTTCAACATCTTTATGCTTTGATTAAACACACTCTCACAATGGGTTCTATGTATGTCTGTGAAAGAATATAAAAGACATGTTGGCTGGGATTTTAAAAAAACTGATATTGTTGTTGCTCTACTATCTTAGGAAATATCTTTGCTAAAAACCTAATTAAATATGGTTGACTGTTAGTGGTAAACACAGAACTACAAACTTATGACTCACAGTACTAGAAATCCAACCTCCAGGTTACTCTAAGAAGACTTGGGAATAGTCAACTAGGTCCCAGGACTACAATTTAAGTATGAGCTACAAAAGTAGCCCCAGAAATACTACACTGACATTACATGGAAATCAATGGGATCAGTGGCTTTGTAGAGTTCATAACTGTCACTTGTCTGTTATGAAAAATCATACTCCTTACAGTTGTTGTTCCTCAGCTGACTCTCCTATCTGAAGTACAGTGTGCCCCATAAACTAGTCCATTACTTGTCCCTTGTTCTCTCTACAACATATCATGGTTTCATCTTTTTTTTCCAGTTAAATTTAGTTATATTGAGTCACTTCAGTCATATCCAACTTGCCATAACTCTACCTGGTTTTCTTAACAAAAATATTGGAGCGTTTCGCCATTTCCTTCTCCAGCTCATTTTATAGATGAGGCAACTAAGGCAAAAAAAAAATTGCTGAGGTACACACAGCTTTTAAATGTTTGAGGTCATGTTTGACAGGGTCTCCTGACTCCTAGGCCTACACATTATTCACTGTGCCATCTAGATGACTTCCTGTTACATTGGTATACCTCATTTTCATGTGGAAGGGGATCCTAGAATTTTAAAGATCATACACAGCTCAAGTTTTCTCAGGGCCTACCATAATAGAATGGTTGGGGGCATCATACTGATATAAGATACATTATTCCCCTAAGGTCCTTTACATAAGAAGCAATTAATGATGTAAAAGGTTTTTATGTAAAGGAAGAAATGCATATTAATTGTCAAATAATGTTAGATATGGCTGCCACTAAGGATGAAAGGATTGATACTCAATACAAGTGGGAAAAGAATTTTGTCTTAATATAAAACTAACATTTTACTATGTTTGAAACAATGTAAGCTTTCAAACAAGAGCTAGACAGTTTTGGAGAGAAAATGATCTGTAGTATAAAACTACTGTCTTACGTCTCTTTGCTAACATAGAATGTCTTACTTATGTAGGAATAATTTGGTGTTATGACGGCAAAGAAAAATATGTATTTTTAAATGATTTAAAACTAGAAAAATATAACTGTAAACAAGTGTTTTCAAGTGTACCTTATTACAGATTTCAATAGGCAAGAATTGATTGATGAATCAAAAATAATAAATTGATAAAAATTAACTTGCATACACAGGCTTATTGACTAAACAGGGTGGTGAGGTTGCTCAGTTGTGTCTCTCTCTTTAAGATCTCTTTTGGAATTTTCTTAGCAAAGATGCTAGAGGGGATTGCCATTTCCTTCTCTAGCACATTTTACAGTTGAAAAAACTGAGACACATGGAGTTAAATGGCTTTCCCAGGATAACAAAGCTATTATGTTGTCAAAAGGAGACTATCATTCCCACAAAGTTATATTCAGATTTTTTCCGGGTAAGTGTCTAAGGCTGGATTTGAATTCACAAAGATAAGTCATCTTTACTCCCCAGGTATTCTAGATTCTAGTCACTGAGAAATCTAGATCTCCCAAAAAGGACAACTCTGATTTTTTTTTGGGGGGGAGGGGTGTTCTTTTTTATTATAGCCTTTTTTTTTTTTTTACACAAAATATATGCATGGGTAATTTTTCAGCATTGACCCTTGCAAAATCTTCTGTTCCAACTTTTCCCCTCCTTCACCTCCCTCCCTTCCCTAGAGGGTAGGTAGTCTAATACATGTTAAATATGTTAAAGTATATGTTAAATGCAATATGTATATACACATTTATACAGTTATCTTGCTGCACAAGAAAAGTCAGATTTAGAAAGAAGGTAAAAACAACCTGAAAAGAAAAACAAAAATGCAAGCAGACAGCAACAGAAGGAGTGGAAATGCTATGTTGTGGTCCACATCATTTCCCATAGTTCTTTCGCTGGGTGTAGCTGGTTCTCTTCATTACTAAACAATTGAAAAGATTTGGATCATCTCATTGGACAACTCTGAATTTGAAAGAGGAAATTTGGGGAATTCTGGATTTTAAAGTAAAAGATGATTTTTATTTAGCAGCATGAGTCACTGAAGATTTGAAGTTTATTCTGAGTTACAAAAAGTTCACAAGCATGAAAAGGCTCTGATTTAAGCATCTGTAGCACAAGGGTATCCCACAAAACAGTGGCAGAGGAAGAAGAACCAGAGAAAGTGGGTTAAAAACAACAGGAGGACCACAGAAAACAGCTCAGACCTCTTGACTGGTGAGAGAACACTGCTTTCACAAGCCACGAGATCCAGGAGCAGCTTATTATCTTTCATCTCTTCCCCACAGTTGGAAAAAGGTGAATCTTCTCATTCAGGGCATGCTGCTCTCTACCCGCAGCTGTAGTTTGAACAGGAAGAGCAGAGGGGACTCAGCTCTGGTGTCCTGTTGAACAGCTTCAAGGGTGAACCTCAAGTATTTAGTGATAACTTTGATTCTAATTGAACAGTGCAACATCAACATCTGGGTGAATAACTGGGGAAGCTGGAGATAGCCAGACTGATGAACTTGGCAGCTGTGTGGCCTACAGAGAGCTGCTATTCACTTAAAATGCAACCCTTGTTAAGTGGCCAGTTAAGGGTAATGATTAATTGAAGGCACTTTTATAGGCAATGCAGAGAAAGAGGATTTCCCCAGATGAGGGGTGATGAGGATCAGTAGTCAGGCAGTATGCAGAAAAGTAATCTCATGTGGAGCAAATGTTCCTGCCTGGGCTAATACTATTGAAGCTTACAGTGTGGAGTTCTGACTTATGCTTGGCACATTTCACCACAACTGCACAGTATACTATATGAAGAATGTGATCAGGGTTTGTTTATGTGTTCATGTTTTACTTCTTCATTTATGTACGTGCTTTTATACATTAACTATACTATTATTATTATTTCTTTTTTTCTTTCTCACTAAATCACTCATTATTTTTAAGGTGCCAAAGTGTCTTTAGTGTGAGTGGCTGACTGTGTAAATAAAAAAACACACTAAGGGCTCAATTAGCAGTGTGATTAAGGGGAATACATTTTGCTCTCAACAACATTGCGCCCAGGGCCATGAAATAGTCTGAATATATATGCGGTTGTGATAGTCTCTCTCTGACAACATAAAACTGTTAGCGTGAAAGCAGGTTAGAGTGAACTAGCTAAACCCAAATAGAAGTAAGGGTGCTTGATACATTTAGCAATTAATTCAAAATACCACTGTAACACACATTCGTTTTGATACATTTTGTAGGCACTGGAAGAGAGCAGCACACATAACACAACCAGAACTGGCAACAGACCAAGTATAAAGAGTTAGCTTAATCACAAAGCTGGTCGCTTGGTAATGACCTCTTTGGCCATGGTAACCCAATCCATAAAAACAATATGCAACACATTTTAAAAAATATAAGTTAAGTCTAAGGAAAGAAATAACTATAATAGTTGGGAAAATAAAGAGAGGCCTCACATAGGAAGCAACCACTGAGTTGAATATTGAAGGAACTAATGGGCCTGAGATAGAGGAAAGAGGAAGTACATCACAAGCATGAGAGGTCAGCCTGTATCAAGGCTAGGCAAAGCCACGATTTTGGAATATGGCAGAAGAGAAATAGAACAACTAGCAGATCATTTTGGCTGAAACATATAACACATGAAGGAGAATAATATGAAACAGGTCTAGAAAACTAGTCAGATGTGGGTGTCAGACTGTGGAACCAGGTACCTTCAGGCTAAAGCATTTTATTCTAGAGACAACAGGCGGCTAATGAAGCTTGATGAGCGGGAGGAGTGACAAGGTAAGAACTCTGCCTTAGAGAATACTTTGACAGTTATGTGCAGGATGGAATAAAGAGGCAAAAAGCTGGAAAGAGGCAGACTTCCAAAGGTGCTATTGCAATAGTGCAGAGAGGAGCTGAGAATTTCCATTTGAATACTGTCTCTGGGGGAAAAAAGCAGAAATGGGTTATGGATAAAGTAGAACAACTGACTGAAGATGCAGGTTGGGTAATAAGGAAGATTTCAGGATAACTCCAAAGTCTGAATCTTTATTTAAAAAAAATATAATCATGGTGTTTTTCTAATGATAAAACATGATATAATTCCTGATAGAATGGTGAGTGACTCGGGATACAGAATAAAATAAAATTTCTGGACATGGTCGATGTAGGGATTTGGTTTTGTATTTGTTACAAGAGTTTTTTTTTTTTTTTTTTTCCCAATGTGAGAATAACAGGAGAGAGAAAAAACTGATTTTTATACATTAAAAATGAAGATTTAATTAAAAAATAAAACAAATGCAATCTCCAAAAAAAGAGAATGTGTGTTCTCAATAAGAATAGGAAATTTAAAAGAGAAGCAGGTTTATGGAGATAAATAGTAAGTTCTATTTTTTTCCTATTGAGTTTGAAATGCCAATGGGACATGCCTGTCAAGTTTTTCAGCATGTAGGGTAATGCCACAATGAAATTGAAGAGAGATTAGGGATAGATATAAAAATTTAGCAGTCACCTCCATAAAGATAATAAATTGAGGCCTATGATAAGATCACTAAGATTGTATAGAAAAAGAAGGTACAGGACAAATCAGGGAAACAGAAGAAAATCCAGCAAAGGTGAATAAAGTCAGACAAAAAAATACATATGCTGCAAATTTATTTTTATACATGGGGTACTTTTTCCTCTTTCTTTGATTTCTTTGGGTTCAACAAGCATTTATTAAGTATCCATTACATGTTGAAACTAAGGCTGAGAAAGGTAAGTGACTGGGTCAGGGTCATTTGTAAGTACCTAAAGCAGCAGCTGGTCTTCCGAAGTCCAAGTCTAACACTCAGAATGAATGGGTACAACCATCAATAAACATCATCAATTCTAAGTACAAAAAATTATGAAATCCTAAATCTCAATTATCAACTTGTTTTTACATATACACATATATACAATGAATTGAAAATGGTAATTCCGCTATTGTCTTGGTTTTCTGTATTTCTTTGTGAACTTCCTTCTGTTATCTTTTGTGTGTTTTTTGGTATATTTCATTAAAGGTTTTTTCTTTTTTACTTCCTTATTAATTCCTTCCACTTCCCCCCTCTCAATAAGTATAGATAAGCAAAAAAGATCTATTCTTTGGCCATATCTTAAGGCTGATTCATTATGCATCTTCTGCAATGAGGGATTTTCAATACATTGAATGAAGTCTTTCAAAGATGTTTTTTCATTACAATATTGTAGTTTTTTAATACAGGTCTTCTTGATCTTCTCTGGATTTATCCCTTTCATCATATCTTAGGGTGAAATAATATTCCATTATAGTCATATGCCTTAATTTACCTAACCATTTCCCAATAATGGATACGTCTTATTTCTAGTTATTTGCTATATCAAATAATGCTGCATATTTATTTTTTATAAACAGGGGTACTTTACCTCTTTATTTTATTTCTTTGGGTTCAAAAAGCAATTATTAAGTACCCACTACATGTGTGGCAATGAGATAGGGCCTGAAGATAAAAGCAACAACAAAACAGTTTCTGACTTTCAGAAGCATTTTATTGGGAAAAGACAACAAACAGACAATTAAATGAAAGGTAAATTCAAATATGCCTCCAACACTCCTTGAGTTGAGTTTGGAAGTAAACTGTGGGCAACAGGAGGCAGAAGTGAGGGAAAAAAACATTCAGGCATGGATGACAGGGAGATGGAAGATAGAGTGTCATGAATGGAGGGACAGCAATATGACCCATCTTGGTTGGATCATAGAACATGTAAAAGAAATTATTCAACAAACTTGCAAAGATAGACTGAAGCCAAGTAATACGTGGGCTTTAATAAAAGTTTCCTTTTATTTTAAAGACAGAGAGGAATTACTGGAGCTTCTTAAACTAAAGAGTAATTTAATCAGACTTCTTAAGAATCATTCATCAACTGTGTAAATACTGGATTAGAGAGAAAACTACAGACAAGGAGACTAGTTCAAATGCTCCTGCAATAGTTGATAAAAAGAGGCAATTGGGATCTAAACACATGAGCAAACTAAGTGGTGCAGTGAATAGAGAGTGAATCGATTCAGGAAGACCTGAGTTCTAATTCTCACCTTAGACACTTACTATGTGGCCCTGATCAGCTCATTTAATTTCTGCCAGCCTCAGTTTCCTCATTTACAAAAGAAGAAGAAGAATAGCCAAGTTGTTGTCAGGATACAGTGAAGTAAGAATGTAAATTAAGCCACTATATGAATGTGAACTATTATAATTCATAATTAATATTGAGATAATAATATTATTAGCATCACCATTTTCAAAATATATTATTAATATTATTGAAAAAGGGTGATGTCCTTGTGAGTACAGAGCATGAAATGGATGTGAGAAATTCCATGGAGATAGAGCTGATAGCACTTGGCATCTGTTCATCTCGAGGGAAGGGAGAAGGATAAATCCAAACTTGGAAAGTTCTTTGAGCATAACAATGATGAGGTCCTCAAAAATGAATAAGAGGGAAAAGCTTCTAGGAAGAATAACAATTCTTGTTAGGTTGAGTTGTGATGCTCATAAGACAATCCATTTAAAAATATCTAATCCTAAATATTTCAAACTAACTTCCAACTCTTGTTAAATCACTAACTGCTTCCATACACTCTGAAGTATATGAAAGCAAGGTGGTTTTTACTCCAGATATTACTTCACATATTTGAATTTCTAGGCTATGCCTTCCTTAATTCAAACTTTGTTTGGGTTCTGTTCTCCCACTTCCAAACAGAGCCATCTTGGAAACTTCCTGTTTTCTTAAATGATTTCAGTCAAACTACATCACCTGTCATTGGCACAACAATAGAAAAAAAATCCCCAATCTCAAGCCAGAAAACAGCATCTCTCAACAACTAAGTTTTAAGACTAGAGAGTTTAAGTTTAAAACTTATACCACACATTTATTTCAATTTTCTATCCATGCTTTTGATTATAATTTTTCCATGGAATGGATGCTCCATCCATATATGTTTTATAACATAGCATGCAAGATCCTTGAGGGCAGAGACTGTTTCATTTCTGTCTTTGTATCCCCAAATCTAGCACAGCATCTAGAATATGGCAGATCCTTGATGAATATTTGCCAAATGAATGAATTAGCTCTAGGATTGGAGCTCAGAAGAGAGGCTAAGGTTGGATATGTACATGTAGACCAGAGAGTCATATGAATAGAGAGGATAATTTAATTTACAGATGCTAATAAAATTACCAAGCAAGGATACATACATACATACATATATATATATATATATATATATATATATATACACACAAAAAAGGTTATATGTGTGTGCACATACACATACACACATATATATGTATATATTTAACATATATACATATATTTGTGTATATATATATATATATATATATATATATGCACATACATACAGAAATAGAGATGGGGATATTTTTAGGGGTATCCACTGTAAGAGGTACACCACAGATCATGATCCAGCAAAGAAACATGAGTAGTGACGAGACAAATAGGAAGATAAGCAAAGAGAGCAGTGTCAGGAAAACTTAGTAAGGATAAACTATCAACAAGAAAGGGATGTTCAGCTGTGTCAAATACTGCAGTAAAGTCAAAAAGGATGAAGACTGAGAGAAGGCCATCAAATTATGCAATTAAGAGATCAATGATAATTCTGGAAAGAATAATTTCAATTGAGTAATAATGCCAGAAAAGAGACTCAAAAAGGTCAAAAAGTGAGTGAAAGGCAAAGTGAAAACAATAAGTAGAGATGGCTTTTGCCATGGATTTGGATGAGAAAAAGAGATATAAAATTATGAGCTAAGGATGAGATAGGATCAAGTGCATTTTTTATAGGATAGGAAATCTTGGGCATACTTGTAAGCATCAGAAAAAACATGCAAAAAATAATCAGAGATTAAAACTCAGAAGGAGATTAGTAAAGACAATTGTGTGGAAAATATAAAAAAAAATGGTACCAAGACATAAAGTTAGACTTTGTCCAAGTTAATGAATGGTATTAGGATAAAGGGGAAAGAGTGTCCATTGAAGAAGGAAGTAGATAACAGAATTAGTTACGTATAAAGTTTAGATTAAAAAGAAAAAAATATATTTATAGAAAGGGTCCTTCCAATTTCCATTAAGAGTTGGAAGGACTAGAAATTATGGTGAGGATAAAGATTTTATATGTAAGCAGACCAGATTCATTAGAATATTTGTTGCTGCTGCTATTGTTTTTGTTTGTTTGTGGGGGTGGGTAGGCAAAGACAACTAAATCTTACTAAAATAATATTTCTTAAAAATTGGTGCTTATTTAATAGGGAAAGAACATATATGTTCAATAAGAATAAAAATATGAAAATGTTGTGTATTAAATGAAATGGCTAGATATTTTTCCTTGAATATGTTAATGAAATGTTTGCTTCCCACAGGCAATACAAAATTGCCTTTCCTTACTATTGCCAATATATTGAATAAAGAAATTTATAGACATTTCTTCAATCACTTATTTCCTCATATTTCCAAAAAATTATTTGTTGAGACATGCTGGAGTCTGGTTTGGGAAATAGGGATTTTTTTTCCTATTGATCCATAAATGACAAGTGATGCCATCACTGAAATACTTTAAGAAAACAGGAAATCTACAATATGGCTCTGTTTGGAAGTAGGAAAGCAGAAACTGGGCAAATGGTTTGGACTAAGAGGGCAGCACCTGGGAATGCAAGTAGATGAAGTAATGCCTGAGGATAGCAACTGATTTGTCAATATGGATGAAACTAGCATTCTTATAAACACCAACAGTCATACTTATAGAAATATCCTTCACTAAAACAATAAGAAGGAAGAGGTGACTTGGGACAGAAAGGTATTCTTTCAGGGGTTAAATAGGTAAAAGGAATTAAATAACAGTAGTGATTTTCATATTTTTACACCCAAAAAGAAATTAATGAAAGTTAGTAAAAACAAAAGATGCTTTTGGCAATTTAAATATTCAGTTATAAACTATATGCTATGGTTTATCTCTGAAGATCCCTGGGGCTTTGCTAAGTAAAGGCATGTATGTAGGAAGAAGGAAATTCTTGGTTCAGACTCTAATAAAATGCTTTTGTTAACTTTTGTTATCCTAACCTGAACTGTGTGCCAGGTATGGTAATTCTATATTTTAGAACTAAATAAAAAGTTCAGAACATGAACTGCATAACGAGGTTTCCCCAAAAGACAACAACAACAATAATAATTTATATTTGTATAGACTTTGAAACCAATCAGATGAAAGGTTTACCTTTTCTTTCTGAAGACTAGTAAGAAGAAAGGGTAATAAAAAATTACATTTCTCAGTATCTCAGGGAATCACTGTGTAATACTTAATAGTAGCTGCTACTCAGGTAAAGAAATAAAAGAATGAGAGAATAATTATTGCCTTGCACTTCCTGATATGATCTCTAGTAAGCAAATTTTCTTAAGAAAATGGTTAGTGAAGTAGAGATCTGTTATGCTTATGATTTAGCAAAAAAAAAAAATTCTGGCTTTTAGAAAATAATATGATGATGATAATAATAACAGAATTAATATAAGTTTTGCAAAGCAGTTTACATACATGATTTCATTTTATTTTCATAACAATCCTGGGAGGCAGGTGTTATTATTATACCCATTTTTACAGATGAGAAAACTGAATCACGCAAATGTGTGGGCTTTGGTCACACAGTAAGTAATGGAACCAAATCTGAACTCTGGTCTTTCTGCCTATAGGTCCAGAACTCCAAATATTGTTATTACCTACCTAGCTGATCTCAGTTCACAGAATTCTGGGAAATATTCATCTATTTGGGCAAGAGCATTTAAATCTGACCTTCGTATCCCCATACCTAGAATGCTGTTTGGCACAATACGGCATTTGTAACCAATGATGGCTGAACTGAAGCAGCCCAAATTTATATCAACCCAACCCACTATTAAGGTTTCTTCTTCTTCTTCTTCTTCTTCTTCTTCTTTTTTTTTTTTTTTTAAGGAAACACAACAGGAAAATGATAAGGAGAGAGTGGTAGAGGAAAGCTTGATGATAACTATTGTCACCCAAACTGTATCCAATAATACTTGTCCAGCATCAGCTAGCAGCATCCTTGAAGAATATCAACCCTTAAATTAGCATATTTGCATTAGGATTAGCAACAGGTACTTGGGGGCATTAATTTGTTCTTTGCCTTAATGAAGCTAACTTCATTAGTTAATTAATTAATCCTTAATTAATCTGCCTAAGTCCAACATCTTGGTACAATAATCAAGATGCACATTGGGAATGAAAAGAGAAAGAGGAATTTGGAACTGGGTTTCCATTATCTTCATTAATCCAAATCACAAAAAAGGGGTCATCTAGTTATTTCATTTTATAGACAAAGAAATTAAGAGCCAAACAAATCAAGCGACTTTTATAAAATATCATTGCTTGTTAATAATAAAGCCAAAACTATTATTCAGATCACCTAAGTTCCAATCCAATATTTTTCCTACTATACAATTTCTTCTTGAAGTACTTCAGCAATGTTATATCTTGAGTTTATATTAGAATAAATAGCAGTATGATCATTCAAGTAAACCTGCTTGCTGCCCAGTTTTATCCATTTACCAATTACGATTACACATTTTCTAGTAAAAAAAAACCTTTGGGTAGATAATGGATAGCAAACCCAATGACTTTCAAAGCTCACTAGATTAACATGGTCTAAATGGCATCAGCACTGGAACAAATGGCCTGTTGCTCATGGCATTATCAAAAAGTTAGTCTTTCTTCTTCTAAAAGGTATATCCAGCTTTTGGATTTCCAAGTAAAGCTACTATGGCTTATGGATATCCTACTATTATCTGTAACACTGTGACAGTAAAGGGATTTATCCTTCATTATACAGATAAGTCATTTATCTCATATTCAACATTTTTTGGAAACAAAATTATTTTCTTGATCTGATTGATTCTAAATAGGAATTCTTTACATGATAAGAATTTACAAAAATTACATCATTCATGTGTATTTTAAATGCCAATATAGGATGTTACTTCAGCAGTAAAACTACAAATAATATAAAACATGGTATTATTTATATGAAGTAAATGTCTCCTTTGAAAAAAAATAACAATATGAGAGTATGTATCTAGCATTTATGTCTTCCAGAAGCACAAAGATTTCCATTGCATGCATTCATATCTATCACTCTCTCCAAAAGAATTCTTTTGAAATAATGCATTTCCCATGCACTACAGCATAAACTTAACATGGAAAAAGTTTCTGAAGTTAAAGGAGATGTATGTGAGTTAATACCAAGAGCTTACATAAATTACCCTAATTCTAACTCTTAATAAACTCATCAACAGGCTAAGGTGGAATTACCAATAATAGTCATAATAATGAATAATATAAATTACAACTATTCATGCATTATGTTGCCTTTAAAATCTAATCTAGTACTTAACACATTTAATGTGACATTTTGATAGCCTTAGAACCCTCCTCCTTTTTTCTCTTATTTTGAGATGTTCTTAGTCCCTTCTTAGCTTACACCTAAATAAAATACTTTACTAGCAATCAAATGCAACTATAATAATTTAGGATATTTTAAGAACTAGATTTCATATTGGAATTTAATCTCTATCTCTGCCACCTTGGGAAAATGAATGCTTTTACAGTTAGATTTTTTTTTTTAATGGATAGCAGATTAATTGGTACAAGTTCTCAAGATAATAGCTGTTTGCCTGGCTAACCAGCCCTACAGCAAGCCAGGCAACTTTAGATACCCATATCTCCAGAATTATAATAAGAGGTTGCTGTTCACACCCTGAAACCCATCAATCAGAATGATCTCCTGCCTAAAAAAACAAACAACAGAAAACCCAACTGAGATATCTTATCTAAATGCACTATGACTCAAATTATATGGATTTTGGAAAGGAGAAGGAAGGAGAAGGAGAAGGTAAAAAGGGAGGAAAAGAGGAAAAAAAGGAAGGAGGGGAAGAAAGGAATCTTAAATCCATTTGTCAAAAGTTTAACAAAGCATCCAGTTTTAAAATGCTATTTAAGAAGTCTAAATTATTGAATCCAACAAACATTCATTAAATAGGTACAAATTACATAAATGTCACTGTGCTAGGGCAGGAAATCAATGAACTAGAATATAGGCCTTGCTTTCAAAGAGCCTTCAATCAAATAGAAGGATATAGATAGAAATTACCAGAGAAAATATCCAAAATCTGACAGAGACAAGGCTTGAATGTTCTTGACTCATTAGCACCATGGTTCTCTATCCACTCTGCCATGCCAGCTATCTCTTTTTTTCCTATAAGTATATGTGATACATATAAAATATGGATGCATTTCTGTATGTAAGGTCATACTCTGATGCCCCTCAAGGAATGGAGGTAATCTTAGGTTTTTTAAGGCTATGGTATCAGAATGCAAGTGTTGGCAGGTCTTATCAAGATGGAAAGGCTCTAAGTATGGGCTTGGAGACAAACTATAGGTCCTTTATGAGAGATCAGCCTAGCTAAATACAAAATACATTGAATCATTTTGTTCATAGCAACTTTCAAAATCTAAAAATTGTAAATGGATTGCAACTCCCCATGCCAGTCTTCAAGTTCTTTTAAATAATAATACAAATAAAGTACCATGATAACTAATGAAGTAGGAGAAAGGCTTTGGAATTGAGAGCTCCAAAAAATAAGGGGATGGATCCTAAGTTCTACAGGAAATGGCAGCAGGAATGATATGGGGGTTGTTGGTGATTCTGATGTTCCATTGTATGACTCCTATTTATAATAATTGTCATTTACATAGTGTTTTAAGATTTATAAGACATTTTATATGTGTGTATTATATATATAAAACTTTTTTTCACAATTTTGTGAGATGAGTGCTACCAGTAATGTTCCCATTTTAGTGATGGGAAAATCGAGGCTTGCTCAGAGTCAGATAATTTAGATGAGTTTCAAACTACCACAAAGTACATATAGGAAATGACATATTCTAGAAATAGATGAATTAAATTTTGCTGTCATATCTGGATGGGTTATATAAACATAGATTGGCTGTATGTATCTAAATGTGTAAAAATCTTTGCCTGATGAAAATAGCTTACTAAAAAGCCCAAGAACTCCTACTGAAAAAAGATGTGATTTGAAATGTTCTCATTTCTGGTTCTCTCTTATACTTTTTATTAATAATGACCTTATAATGACTTAAAAGCCATTTGCTGATTTCTTCTGGTCCTTTCTCTGCTTTCCTTAAGGTATTATTTTGCTCATCTTGAGCTACTAATCTATATTGCAATTCCAAGATGATCTATGGCAATGTGGGAATTTTTTTTGATTGACTATTCATATTTGTTACAAAAGTTTGTTTTTATCTTTTTTAAATTATAGGTAAGAGAGAAAACAAATGATTATTAATAAGAATAAAATAAAAATGAACAATTTTTAAAAATTAAGTTCATGAAGATTGCAAGAAAAGTATATGATTCACACACTCCAAATTAATTATGATGTTAGGGAAAAAAAAAAACTTGTAACAATTAGAGCTGTATAAAAGTGGGAATGGCTACACCAAAAGGTGGCAGGTTCTTCTTCCCTACAGGTCTTTAAGCAATGGCTGAACAAGTGATTACTTGTCAGGTACATTGTATCCCCTCCCCTTGTGAATGGGTTAAACTAAATAGCCACTGAAGTTCCCTTTTAAATCCTAAAATATGTTTATTTGGTGACTTGAGCCCCAAAATCCTTAACCTAAATGAATTGTTGATATAGATAGGGTTGGCCTTGAAATTCATATATATCAGTGTTCAAGTCCAATCTGAACAAACAAGTAGGTATGATCAAAGGCAAATCAGTTGCAGATACAAATAGTAAGAAATTTCCTTCTCACTCAGAGATTTCCTGTAAAGGTCGAGGTAGATGAATTTCTTCATCAGTCTGGATCTATGAGACCCAAAAGAGGGAAATTTTGAAAAGAGGGAGAAGGTAAAATGCAATTAGAATAAGTAAATACATCTAGAAGTTGGATCTGGGTTTGAAGCATTCCAGGAAATGGAAACCTGGGTGAGATGTAAAAAAATAAATTAAGCATTAAGAGAGGGAATGCCAAAAGAAAAAAAGGGGTCCTGAAAAGTGAGGTTGGATGAAATATGCTAGTTACCTCTTTTTTTCTGAAGGCTGATCTCTGCTTGGAACTGATAGTAGTCTGGTTCCTGTATTATAAGCACTAGACCCATTACTACCTCATTTTATATGCAAAAAAAAGCCAGTATAATGAAGGGTTAATTACTGAGTTGAAGTAAATCTCCTTAATAATTAGTTTTTGAGAAACTAATATTATAAACCAATGGAAACAAAGATTTAAAAAAAAAATAGAAGAGGAGAACAATAAAGAGAAAATCAAGTGCAGAAAATGTAAGCTGGGTTCACTTCTTCCCTTTGTAGATTAGACAGGAGGTCAGGAAGTACACAGAGCTTCCTTATAAAGTAGCCTACTAGACTGCTTCACAGGGCCATTGAAAGTGTCAAGATTTTCTCGTCCTAAACCTTGGGGTTCAAGTTTTGACCACAGAAGTATTCACAGCCTAGGGCCAGGGCCCCAGTACATAACAGAGGTTCACTTCAATGAATAAAGAAAATATGACCTAACTGGTAAGTGCTTATCCCCACCTCAATCTTCCTACAGGTGAATGAAATTAAAAGGAACAACAAGAACCAGCTTGAAGGGGAGAAGTCACAAAAAGGAGCATTTGCTATCCAAAGGGTATGTGTATGGCACCAAATTTACTCCAACCTAATCAATCATGGCTTGTCCACCTAGTTGTGAAGAGATGCAAAGTCAATGGGTGTGTGAAATCGAAAGGGTTGCTTCCTTGAATTGCTAGGCAGCCAAGCAGAAGTTCCCAAAGCAAAGGACTCTGGGTCCCCATTCTCCCAAATGCCACACAATAAGAATAATCCAGTGGAAAATTTTATCTGTATGTGAAAGGCTTATACATGTGCACACACACATGCATGTATGCACAGATATGGCTATATAGATATAAAGTCAATAAGAACATATATGGCTAGAGAGAGACTCAACACCTGTGATTTCACTAGTACAGGGAACTCACTGATGCTAACTGGCATCTTCTCTATACCTTATAAATCTAACGAGTTACCCATAACATTTGGAGGTTAAATGACTTGTACAGTGTGATATAGACAGTATGTGTCAAAGGCAAGACTTGAATCTAGGCCTTCCTAGCTTTGAAGTCAGCTGTCTCTATCCATACTATATCTCTATCCTAGATGCTTAGCTTCACTTTTCCCCCAACTACAAGAGTCTTAGGGATGAAGGGAATCCATTAAAATAGTCCCCCTCCCTTAAGCCTAAATCCATGTCATTGGAAAAGTAATTATTTGTGAATAATAGCCAAAAGTAACCACTAAAAAGCCCTTCTGATGCTACTTGTATGACTTTGGGCAGGTCACTCAATTTGCCTAAACTTCAGGTTTCTCATATGTAGAACAGAATGGATTAGACTAGATGATCTCAAAAGTCTCTTCCAGCTCTATGACTTCCAGAAGGGGTACACATATCAACTGCATGGTAATAGGTAATAATAATAGTTACATAGTATTTTAGGGTACCAAAATATTTTCATCACAAGCTCCTGAGGGATATGCTGAAATATCTCCACTTTATAAAGAAACTGAGGTATAGAATACTTCATTTTCTAACCCAGAGTTCCCTAGACAGTAAATGCCAATCAGAATTCAAACTCCATTCTCCTGCTACCTTTGGAATATGAAATCTGAAATTATTAAATATAGCTTACATTTCTATAGCACTTTAAAACTTATAAAGAATGTTGCTCATAGCAACCCTGTAAGCTACCTAGAGCAAAAATCTTTATCTTCATTATACAGATGAGGAAATCGAGGCTTAGAGAGGTTAAATGATTTATCTAGAGTCACATCTAATTTTCCTTTAGTTAAAAAAGGCAGAAATAGTCAATAAAGATTTCAGTATTAAAAGAGACTATCAATTAACTCCATGAACCTATAGAATCAACACATTCTGGAGATACAAGAAAATTTAAAAGTCATCTAGACCAACTTTCTCTCTTAAGAATTTACCAACCTATTATATCCTAGACAAGTGGTTATTCAACTCAATAAACCTTTATTAAATGGCTATGTGCAGAGTATGGTACAAGACACTAGGAATATAAAGAAAAAAGATGACACATAATTTATTTACTTAGTCTCTGCCTGAACAACTAGATTGAAGCTAAATTGATTACTTTTTGTGGCAAATAGGAAAGCTTCTTCTGTCACTGAGAAATTAAATATATCATATGCCTGAAATGAACATATGCTAGTTGTGAACTCTAATATTTTTTCAATTAATTATAATTTAAACTTAAATCATAGGAAGTAGTGCTTGCCTGTTAATTAGAAACTAGAAAATGTTGTGTAATACACTGACAAGTTTATCTTTAATTATTATAAGTATTATTGGGGTTTGAGGTTTGGGGACCAAATCTTTGCTTATATTGATACAAGGAATTTCTTATAAGAAATCTAACTATATTAAATATATTTATAAAATCTTGCAATTAATTATTTGTATACTGTTTTGGCTATCTCCAAGAAAAAAAGCATTTATTAAATGCTTACTATGTGCTGGGGTGTCATGATAGGCTATGTAGATCCAGAATTTAAAAAAAATTTAAAAACATATCTTGCCCCCAACAAATTTATATTTTATAAAAAAGAACAGAGGGAATCACTTAAACAAACATATAGGTAAATACAAAATGCATTAAAAAAAACACAAAGCAATGAGGGTAATAATGTGGGGAAGGGGACAGAAGAAAGATCATATACAGCTTGAGTTGAGCTTTGAAGCAAACTAGGAGAAGGAAGTACATGCCAGGAATTTGGGACAGCCTGTACAAAAGCGCAAAGACAGGAAATGGAATGTTGTATACGCTGAAGAACAAGTAGACCAGTTTGCTCTAAGGTAGAGTTCATTAAGATAAGTAATATGCAATAAGTCTGGAAAGGCAGACTGCAGCCTGATCATAAAGGTCTTTGGATGTCAAACAAGACTTTGTATTTCAATTAGAGAGGCAACAGAGATTCACTAACGCTTTCTTAGTCAGATAATGACATGATTGGACCAGAATTCCCCAGGAATCACAGAATTATATCATTTCAGTATTGAAAGGGATCTCAGACATCATGTAGTCTAACCCATACCTTAAAAAAAGATCCTTTATAAAATATATTTGACAAAGAAATCAAAAGATTAGAATAAATCAATGTGGGAGGGATTGTGGCAAAATGGGCACACTCATACATTGTCAGTAGAGCTGTGGTTTGGTACAACCATTATGGAAAGCAATTTCAGAATTATGCAAATAAGTGACTAAAAGTCCCATATCCTTTGGCACATTATTCCACTCAGAGGCTTATATCACCTTAGTACATATTAAGGAAGTCCCTGATAATTACAAAGTCCTCATATACATAAATATATTTATGATAACACTTTTTTTATAGTAACAAAGAATAAGAAATCAAGTGGGACACATTTCAACTGGAGAATAGCTAAATAAATTGTGATACATCAACTCAATGAAATATTGCTGTATTATAAGAACAATAAATATGATAAACATAAAGCATGGAAAGATTTATGTGATCTGATTCACAGTGAAGTAAACAGAACCAAGAAAATAACATAAACAAAGACTACAGCAATTTAAATGGAAAGAACAATCATAAAACAATTAAAAAATGAAAGTTGAAAAATAACAAAAAATAAGTCTGGTACCAAAGAAGAGACATGAGAAAATACCCTGCATCCCACTTCTTTGCAAAGGTGAGATCTATGGGCATGGTATAGTACATATATTTTCACACTTTTCCTGTGTATTGCTTGCTTTTTTTTGTCAATTTATTCTCTTATTTTTTTAATATTTCTAAAAATACATTTATTATATAGGATGGTTCTCTCAGAAGGGAAACTACATAAATTTCAATATATAAAAATCATAATAAAATGTTATAAAGATATATACATGTATGTGCATATGTACATATATATGCATGTGTATAAATATATGTATATATTGAAATTTTATACATTTTATTGTTTTTTTTTTACATGCGAAAATTTCTCCTGGTATATTTTCCCTCTAAAAGCCATCTCATATAACAAATAATATTTTTTTAAAATAGTAATAAATGTGTTTGTAGACACACACCTACATACACACACACACACACACACACACACACACACACAGAGACATACATACACAGTAAGTCATTCTCATTTTTTTATTTGAAGTGTATCTCCTAAGGAATCCTATTTCATTCGTATGTGACTCCCATCATCAGGAATTTTTCCTCATTTACATCAAGCTCAAATTTGCCTCTTTTCAACTTTCATCCTTCCCAAAGCCCATATTTCTGCTCCCCCAAGTCAAACAGAATAAAATAAATATCCTTTCCTTAGACAGACCTTCAAATATTAGAAAAGAGTAGTCATGTTTCCCACTGCCTCCACTCAAATCTTCCCTTCTCCAGGCTAAAATCATTCCTAGTTTCTTCAAATGAAGCTAATAGTGAATTAACTTGAACCCCTTCAGCATCCTGGATGCCTTCTTCTGGACATCCTCCAACTTACCAATGCCACTTCTAAAAGCCATATTGCACAGAACTGAGCAAACTGCTTCAAGCATGATAAGGATGAGCAAAACTCAAAGGAACAATTATTGCCTCCAGATTCCTTCAGCTAAATATTAGATTAGTTTTCTTGACTGCCTCATCATACTACTGCTCTATACTGAACTTATGGTCCACTAACACATAAGAACTTTTGGAACAAACTGGTATCCAACCAAGTCACCTCTCCCTAACCCTTATCTTATACCAACATCTTATACTTAAGAAGCTGATTTTCTTAAACTGTCCCTTGTATGGCTGTCTGGATTTTTAAGTTTTCAAAAGGGATTTAACTTTTCAAATATTTATAACTTCTCTATCCAAATAAATCATAAGCAAACTGAGGCTGAAAACAGTCTTATGCTTTAAGATAACTGTCTGGGACTTAAAAGATAAACTTGTTTAAACTGTTTTGTACCCTCAGAGTATCTAGCCAAGTGTCTTAATAGGTACCAACTAAATGCTTGATTTCTATATACAAAATTGTTATAAATCCACCATATAAATCTGTTTTATAATGGTTGATTCCATTTCTCTCTGACTACTGGTAAAGTGTAGGGTCAACCGTGTAAGTATCTGCATTTGAAATGTGCATCTCCTATTTCCTTTCAGTTCCAGATCAGAGGGATACAGCTTCTTATCTGGAGCAAATCTGTATTTGGGTGCCACATGGTATCACTATTCACATTTCTTACTTCCAGGGGTAGTTTAAGGAGCAGCTGAAGTTACTGCGAAATGATCCGACAAGTCACAGAGAATAGTCCTGAATTTCTCCCCAGCATTCCTTATCTCACCTTCATAATCAGATAGAAATTAACTGGCCCTTAATGAAAATGTCTTGGCTGTATGAAACACTGACTTATGCCTAATGCTTGTCTGCAGGAAGGTAATTAATTGTACAGTGAAGTACTTCATGGTACCAAAAGGGGAAAAATAAGGCAATTAAATGCTATCAAAACCAGCAAACAAGGCCTTTTAGAATCTACACTCTCAATAAAATGATCTGAATTATATTCCTTTTATGCAGAAAATTCCAGAGTAACACTTACTGCCATGTTTAACAGTTGCTTCTCAGTTTGGCTGCCCTAATCAACTGCTGAAATCTAAACTGATTATTCCTGAAGTGTCAACAGATGCATAACCTCCCTGACTGAAACAGGGACCTATGTCTATTTGGGGTAAACAAACCAAGGGAACATCTGAAAAAAAGTGGAGCTAAAGAGAGAGAAAATAGGTATCTTTGGTAGACAATGCAAAAATGTTATATATGTGTTATAAAACAGAGCAGAAGAATATTTTAAATGACCAGAAAAGGGACAATAAAAAAAATTAGACATGAGGAAGAAAAGTACAAACATAATACCCTTTTTCTATAGCACATAAGAAAGTTAGTATGGTCTTGCATGTATCCTTCCTGCTCAAATACCTTCTCTAATGAATCTTATCATTAAACTTTTCCTTTAATTAGTGGAAGAGAAACTTAGATTCATTTCTCAATTCATTGTCATGGAGACCAATATAAAATGCAAATTTCAAAGTTTTCAGTTTGTCATGCATATTGCTAACCACCCTACTGTGTTCACTATTACTATAAAGATTCAGTAGCCAATGGTGAAATTTGTTTAAAGATAAACAGGATACTCACTTTTCCTTTACTAATACTTAGCAATTTATAATCTATTGGGGGATTTCAAAAGACTAACATTTATTTGATCCATGATTTTCATTCATAACTATTTTTATTGTCATATTTATTATAAATATCCAATCAATTCTATGAAGATTTTTTCTCTCATAATTTCACAACATCCCTTGAAATAAATAGAGCTACCAAAAGACTTCAAAAAACCGAGCTAGACATCACTGACATTGTGAGTTACTAGAACATGTTTCTTTCTTGACAAAATAATGGATGCTTGCATAGGCACGTTGTGACCCCTATTTCTTGATTATGTCACAAGTGCCTAAAGAAAAACAGCAGACCTGGAAAATAAGCCCCTATTTTAGTCATTATATGCACTTGTGGAAGGATCCTAGAAACTGAGGATTTAGAACAAAAATAACTTGTCCAGTCCCCTTATTGAAGCTGGAGCCTGAGATATCAAGCTCTTTGGCCTACATTACACAGGTAGACAAAGCAGCTAGGTGGAACAGTGTATAGAATGCAGGGCCTGAAATCAGAAGACGAGATTTCAAACTCAGCCTCGTACCCTAGCTGTGTGAGCCTGGACAAGTTGCTAATTCCGTTTTCCTCCATTTCCCAAAATGAGCTGGAGAAAGAAATGGCAAACCACTTTAGTATCTTTTCCAAGAAAACCCCAAATGGGGTCATGAAGACTTAGACATGACAAAACAACCAAACAGAGACAAATGACGGTACAGCTATGATCTGAACTCCAATCACAGTAAAGATGTGATAAACTGGAAGTCAGATTTTTATTTGAATTTCAGTTCTGCCTCTGAAATCTAAATCTATGCGCCTCAGTTTCCTCATTTATAAAGTGAAGAAGTGAGATGATAGCTCCTAAAGTCCCTTTCAATTCTAAATTTATGATCCTAGGAGGTCAAATTCTAAGCACTATTCCCTTTTCACTATACTGTGCTGCCTTCTCATCATTTCTGCAGTAAAATGATTAAATGTGCTGAAAAGGCGTTCTTAAATTTACGAGCAAACCTTGGAAATATAGCAGATTTTCTCACTGGAAAATTTTTATCTGCCAAAAGTCATATTCCAAGGAACAGCCATTGACTGACAGAAGCTAGCCATACTTGACTAATAAGTCCTTCTAAAGTGCACATGCCTACATTTTGTTAAAGTTGACCCAGGATACTGATGATGTCTCTACAGCCAATGTCAACAGCCCAAACACAAAATCCAAGCTAACCACTTTTCCCTCTAAGTATGAGTGAGTCATTCAAGTCTTCTGGATTCCTAAGGTACACATATTGAAATAATGCCTCCAGGCATATTTCCAAACTCAATTACAACAGTAAAACTAATGAGAGGGCAGTAAAACTTCCACTCATATAAAGCAGAAATAGGAAGTTGTAAGCTAATTCTGATGTTGCTTACACCCTTGAGAGTATAAATTCAGAAGCTTCTGAAGCCCTTTGCAGGGATCTCTAAATTAATTTGTTATTTTTTGAATTCTAGTGATCACGCCTGGGGAATTTCAGCACTGAGTCTTGTAGAAAGCCAGAAGCCTTGTAGATGTGTCAATTGCACACCTGAAACCAGATGATCTTATTTTCTTTTATGAGTTTTTGAGACGTCTATCAATAAGTCTTTTTAACTCTAAAGCACAAATAACTGATTTGGGATCTTCAAATGGTCACTCACACTGCTTTGCCTACTTTCCCCCTAGAGAATTCTTTCTAGTTTTTATTCCTTGTGGTATTTTAAAATAATACTTTAAATTATTTTTCCATACATGCATGGATTCTAAGTGCAGTACTGTTTGGTCCATAATGTCATCTGAACTTTAAAAGGAAATAGTCTCAAGATAAATTATGAATAAAATATCTGAAAGTAACACTTCTAAATATGCTCAGTTCAAAATGGGTTAATGGTTTGTCACACCTACACTGTTTGCTTAAGTTTGTTGTTGGAGCAAGAGATCTGAGGGAGATTGGAGGAATGGGCTAAGCATTCCATCAGTAACAACATTCCTAAGAAGTAATTATGCTAGTCTTCGAAACTCATTAAGGATGACACTGCAAAACTCTGTTTTACAAAAGGAAATACAAAAATCTAATCTATTCATTTTAAACTCCATTCAAATCCTTAGTGTTTCTTAATTAAAAAAGAAAAGAAAAGAAAAAACAATCAAGGGCATTATTTTCAGTGATAAAAAGAATTAAAACTGTTGACAAAAATAAGCAACTTGGGGGGGGGGGATGACAGCTCACCACATTCTTCTTAAAATAAACAAACAGCCAAAAGCATTTGGGGACTCTTTAAAAGACTTGTTTCCAATCACTGGAAGAGGTTCTATTCTATTCTGGAAAGAGTGGAGAGTCTGATTTGGTCCACCCCAGGATTACTCTATGTTTAAAAGAGAGTGTGGGGGAGAAGTATGTGATAGTAAAGGGTTTCGAGATACAAATGTCTAGAGAGGTTCCTAGGAATAGATGCCATAGCCTTGTGGTCACAACCCTATCTCTAGCTTCTGTGAACACCCCTAGATTGTTCACACACACTCCTTTACACAGGGCTCAAAATATATGGTTTTAAGTCAGGTCATCATCTTTACCTTCCTCCAGCCTTCACTATGTGCCAGTTTCACATCTGATAGAACAGCAGTACAGTTAAATGCTCAAACCTAGTGGTTTCCAGAGTATAGCAATAAACAAATTCGTACCAAACTTGCAGCTTTTCTTGACAATATTATATACAGCAAACATCTAGCTCCAGTATATAAGCTTATCAGATGACAGATCCAAGGGCTCATCACTACTTTAACTTAGGAAGCAAGAAGGTTTTCTGGTCCTTGTCCTTGAGAAAGCTAAAGCAGTAAAAGAGTAATAGGATTAGGTATAAGTAGTTCTCTATCCTCAAACCTTGCCTAGCAACTTTTAAGTAGTGAAGGCAGCCTAACAGAAATTTTCAAGTAAAGCCTTCCTAACTTTTGATTTGTGGCATAGAAAGTGGTTTTTCTCTACTTGATGGTATTTTATCTATTTTGTTCCCTTCATTTTCTCCTTACTTGCAACTAACAAAAGGACTGGGAGATAGAAAAAAATTTTTTTTTATTTTACTTATTTCCCATTTCAAAATTCTTTATATGGGTTGAGCTACAGAGAAGAACCAGTAACTTTTTTTCTTCAGAATAAAGATTCCTAGTTTGTATAGCAACAAAAACAACAACCTCAAATAAGATTTTCATGTGTCCTCAATATAAAATTTACATTAGCATTATTTAATCACTTCTCACCTATAAATAAACAGAAGGTAATATTTTGGGTTAAGTCCACTTTGCCAATGCATTATTACTGTTTAGAGATCTGTTATACCAATGTTATTTATTAATTTCTCTCATTCCCATACATAGCCAACTGAAGAACTTTTTCATTCACCCAAGTCTGTCAAAAATAATTTTAAAATAAAGATCCTTTTGTTCTAGCTGAAAAAATAAAGTCCTGTATTCTCCTTTACCATCATCTCCAAAGGAGAATTGCTTTGTTTCTACTTTTATATTTGTGTTCATGCCCATGTTTTCTGGAAGGAATGAAGGGTGGATAAACATGATAGACAGCTAAACAATTTTCTCTCTGAAATATTATAATTATACACTAAATGCCCTTCAGGAAAGAAATGGTGTTTAATTCAGCTCATATATACTGGTTATGTAACCATGGGTAAATCATTTCGCCTCTCTAAAAGCCTCATATCTTCATCTGTATAAAAGACATAATATTATTATAGTATTTTAGTTCACAAGGTTGCTACAAGATCAAATGAGATGATATATTTTGTAAAAATATTTTGCAAAACCTTAAAGTATTACATTATATTATATACAAAGTACTAATCAACTAATAAAATTAAAATCAACAATTTTTAAGTATTTAGTGTATGAATAGCATTGGAAAATGTTGAAAGGATTGAATGAATGAAGAAGCACTTAATAAGCATTGACTATGTACAAAGAACCGTGCTAAGTACAAGTGAAATTGGGAATTAAGACAGCTCCTGCTGTAAAGTACTCATAATCTAACAGCACATGTGGGAGTTATCAGAGGCAAGTAGATAGATAAGCCTAAGGGTGGGAATGGTTATCTGCTGTCCCTATCCTTCCAGACCTTAAAAATCTACTAAAGGAATAAGGCATGTACATAAACAATTGTGATTCAAAATATACTGTGTTATGGGCAAGGGAGAATTCTAATCAAAGTGCTATAAGAAATATGAAGAAAGTTCAATAAATTGTACATGAAGGTAGTTATGTGGTAGGAATACATTCTAAGCATAAGAAATAGTTTGCAAGAATGAATGAAGGTAGATGCAATTAAAGAAGAAGGGAAGAGAATCGCTAGTAATTCGTTCTGGATGGAATGTATGGTGCATGAAGAAAGAAGTGTTAAGGCTAGAAAGGTAGACCATGAAAGGCCTTGAATAGCTGGGTTTGACCATGGGAATAACATGGCCAGGAGGGAAAGAAAGAAGGCAAAAAAGATGAGTGCCATTAGAATAATGTTGGCAAGAGACAATAAAGAAATAATATATCTCTTATGTCCATGAAGTGCTGGATTCACCATATTTTGCAGGAAAAAGAAACTGAGGTATTCAAGCATAAATGACTGGCCAAGGTCAAATAACTACACATACAAGTTTAAAAAGAACACAAAACTTTTGTAGCTTAGTATATATCATTCCACCAAATTTCTCAAGCTCTACTGCCTAAATGAGATATGTATATGTTCACACACATATATAAATATATTACATTTACATACATATATACACTTATATACAGAAATATGCCAGTCTTCAGTCTTTAAGATAACTTAATAAACTATCCAAAAAAAGAGCACTGAAAGGAGAAACAGATCTTGCAGAAAAGAGAAAATTCTCCTAATACCCTGATTTTCAACAGCAACTGGATTTCAGGGGGAGGAGGGAAGTAGTGGGTTTAGGTCTGGGTGTACATTTATAACACTCAATAGGAACTACACATCAGAATGGAATGATTATTGATTTCTTAATGGATTACTGCTGCACAAATTTACACTCACTGAAAAAGCATCAATCTTTGGATAATAATTATAAACCTATCATAGTATATACAGCGTTCTGACTGCATTGAAACTTACGGCTATCTTCCAGGAAATGGCCAATGTTCTATTTTTCTAGTACCAACCACAATATGAAATGGTGAGCAACTACTTAAAACAAGATTATTAGACATGGTTTATATCAGCCACAGCATATTACATCTATAAATTATAATTAGAGATATAAACAATCAGGTCTTTGTGGACTTTTTCTTAATCATTAAAGAAGAAAAACAGAAAAATGGGCAATTATACTCACAGATTCCTTACTAATGGAAGGTTTGTAAGAAGGGATCTAGAAAGACACCTAAAGACATTTTGTTTTGTTATTCCACCATATTTTAGAACCCTTTCTTAACTCTACTGAGGAGCTCTAATCTGTAGCATATTATTAACAAAAGAGTAAAAGAAGGAGAAAGGTCAAGACCTTTCCTTGTTCCTTAAAACTCTTCTTGGAAGACATAGTTTTATTATTCTAACAACTGTTTTTCCCACAATGGAATATTATACCACAAGGTGGTTTTATCCAATGATCTGACAATTGTGTAGAAAAAGGAATTACATTATAGCACTACCTATATCTCAGGAAATTGATCAACAAGCCTTTATTAATAAATGCCTACTCTGTGCTACTTTCTGGAATTGAAGTTCTATACTATTTAAACTTCAATGAATAATTTTAAAGTTTATTAGTAAATTATAAATTTAATAAATTTTATATTATAAATTTATAAATTTAATAAAAAACAAAATAAATTAAATAACAATAAATGTCAACTATTCAACTGAATTCTATACTATTTAAACGTCCATGTTTTCATATTTTCAAACTATGATAATTAAATGACATTATATTCTTCTAGATGCAAATTTCTCATTCATTTGAGTATTCTCACTCTGAGAAACTTTTTTCAAGTACACATATGTACATTTTTTAAAATGTATATACATGGACAGCTAGGTGGCGTAGTGGATAGAGCCCTAGCCCTGAAGTCAGGAGGACCTGAGTTCAAATGTGATCCCAGACACCTAACACTTCCTAGCTTGTGTGACCCTGGGCAAATCCTTTACCTCAGCAAAAAAAAATAAAATTAGCCTCAGGGGAAAAAAAAAAGTGTATACATCTATATGACAAAGATGAACAAATACAAAGTTAAGAACTATAACTTGCATACTTAGATATAGATTTTCTTTCTTTCTTTTTTTTTTTTTTTTGGATCTTAGTCTATCATCAGTAAATTCTATTGATGAAAATCATTTTTGTTTTCTAAGAATTTGCACAAAATATGGTTTTCATGTTTGATGAAATAACTTCTTTGTAAAAAAAAAAGCCATCTGCCTTTGCAGCATATAACAGACATTCCCAAGAAGAATGATTTTATTTATAAAGCATTTTTCTACATTAAAGAATTAACAGGCTATTAAAGAATCATAATAATACACTAATAATTAAAATACCACCACATATATCAAATTTTTAAGCTAATTATACAAATCATTTTAAAATAAAGGCAAGAAGATGTAGTAAATGAAAGAAATCAGGCCTTAGAGCTAAAAGTCTTGAATTCAAATCCTATGGCTGACACATATCAGTTTTATAACCTTGTCCGAAGCAAGTCATTTAACATCCAAGGATGCCAGAAAATATTATACCAGTAATCAGAATGCCAGTTGTAGAGTCAGAAAGATCTTAGTTCAAACCCTTCTGAGGTTCTTATTAGCTATATGAGCTTTTGCAAGTCACTCAAGTCTCAGTTTGCTCACCTCTAAAATGGAAATGATAATGCCACTTAACTTCATAGAGGTCTTTTTGAGAATCAAATGAGATAATATGCATAAAGTGTAGATTAATATTAGCTATTGTTATTAGTGTCTTAGAGAGTTGCTTGGGGACATGGAGATCAAGGAAGGCCAAAGACACACAGTCACTATATGGCATAGTCAGGACTTTGTACCAAAATCTTTCTGTCTCAAATGTCAACATATCTACAACATGCTGCCTCTCAAACTACTGTCAAAGCCAAACAAGAGAACTGAATGAAACATTTAATAATGACACTGAAAAAAGGGTTTTTTTTAAAACCTGAAGCTAAATATTAATTGTCTAATTTACATGTAATGTTGATTAAAGACAGGAAGTGATAAAGCCATGGTCTCAAAATAGGTTACATTTTGAAAGATTAAGATTACTATGCAGGAACTCATATGATACAACATGATATCTAGCCAAATAAAATTTTTATCCAATTTATTTTTATAGTCATGTATCTACATTTAATTTAATAAACATCTATTGCATGTTTGTGGATAAGACACTATAATGTCAAAGAAGGAAGAAAGATTAATAAGGAAAATTTGGTCCCTTCCTTTTAAGAGTCTTACTATGGAAGAGGAAAGACATTCACAAATAAATCTTTTATACTGTAGATTGTAAATGTAGATTAAAGTAGGACTAAGTATTATAAAAGCTGAAAAAAGAGATGTTTTCTGGCTAAGAGGGTCAGAGGAATCTCCATAGAACCTGGGTTTTGTAGAATGTACATAATTTTAAATGGGAGTGTGTAGGATGCTATTATAAGCATGAGGAAGGCTAGAAACAAAAACATAAAGTAAAGAAGACGTGGAATACTTTCTGGGAATAGAAAATAACTTAGTTTAGTTGAAGCAATCGATATGAAAAAGGGAAGAGTGGTATCCCAATAAATTGCCAAAGTTAAAAATGGAAATGGGGACAAATTATGACATGTCTTGAATGTCAAAGGAGTTTGGAGTCTATGAATCCAATCTGTTTATTATATTGAGAAACCAATTAATGTTTATGGGAAGGACAATAATATGAATATATTCATGCATTAGGAAAATTATTTTGAAATTACTGTGCAAAATGGAATGTTGGATGGAGGAACATTTTGTAGGTAAAAACACCGGCTTCCTTCACAGCTCAAGTCACCTTATTACCTTCTAAGGGAGCTCTTTCTCATTCCTAGCTGAGTCGTAGCTGAGCTGGTAATGTCTTCTCTAAAATAAGCATCTAGCTGGTCTGTGGGGCAATTAATAACTATGAGATTCTAGGTAAGTCATTTAACCTAGTTTGCCTCAGTTTCCTGATCTGTAGAAATAGCTTGAGAACGAAATGGCAAACCATTCTAGTATCTTTACTAAGAAAACTCCAAATGAAGTCACAAAAACCTGGACACAGATGGAAATAGAAAAAACAACACAAAAAAGCTATCGTGTACATATCTTGTGTGTTATGTTCTCCCATTAAAATGTAAACACCTCTCCATAGGAAGAACGCCACTTTTTCTTTGTCACCATTGCTTAGCACAGTACCTGCAACTCAATAAATATTTAATAAGTGCTTGTTGAATGACTGAAAGAAGAAAGGATATACAGAAGACGACCCTAGACAACATGGGAACAAGATGGAGGAAAGGTACAATAAGGGAATGATCTGACAAAAAGAGGGACTATTTTTTCTTTGAGAAAAGGAAAGAAAGTGGTGAAGATGAATAAAGGGAAAGAAGAAAAATTCTAGAAGCATGAAAAAATGGAAATATGGGAGTTATCTCATATAAGATAACTGATCTTCTCTAAAAATTAGGGCACCCCTGAGAACAGGGTTGGAATAAGAGTTGAAGATTTGAAAGGAGTACAAATTTGAAAACAGTTTGTGTTGTCCTTATGAATTAAAAGAGTGCACAGAGGGTTGTGATGAGTTTATGTATCATGAATTCTAACTCAATCATAAAAGTATCATTAATTTTTACAACAATATTTGGTATCCTGAGAACTGGGAAGGAATGGGGGAGGGGACTGAGGAGATAGGGAAAGTTAGATGGGCTTGGTAACTGGAAAATCAACTATAAGGTCAGGGGAAGAAAGATATTTTAGGATGCTAGAAAATAAGAAGAAGACAAGAAAAGAAATAAAATAGGAATATTCGAAGAAAATGTAAAAGACCTCGAACAAACACTGAACAAGCTACATCAGACATAATAAAAGGAATATTTCTTTATGAATCTGTGTGTTTAACTGGATACTAGAAACTATTTCATCATTCTTCTGATATCAGCCCTAATTCTTTTCTTTCCCCTCTTTCACGGGGACAATGGAGACTCCCACTCTTTCCCTGCCTCAACTCTGATTCAATCAGTAGCTGAAATCTAGTCCTTGCTACCACCTACAAATTCTCCCAACAAATCAGAGGTAGTATTGTTCAGTGAAAAGCATGCTCATTGTGGAGCCAGAAAACACAGTGAGTTCATATCCCAGCACTTACTCATTAATTGTGTGAACTTGGGAAAAGTTATTTCCCTTCTCTAGGAATCAGTTATTCATCTGAGAAATTAGTGGTTTGAACAAGATGATTTCCAAGGTTCCTTCCAGTTCTAAATTAGTAATCCTGATCTAGAAACGAACCTAGAACCTAGACAGTTCTTACTTGGTTTCCCTGCCTCTACTCTCTCCTTACTCTAAATATCATCTTCCACACAGCTTCAAAGTGATTTTCCTTAAGCTTAAATTTGATCATGTTACTCCCCTAAAATGTAATGGAACTTTATTGCTTGTTGATAAAAATGACTAGCAACCTAGACTCAACCATCTATCCAGTTCCAGAACAGTTTCAGTACTCATCCTCCTGAGATCTCTGATCCCAATAAACTGACCTTCTTTCTGTCCCCCACAAATGAACACTCATTTTATTTCTTGACATCTTTCACTTTCTTAAAGATACACTCAAGTACTACTGTGAGCAAGAAGTCTTTTTGTATTGCAATGATTTGAATTTAACTTCCTTACACCAATTTATTCTTATATTAAGAATCTGTTGTCCTGCCCATCCCCATATTAATGTAAAATCTTTGAGAGAAGGGATTATTTCCTTTTCTGTATTTATGTTTTTGGTTTTGTTTTATTTTTGCATGGTTTTATTGTGAGACTACATCTCTCCATCTCATCCATGTTGAGAGTGTAATGACCACTCCCAAGCCAAATCCAACTCCTGACCAGACTGAGACTTCTGACATGCCATTTCTAACCTAGATTAGTTTGTCCCTCCAAAGGCATTCTGATAGATCCTCATTCCCTAGGATCATTATATTGATGCCAAACTTCATGTGGACACATAACTGACTTTAAGCCACTATAGCTGAGAATTATAAAATGATATTCTAGTGGCACAGTGGATAGAGCACCAGGCCTGGAGTCAGAAAGAGCTGAGTTCAAATCCAGACTCAGATATTTACTAGCGGTTTGACTCTGGGTAAGTGATTTTGTCTCAGCATCCTCATCTATAAAATGAAGGAGAAGAACATAGCAAATTACCCCCGTATTTTTTCCAAGAAAACCCCAAGTGGGATCATAAAGAGTCAGACAGAATCAAAAAGACTCTAAAAACAACAAATAAAAATTATAGAATGATTATTTAAAAGGATATTCTTTCTGCATCAAAATTAACAGGGACTACTGTCATTAAGTATATAAGTCCTACATGAATCTTCTAGCATTACTATATAGATAGAGGTATTTTCTTTTCCGCTATATATTATAGGAAGTGACTTTCTTTTAAGAATCCAAGTTATATGGCATAGATTTGATCCAAAAAACCATAAATCAAGCAAGTTAAATTTCACAAGATTTCATAGAATATATAACTATACTTTCAGAATTTTAGAAGAAGGGGGATAAAAAAAATTTGTTAAGATAGGCAATGGGTTGGACCTATTACTTTATTTGTATGGAAATCTTCCAGATGATTTCCTACTAGCAGTTTAGACTGTCATCTTCTAACTCTTCTTTGAAATCTAGCTTTCTCTTTGTTCTTCATACTTTCCCATCTCTATCATTCTGCACGGTCTA
The DNA here is from genome assembly GCF_016432865.1 of Antechinus flavipes. Taxonomy (NCBI): domain Eukaryota; kingdom Metazoa; phylum Chordata; class Mammalia; order Dasyuromorphia; family Dasyuridae; genus Antechinus; species Antechinus flavipes. The sequence goes on along the minus strand of NC_067400.1, from coordinate 70,601,896 downwards.
CTCTGTATACCTATATTGCATTCCCTAATCACTTCTCCCTTACAGTGAAGTCCTTTTCTTCCTTAAGCTCCTGTACCATCTTTTGTATGAAACTATTATTGATTCTCCCTTTCAAATGCCAGTGCCCCCTTTTCCAAATTTCATTTTATATTTAACCACTTTGCATATCTCTATTTGTGTGTATGGATTTGTTAGCTTTATATATATATATGTGTGTGTGTGTGTATGTGTGTGTATGTATATTTATGTGTATGTCTATGTGTTTGTGAGTATATATATATATATATATATATATATATATATATATATATATATATATATATATAGACACACACATATATAGAAAATGTACGGATGTATATAAACTGTATATATATATGCTGTATAAATGTGTGTGGGTGTATATGTGTGTATACTTCTCTCTCCTATTAAATGAAGAATGGGGTTTATTTCATTCTCTGAACATGTTGTCCCAGTGCTTTGTTTTTTTTTTTTTTATTTTGTTTTGTTTTTTGTTTTTGAGATTTTAATAACTTTTATTGACAAGAGCCCATGCCAGGGTAATTTTTACAGCATTATCCCTTGCACTCACTTCTGTTCTCATTTTTCCCCTCCCTCCCTCCACCCCCTCCCCAAGATGGCAAGCAGTCCTTTACATGTTGAATAGGTTACAATATATCCTAGATACAATATATATGTGCTGAACCAAACAGTTTTCTTGTTGTACAGGAAGAATTGGATTCAGAAGGTATAAATAACCCGGGAAAAAAAACAAAAATGCAAACAGTTTATATTCATTTCCCAGTGTTCTTTCTTTGGGTATAGCTGCTTCTGTCCATCTTTGATCAATTGAAACGGAGTTAGGTCTCTTTATCGAAGAGATCCACTTCCATCAGAATACATCCTCAAACAGTATCGTTGTTGAGGTATATAATGATCTCCTGGTTCTGCTCATTTCACTTAGCATCAGTTCATGTAAGTCTCGCCAGTCCTTTCTGTATTCATCCTACTGGTCATTCCTTACAGAACAATAATATTCCATAACGTTCACATACCACAATTTACTCAACCATTCTCCAGTTGATGTGTCCCAGTGCTTTGTATCGTGCCTGGCACCTAGTAGATGCTTGTTAATTAATTGATTAGAGAGTTATTCAAAACACTGAGAGATTAAGTGACTTTCTCAGGATTACACAGTCACTGTGTTCAGTGTGTGTGTCACAGGCAGATCCAGAATTCAAGTATTTCTAGATTTTAATCTGTTCCTTGTACATCATACCATACTCTTCTCTAAAATCTGTGTGTGTGTATGTGTCTGTTTCTCTCTTTCTTTCTGTCTCTCTGTCTCTCTCTGTTTTTTTTTCTCATTAATACTATCCTAATCTTAAAGCTATCTTAAGTATGTAGTTATATAATCTTCTCATATGTTACAAGAGCAAAAAGCGGCTTCCCATCATTGGGTCTATCAACATTTTAACAGATGACTTATAAAAACTGTCTACTGATTGTCACAAAAATATCTGAGTCCTTCACATGGTGAAATTTGATGTGAGACCCCTATCTGGAAATTCTTTAGGATTATAAATTGTAGAGTAAAGGACTATTCCAATGATTCAAAAGAACCTAGAGAAGACAAGATAATTGTAGGCCCTAAGGATTTTGATCCACTCTTAAAGTATCTGGAGTAACTGGAGTACTGAAACCAAGTGAGGTTATTCTAGGTTTACCAAACCCTAAATAACCAAGGTTTCACATATTAAGTTTCACTTGATTTTAGGCATTGCTTTTTCAACTTTATCAAAACCATGGCATTGTCTACCTTGAACAAGATCAATAAAACTTACACTTCAGAAATTAATGTGCATGTAATTTTATCTGCTTATGTTTAAAATGCTTTTATATATATATGTATATATGCATATATATACATATATATATATATATATATATATATATATATATATATATCTTTTTACCAAATATTCCATTCCTAGTATACTTACGCATAACATATAATCACTCTACTACAAAGACTTCATGGGATAATATACATTTCTCAAAATATACATAAGTCACTAGAAAAAAGGATTATACTTGTGATCTATTTTATATTTCTGAGAATTCCAGGTAGATCATAGAAAAACTAATTATGGTATAAGAAGCATGTTATCTGAAGTTCAAACTAAAGAAATCCCAGAAAGACACTAGAATCATGTTAAAGTTCCCTCTGGATAATTTTGGTAAAAGGGTTAACTCTAAAAAGGCATTCTGAACAAGGTTAGACAAAGAAGCCAATCAGAAGTTTCCCATCCAAGTACTGCCACCAAACAAAAGCCACCAAATAAAGCTTTTAAATTGCCATCTTCACAAGAAATGCATTATCACTGCATAATTACCATTTCAATTATTCCCCTCACAAACAAAGCAGGTTTATTTGTGATTCACTTTAATTAGGTAATTTTAGTTTCATTTCTTTGGTAATTGATTTGAATACAACAGAATTAATAATTGTCTCATGTCTAAGCATTTTTCAAAACCAAGCTTTTGAGGTCCTGTCTAAATAGCACCAAAATATAAAATAAGAAAATAATTTTTAAAAATCAATCTTCCATATGTTAAATATTATACAAACTATAGTCTGTTTTAGACTAACACCGGTGATAACCAAAAAAAAAAAAAAAAAAAAAAAAACTAGATACAGATCCCTCATGAATACTGCCTGAATAAAATTGTGAATGCTATGATTTATCTCCATATTAGCTGATTTAAGTTCCATAAAGCTGCTTTATTTTTATCTATAGTTGAGAATTAAAGGCTCTTTAACAAACTACTTGGTTGGTGTTACATTAATTTTTAAGTCACAGAAGAGCTAACAAATATTTTTAATTACTGGTGGATTTTTAAAATTATAGCTAAAGGCAAACATCTCATCTGTTCTTACTAGGAGAAGACAAGGGGAAAAAGATGAAGAGAAAGTTAGCTGGTCAACCAGTGGAATATCTTTGCTGAATCAATCTATGTGGGTATGCTCTACTGCTGCAAATTAAATCTTATCTTTAGGCTATTTTGTGCCATTTTGATCCATGTCTTTCCATGAGTTCTCCTTAAAGGTGTGTCATATGTACTGGATAACTTCCTTTAGTTCTTTTTATACTTTGTAGTAACATGGATGTAGTTTACTTCTTCCACCAGTGAAGTATTAAGACAATGGAAAAAAAATTCTATTTATACACAGTTAAGTTTATGTTATTTTTGGCACCACTCATCCACTTTTCCACTAGTCTTAACACCATTATTTCCAAGGAAGAAAGCCCCCCCCCCATATTGAGAGCTATTTTGTATTTTTACAAAATTTTATTAAAAGTCATGATCAAAGAATTCATTATCTGTTAATGATAATGATAGACAGAAACAGATAACAATCTGTTTGTGATTAGTCTCTCCAAACTTAGCTAAGAAAATAAAGTTTTATCATTTTGTAGTAATTCAAACTAAATACTGACAAATTATTGTTAAATAATGGTACTTCAATGACTGCTTTAATGAGTGGATAAGACCTAATTTTCTTCAGAGCACTGTTTGCATAATAAGTGAAACTCTGATTTGAAAAAAAAAGAGTTTCATAGAAATACAAAGTATTATTTAAATCTGAGATTCTTAATCTGTTTTGTGTTACAGGCCCCTGCCCAAAATAATAATTTTAAATGCAAAAAAATGAAGAACACAGGATTGCAAAGGAAACCCATTATTTTAAAATATTTTTGCCAAAATATTTTTTAAAATAAAATTTAGAAATCCTAAACTAAGAATTATTAATTTAAATGCTGAAAAGTAGTTTAGCTTAAATATGTGAAAGATTAGTCTCACAACTGCTCTTGTTCCCATTATTAATTTGCTTATTAATACTGAGCCAAAAATCAATAGGAAATTTCAACCCAATCTTAATGACATTATGACAAATTCAGTATCTTTGGATTGTAAATGAAGTGTTTTCATTAAGCAAAGAAGAGCATCTGTGGAATGAAGAGGAAAAAGCACTCAATTCTATGTCATACCTTAGTGCACTACTAGTTGTCTTATCATAGGCAAGTCATCCTCTTTGTACCTTAATATCTATAAAGTAAGGATAAATGAGAATAACACTTCAACTACTTTGAGGTAGTGAAGTGTAGTGGGTAGAGAGCTGCTCTCAGAGTCAAGAAAATCAGGCTCCAAGTTTTGCCTCACTATATGTTGGCTGAATGGTCCTGGGCAGGTCATTTAATTTTTTAGTGTCTCAGGCAGCTCTCTAAGGCATTATGCCTAGGAAATCATACTTTTCCTATTCTTATCACCTAAACTTCACAGTACTTTTGTGAGGAAATTTACTTTGCAAATCTTAAAACATATTGTATACATGTGTACTATTATTCATTTATATTTCAGAAGAGTAGATTGTGTTGGAATTTTTTTTTTTTGCTTTGTTTTTGTTTTTGGATCAAATATGAAATTTTACTGGTATAGGAAACTAATTTTCCTTTTAAAATGGGAATAATAATAGGACCTACTGCAAAAAGTTTTTGCAAAAATTAAGAGATTCTGCCTCTAATTTCTTTGCATACCTAAAAGTGCTATTATTTATCGTCATTATCATCATCATCATCATCATCATCTTTCACTCTGAGGTCAACTCTCCAATTCTCTATTCACTAAATCACATTGCTTCAATATTGTCTTATGACCAGATAGAAAAATTTTATTATCTATGTGTGTGTATATGTGTGTGTGTCTCTCTCACTATGTGTAAATATATAGATGTATATAGTCATAGAATTATAAAATTCTTGAGGTAGAAAAGTTCTATTGTGTATATATATAATATATATGTATATATATAATTCTATTATAAATATAGTTCTATTTACTTATCTGTCTACATAGTTCTATTATATTTCTTTATAATTCTATGACTACATATCATATACTCATAGAATTACAAATATATGAGGTTACTACAAGATTTTGGTAAGAGTGTCTTTAATTCTTCTACACTGGTGTTTCTACTATTTCAGCAATTTAAAAGTTTGTTCACCATACTCATGTTTTTTGAATGACCATGGCAACCTAGTACATAGAACTAAACTTTATTATTCCAGTATAGGAAAATGTAAGGGTTCAAATAGTGAAGAAATCTACATTTCACTGGTAATCAATTTTGCTCCAGATTAAAGCCCTACTTCTCCAATAGGTGACAGCTAAATATATTTTTCCAGGTATAACATAGTATCACTCCTTTTAGTACATCAGTCTTTTCTTTAGTCCTTAACCTCTGGGTGACTGCTGTCCAGAACTCTTTCATTCTCTATTCCTAGGTCAAGTTACCTTCTTCAACTTCTTTTCTTGGATATAAAAGAATAAGATAATGTACCTACTCCTAGATATACTAAAAAAAACCACCATTTAGTTTCTTATAAAAAGTGCACAGATTTTAAGATAACTGCAGTGCATTTTGATTAACATATCCCCCAGCTACTCTAGCCTAATACTTACTGGTTTTCCTTCCATTTTTTCTCTCAAGCTTCAACATAACAAGTGTTCTTTCCATTAAAGTATCTTGATATTCTTCCCTCTTGTATCTAGTAAGACATACAGGTTCTATCCTCTGCCACTATAGTTCAGATAGAGCATTTTGTATCCCTCTTTCTGCCTCTTACAACTTTTTCCCCCTTTTACTTATTTTCTTTTCTTTTTTTCCTCTCTCTCCTTCCCTTCCTCTGTTTCTCAATTTCTTTTGCTTTCTTTGTTCAAACTCTGAGACCTTTTCTACTTTTTTCCCTCTAAGATTCTATCTCATGGAGTATCATGGGTTTTATTTTCCTTTCTTGCCCAGTATTCTCTCTACAAATACTTTCTCATTTCTTTACTATTCTGCCACAAAACCTGGAGCAAAATCCCTTCCTTTTCTTTTGAATTTGGCTATTACCTATTTTTCCTATACCTTTGTTTAAGAATTCATAAAATATATTTAAAAAGCAACTCCCACTGACGCTTACTGGAAAGCCATTAAAATATTTAAGACTTCCCATTAAGATTGTCACAAATATTCCTTCATCTCCAGTGATCTATGTAATTCTTAATCATTTTCAGTAGTTTTTCCACAAATAATTGAAGTCAACAAAGACTTATTTAAAGCACTACTGTGGTCAGATCACAAAACTTGACAGTTCATATGAGGCTCAATCTCTACCTTTATGGGATTTGAACTGAGTAAAGGAATAAGACTCATATCCATATGCCTTTAACATATGACAATGTATGATAATTATACTGGAGAGGTATTAAAGAACAATTGTTGAAGAATGTGGATTAATGAAATTTGGTTCTGACATACCAATCAAATTTAAATGTATTAAATTGATAAACATAAAGGGCATAGGTTGTTCAGTACAACCAAAATTACTGCATATTGCTCTGTAGGTATTGCAGGCTATAACAATTGTTCCAGGTAGGTTCCTAAAGTCATTACAGAATCACAAAATTAAAATGAACCTTAGGGGTCATGTAGTCCAACTAGATTGAACTCAAATGATAATTCATTCTATAACATTCCTCATCATTAATCATATGGCCTTTGGTTCATTTTATTTAAAAAAAAGAAGATAACAGAAGCAACTTAAGTATTATTTTTATATTGATGAATTATTCAAATCTTATATCTTAAAATTACAATTCCTACAATATTCTGTGAAAAGTTAAACCAAAAAACACTTTAATAATATCTTAATCAATAAGACATGATGAAATTAATTAAGCTTGGTAATCAAATTAACTACATATCACATTGTATTAATCTGCAGAATTTCTTAAAAATCAAGCTTAAAATTCAACTGGTATGATTTATAGCAAATTAAAATCAATGAATATGAAAAGTAGAGAAATTTATGCAAAATTTTGATATAATTGCTGATCACAAACAACACTTTTCTAGATTTATTTGTAAGTATCATAGACTGCAATAATTCCTCCTCATGGGTATTTCAAAGTCATTATAGAGTCAAAGAATATCAAAATTAAAAGAGATCTTAAGAGCCATCTAGTCCCACAAAAATCCCTGACAACATAAAGATAATCAATCATTCACTTTTTGCTTCAAGATGATTAGTAAGGGAGAACTCATTTCTTATTATGGCAGCCCATTTGAATTTGGTTAGCTAAATCAAGTTGAAGTTAGGCTTTTTTTTTTTTTTGCAATTTACATGGATTTCTCTTCATCCTATTATCAAGAATCATGAAGAGCAAATCTAATCCTTCAACATAATACTTAATCTTTTATATTTATATTATTTAGGTTTTTACTTCTACATATTTATCTAAATATTCTACATATGTTTTCTAAAAATATGCCTTTTAAGTAAAAAGTAACAGTATCATGTCAATTAAGAAATTGCCTTATATATAAATGTATTCAAATACTATACTGCCAGAAAAAATAAAGATTAATTGTAAAGAAAATATGTAAAGATATATATGAATGACATAACGTAAAATGAGCAGAAACAGAACTTTAAAATGTACATTAATTCTAGCTAAATTTTTGGTGTTGATATTTTTAAAGGAAAAATGACCAGAACTTTGGGCAAGCCTGGAAAGCGACACACAAGAGAATGTCTTTGCACGCTGTTATTTATTAATTCTCTTGATTCTGCCTTGTTAAAGATTTGGGATAAGATAATGTCCTTTTCTGCAATTTTATCTTCTTTTATGGTTTTGTTACCCATATCAAATTTATAATAATGGTTTAAAAATATTAATGGACAAAGCTGAAAAACATACATTGAAACTGAAAATATTGGTGACTGGAAGGGTATGTTATTAATACTAATTAATTAATTGTGGCTTTAAGTATTTAATATGAATGGCAAATTAGCTTAAAAGAAAATATTCATTTATCAAACTTTAGTGAGAATATAGCACTAAGTTGAAGATTACATTTTTGTGAAATATGTTACTATTACTTCCCTCCTCTTGAAGTGCTCTCTTACCTTCTTGTAGATCACATGGGTTGTTTTACTAAATTGAATCAAACATAAAAATAAGATGACTTGTTGCACAAATTGCTTAAATTTCTATTTTTATCTTCTTGATCTACAAGTCAATTAGACTAGTAATCAATGTAATTAGAAAGTTATGTCTCACAGTTTTGTTATACTATAAGAATTCGTTTAGAAAGATAAGTTCTTTTGCCTTTGAAGAAGTGAACTTAAAGTCTATCATTTCTGTTATGCTTTTAAAGACAGATAGTAATTTATATTCTGAGAGTTTAAAGACAGATGAAATAGAGTTCATAACTATTTTCTTAGTTCTTAGTCTTACACAAATAAAATTTTATTGCTTTTTTAAAATTTTTCTAATTGCAACATAGCAATCTTATATGTCAGCCATCTGTTAAAATCAACACATACAACAGTTTTCAGCCCCAATTGCTAGTATCCTCCTTCCTTAAGCATAATGTATATATTTCTTTTTATTTTGTATTTACTTACATGCATACCTGTATTACCTATTATAATTTAAACTTCTTAAAAGTAGGAAATTTCTCCATTTAATGGATTTGTAGGACAGTACTTAATACAAAACAGATTCTTGATAACATGATTATTGATGATTGATATAGAGAAATGGTGGGAACCAGAATCCTATGACATAGTGGTATGGATGGCACACTAAACTATTTCTAAGATATTAATTATAGAGACCAGAATAGAAATGGAGTTAGGACTTTTAATTTCTTTGATAAATGGCCCTTCCAGAAATATTCCATAGTGAAAAAGGGATGTGAGGTCATACTTCTTTGAAATATTACCAAATTACTTCCCTTAAACTGATAAGTTGGTCAAAATCAGGTAAGGCTACTGTCATTAATTTCAAAGTATGTCTTCAATTATATAAGATAGCAATATAAAAGTGACGATTTTGAAGATCTACAAAATGTTAACTTGTTAAAATGTTATTTTATAGTGATTAAATCTCTCCTCAAAATGGTAAAGAAAAGCTAATTGAAGTATTATTCAATCTCGCATGCTCTTGATACTAGCTTCAAATAAGTGAGTACCAGAAAACTGGCTTTAAAAACATAAGGCAAAGAATAAGTGCTAAGAATTGTCCATATGAATTATTTTACATTAAATTAGCATCTGCTAATTCAGGATTTCACAGGCAGCTAGTAGCACAATGAATACAGTACTGGACCTAAAGCCAAAACTGTTCTTCCTGAGTTCAAATCTGACCTCACATTTATTAGCTGTATAACCCTGGGCAATTTACTTAACCCAGTGTGCCTCAATTTACTCATTCATAAAATGATCTAAAAATGTAAAATAACTCCAGTATCTTTGCCAAGAAAACTATAAAATAGGCCACAAAGATCAGATATGACTGAAAAACAACTAAATAACAACAATAATTCAGGATTTCATAGAAACAAAAATTTCAGTGCCTGAACTGAACTTGTGTTCAGTTTGTTACAATTTAAGTATAATATAAGTTTGTAACCAATTGGGTAAATTCTGGATTGAAGTTTATAATAACTTAAAGCATTTGTTAAATAAAACTAGATGATAAAGAACTTTTGAGATATTTCTATGAATCTTCAATCAGAATCCCAGAATATTAAGACTTGAAAAGGACATTAAGCCCATCAAGTTCACACTATATATGAACAAGAAGGCAATTTATGGCATATCCAGTGAGAGGCATTTAAAAAATATGGTAAGCAGATCATAAGAAGTCACTTGGATATGAAAAAAATAATTACAATCCTTATCTTCAATTTTTTCTGTTGATGTTTGCCATCCCCCTCCGTCTCCTGGGTTTACAACCTCAATCACTGTTGATTCTTCCTTCTTTTATTCTACTTCAATTTCCAATTTGTTCTTAAGTACTATTGATTCTAACCCTACAAAATCACACATTTTCTATTCTTTCCACTCACACATTCACTAACCTAATTTAGGAATGTAGCATTGCTTACCTTAATGTAAAAACCAGCTACTTGGTTCCAGTCTATCTCTTTTCCAATCAATTATCCATATAATTTCCAAATTAATATTCCTAAACCACATGCTTGAGCATATCAATCCTCTACTCAAGAACCTAAGTAGTTTTCTAAGACTTGTCTAGGATGAGACAACTCCTCAGTTTTTCAATTAAAGCCTTTTATAGCTCCCTATTACCTCCAAAATCAAACAGAATTCTCCGTTTGGAATTCAAAGCCTTTGATTATCTGTCCTAGTCTACAATCTTTTCGGAGTTTTTAAAACACACACACACACACACACACACACACACTACACACATATACATGCGTGCATCACCACTTACTTTTTGATTTAATGACATTTGCTTTTTCGCTGTTATACTAACAGAACTCCATCTCCTAAGTCCAGGCATTTTCACTAGCTATTCCTCATGCACAGTATGATCTCCTTCCTCATCTCTGCTTACGGGCTTCCTTGGCTTCCTTTAAGTCTCTATTCAATTTCCCTTAATTCTAGTGCTTTGCCTTTGTTGATTATTCCTACTTTAACCTATACATAGCTCATTTATTCATATCTATTTACATGTTCTCTCCCCTATTTGAGAGCTACTTGAGTTTAGAGTTTGACTTTTAGCTTTATTAATTAATATTAATTAATAGCACTGTGGCTAATACATAGTTGGTACTTAATAAATGTTTACTGATTGACTAGCTGGTTGGCTCCAGACTACTTTTACAAACTTATTCACTTTGCTCTCCTTTAGGTACTCTTTATTCAAGTCAAACTAGCTTAACTGCTATTCCCTGATCTCAGAATTCCAAGTACTTCCTCTCTGAGCTTTTGCACAAGTTGTCCCCCAACCCCCACTCCCCACAACAGGCCTGAAATACACTCTCCTTCCCTCTGACTCCAAGAAGTTTTAGCTTCCACCAAGGATCAGTGAAGGTGTCGTCTTCTACAGGAAGCTCTTTCTCATTTCTTGATAATAACTACTTCTTTCCACCTTGCCAAATTCTCTATATACCCATCTCAGGAGGCTCATGAGAACATGAATTAGAGATGGAAGCAACCTCACAAATTATAAAGAGGAAACAGACTCAGAGAGATTAGGTGACTTACGCAGTTACAAAGGTTTTAAGTGGCAGTGTTGGCACTAGAAACCAAAGCTTCTGCCTCCAAAGCTGGTGTTCTTTCTACAGTTAGCATGTTGTATTCTCCAACAGAACATGACACAGCTGATTGTTTTTACATTTTTGCATTTGTATTCTTAATATTCACCACTGCTCAAAGCATAGATGTAAGATGTTGTCATAGAACCTAGAGATGGAAGTAGCCTTAGATACGACTCTCTCATTTTACTGAAGGAAAAACTGAGCTACAAGGAGGTAAAGTGACATGCCTAAAATAACACAGATGAGCCAAGATCCTAACACATCTCCTGACTCTAAATCTACTACTACTTCACCTATACCAAGCTATAACATTCATTTAGTATCATCTATAATAAAACTTCTTAAACTTTTTCCATTTGCAACCCCTTTTTGCTCCAGAAATTTTTACATGACCCTAAGTATTTAGACATATAAAATAGGTATACAATCAAAATTTACTGACAATAAATCATAATTTTGTAACCCTCACATTTGATTATGAGATACCATATAGAGTCACAACCCACAATATAAGAAGCTTTGATCTATAATAATAATACCTGATTTGTTTGAGACTTCCTGATAGAAATATAATCCCCACCCCTTATTATTTACTACTTTATCACTAAACAGGCCATTTATCATTATTTTGAAATTATATAGACAGGAAACCATAGATTAGGCATTTTCTATTTTAGGTGCTCTGGGTAAGCACCTTTTTAAAGTGGCTCTAAATAATTATAAGAAAATGTGTTGTAGCTAGTAGATAGAAGGTTAACCTTAGAGTTTGTATGACTCCAACAAATACTGATTGTGTTACTCTGGACGTCTTTTAATTTCTTAGTACCCCAAGAATTCTTTAAAAACTATTAAATTCCAGAAGAGTTGCTGATTTGAGTTGGTAAAGGGAATTTCCTGACCAGGAGTTTGATACTCTGAAGAAATCACAGACCCTGACCAAAAATAATAATAATAATAATAATAATAATAATAATAATAATAAATAATGACATAGATATTTTAAGATTGTGTAGGTAATCACAGATATTTTGCTTAAAGCTGTTTGATTTAAATCTATATAACATACTTATACAGGGGGCACAGTTGAATAAATAAATTATTAAAAGAAACACAAGGAATGCACATTCTATGTTCCAAATCAATTTCAGGTAATACATATTATATCTTTAAGAATTTTATTCAGGTTTTCCAAAGAAGTTCTTGTAATATTCTATTCTATACCTCTGAATATGAAATAAAATGATATGTAGCTGAGAAGTTCTCCCACACTGGTTTTAAATTGCATATTCACATGCAAAGACACATAGCAGAAATATAGCTTAGATTATGATTGATTCCATGCTGAACAGTATGGCATATATGAGTTTATGAATTATCTTACTGTTACCAGATAAGTTAATACATTAAATATGTCACTATGTTAAAATACTACTATGTTTTTATTCAGAATCAGTTAGTCAGCCATATAAATTACCCAGAGTTCTGAGAATAGTATAAATGGTTGCATCAAGCTAAGAGAGTTCAATGAAGGCAGCACTCACATGTCTCAATATAGAATTTAGCTTTAATGGTGCAATTAAGGAAACAGAATGTTAGAGCAGTAGAAATAAGATCACTGATCAGGTGATGTGATAATTACTTAACATAAACTTTAAAAGCAAACTAGTTTATTTCACTAGTATTAAAGAAAAAGTAATAAAGGAGAAAAACAAACTTCAATTAAATTAAACATTGATTTTTATAAATGTTAAAATGTGCATCTACTTAAGAACTCTTAAGATAAGATTATATATCAGAGAGAAAAATTGAAATTGTCCATATAAATTATTCAATGATTTTAATTTCAACAAATATCATTATGTGACTATCATATGCTAAGGGCAATTGTTGTATTTTAAGATTTCATTGGGTTTAAGACAGCTTCATATTATATATTACTCTCCTCAAATATACAATTGGATATATACTTATCACAGATCACTGAAAGAGAATTTCAAGTATCAAGAGGAAAGTCAAATAAGGTTAGATTTTAGATGGGAAAGATCTAAGAAAGAAGTGGCTCTGAACATGGGATAGGTTACTCTACCAGGGTATTTTTTCCTTTTCCATTCGTACTGCCCAGTATTTTTAGAACACTGATGGTAGAATAGATAACCTTCACATACGTCCAAAAAACACATAACAGAAGTCAATGTCTCTGAAATTTTTTAAAAGGTACTTTCAATTCTAATTTATATTCTATTTAGCTAAAGTTTCCTTAAGAGTTTTAAAAGCTGTAGTATTTTTCTTAATTCTTTAACATAAATTTCCGAGAATCACTATATGATCCTTTTGAGAACTCTTTTCCTACTTTAGAGGTTGACACATATTACAAATGAGAGAATAAGAAATAAATATCCATTATTTCTCTGAATAATTTTCTCAGATTAATCAACATAAAGGCATAATAAAATAATCAAGAAGTAAATTTGACATTGCTGTCTCGATATAAAGAAAAAAAAATCAAATGTATATTACTTCTTCCCAGGTCAGGGATTCAATTAGGTACAAATCATTAAACAGCATCAATGTTGATACTGGAATTGGCAATGAAAATATATGAGACAATTCATTTTGTTTTTAGGATTCTTAAAACATTTAGAGCTTTTAAAACTTTAAAAGACATAAAATATACACTTAGAAATTGTTTGGAAAATCATATAAAACTTAATCTAACAGATATAACAATCATTTATTCAAAACTAGAAAAGCAAAAGTAAGGGAAGGGAAATACGTACAAGTTGGAGATAGCAAACTGTCTTCTAAGATAATAATAATAATAATACACACATATGTATTCTTATTGTAAGTACACAGATCTTTATATTCGAGTCTGCCAAAAAAAAAAGCAGAGGAAGAAATTTTAAGGGAAAAAAAGGCTGAAGAGCTTTTTTTTTTTACTCCTACCTGAAAAAAGGTTTGTTTCTGTTATTGTTGATTTGAAAAGGCTAGATAGAAGTTATCACTCTTTTCTGTGACAACTTTAAGATAGCCTTTTCATTTTGTTTAATGTGCTTTTATACATACATAAATAAAAAATGCCAAATTATTTTAAGGTTATAATTTTTGTTTAGTACATTTGGCATAATATCAAGGTTGTTACAAATGAAGTCTAAGCATGTATGTCAGCCAAATTAGAATATAGAAAAAAGATTCAGAAGAGCGGGTGAGTCCTATAAAACAGTCTCAAAAAAGGACATGAGACCAAAGAGCTATAAACTGTACATACTTTTGATCCTGTGGTAATACCACAACTAGGTCTATCCCAAAGCCATCCAAAAAAGGAAAAAGGACTTCTTTGCACAAAAATACTTATAGCATCTCTTTTTTTGTGGTGGCTAAGACATGAATATCAAAGGAATTGGGAAATGGTTAAATAACCTGTGGTATATGATTGTAATGGAATAGTACTGTGCTATATGAAATGACAAGCAGGCTGATTATAGAAAAACCTGGAAAGACTTACACAAACTGATGCACAGTAAAGTGAATAAAACTAGGAGAACTTTTTACTCAGTAATAACAATATTGCTCAATGAAGAACTCTGAATAACTTAGCTATTCTTAGCAAACAATGACCCAAGACAATCCCAAAGGACTAATGATGAATGAAGCATGTGCTATCTGCCTCCAGGAAAAAACAAGAACAACAACAACAAAAATACTAATATTGATTGAATACAGACTGAAGCATGCTATTTTTCACTTTCTTTCATTTTATATTTGTCTTCTTATGCAAAGTAACTAATATGGAAATGTTTTAAATAATTGTACATGTACAACTTATATCTGCTTACTGTCTTAGGCAGGGAAAGATAAGGAAGGAGGTGTTAAAAATTGGGGAAAAAGAAAATGTTGAGTAAATGAAATCTACTGTCAATTTTTTAAAAGTACACTATAGTAAAAAGGCAAAAGGATAATCTGCTAGTATCATAGCATTTTAATGTCCTTCCACATTTATAATAATGTTTTTATTAAAAAGTGTATAAGCAACAAAAAAGGAACTCCTAAGTTTTAAGTTTTCATTTTGACATTTTCCTTCAGTTACTAGCCATTTAGGTTATTTAATTTCTTTAATTTTTTTGAGAGGGAGAGAGGACCCTATGTTCTAAGAACTAGTTAAGAAAAATAAATGTGAAGCATTTTGTAAAAGCAAAACTTAATCCAATGACCTAATTATTGGTAAATTGCTTATAAAATGAAAGCAACTTTTTTCTTATATCTTATGGTTATTAAGATATTTGATGAATAATGGGGTAAACTCTTCAACCACAGAAAGCTTTTAAAATGATAAAATAAGGCGACTTCCCACATTTTATATGTATTTTAAGAAAACCTAAATAATAAAGAAGACTTATGTAGAATTCATTTGAAAAATAGAAAACTGTGAGAAAGAAGATTAATCATAATCTTTCATATCTATAAAATGTCATAAGTAACACAATGGGACAGTTTAATATTAAATCAGAAGTTACTATGCAGAAATTTAAGATATTTACACAGAAACAAGATGGAATACAAAGTCAGCCTCTTCCAACAGACAGAAACAAAACAAAAAAAAAATTGCTTTTATATAATTTTGGCTGACTTCTGTCTCAGATTCTAACTTCCAGATACTATTTGTGTATTTTCAATAGCCATCAAGGAATATACTGTCATCCATGACATTTGAAAAGTGTCAGAAAACTCAGTATGTATACACTAATGATCCTGGGCAATTGTGCCCATCTTCTTATCAAAGATTTTTTTTTTTTTTTTGCTGCCACAGAGATTTTCCTAATACTAAAAAGAAATAATGTTGAAACAAGAAAATGTTAATTGTTAAATGTTATACTCAGTAATAGCTCTTATTTTTAGAATTAAACTGTACTTTAAATAAAAAAGGTGCAGGGAAATATAGCACTTCTTCTTTCCAGTCATTTGTTATCTCCTCTAGCATTGTCAAATAATGATAGTCGTACCATTTTAAAAAACATGATCGTTAAGCAGCAAGTTGTAGTCACTCCTCAACTTAAACACCAAAAATTAAACAAATCATGGTGGCCTTATGGTAACACTGACCACTTTTTCTAAGCTATAACTGATAATGTTGTGCCTTGACTACTAAACAATAATTTTAGTTATTTAATTTTAGTTAACTTTAATTTTTGTTAACTTTTGTTAATGAGTTAAAATTGCTGAATAGAATTCTTTAACTGCATTTTGACTATTTTAAAATTACTTGTGGATTTTTTTCCCTCTGACTTGTAGTTTTGTATTGGCTGTGCCATTTCGAAAAACAGTCTTATTGCACGATAATTTGGACAAAACAATTCTACTTTTTCTTATTATATTGTCTTTTTACAAAATCACAATTAAATCATTAAAATAAGTTGACCATAAAGAAATATGATGGAGAGCTAAAAATGCATTTTACAGGTCATAAGGTATTGTTATTTAATAACAATTACAATCCAGATGTACACTATAAAAATGCTTGGGGAAATTCAGATCTAAAACATAAATGTTTTCATATAAAGTCAAGGTTTGAATCACCTGGGGGAAAAAATTTATCAAAATCACTAAAATAACTAATTTTAAACTTTCCATTCTAGTTGATAATCTATGCTTTTGTTCTTCTCTGCTACCATGTGCTTGACAATTTAAAATACTGATTATTCTCTTAGATTTAACACAGTGAAAAAATGGGTATCTCCTCCATCTAACACCTAAGTGGGTAACCTAGATACTGTAAATAGAGGCTATATAAAGGATGCAACAGACATCTCTGAAGTAAGAGCCAATGTTTTTAACCTGCAACCCTTTGGAATAAAACCCAAAAACATCAGTGACCTAGCCAAAAACTCTTCTAACATGGAATTGCCACAGGCTAATAAATAAAAATCTCCTTACCAAACACATAATTTTACTGTTGTTGGGTGAGAAAACCTGGAATGTTTCAATAGCACAGCTCTCATTTGTTCAAATCATCATGTCTGGTCTTTGCACTGTTTACTTAAAAGAGACAGGTAAAATGCTTGTTTGAACTAGGCATATGTCAGGCTGAAATGAAATTCAAAACTGAAGGGACCAATCACATTAAACAACAAGCTCACGGTTGAAATTCAGCCAGTGGTTGTGGATCCTAACCACTGGTTGGCCCAAATTTGACCGGAGTCTCGGACCAACAGCTAACATCTATCCAAATTTATACTGTTTTTTTTAATCCAAGGACTAAACAGTTAACTATGATAATTTTGATATAAAAATACCTTTTTAGTCTTTGAAGGAAATATGCATATGATTTTTTAAAAGTTAAAGAGAAATAAATCTGCTTCTATAAGACTCACATACAATATAATAATGAGAATGTAAGCCATTGAAGTATGATATTAGAGGTAGAAAACAGGACCTCACATTTTACAGATAAGAAAACTAAGGCCTTGGAGAATAAGTATATTTCTCCAAATACACAGACAATCAAGATAGGAAAAAAAAACTGCTAAAATATATTATTTCTATTGAATCTGAATTTAGCACAAACTTATCCACTCATTTACTGGAATTGGTGTGTTGATATACGACAGAAAATTTAAAATACCTTTTGTAATTAGATTCTTCTATGAAGTTTCATTAATTAATAAGGAAATAAAGCAAAAAATATAAGCAACAAGCTTATATAATAAAATATGTAAAAATTACCAAACAGCAGTTAGAATATTTAAAGCAAAATACATGAGACAAGAATATTCACTCAGTACAGTATATTCTTTATATTACTGCCGTATATACACAACTGAGGGTTTAAAAAAATAACACAACTTCCCATAGATTTTAAAGGCTTACAATAATCTGAGTTATGTTTGAAAATTGGAAGAATAAAGTGTCAGATACACTCATTTAGATATTAAGAAATGTATGAATATGTTTATGTATAATAGATTAATATATAAGTTAAATTTCTTTATGAAATCAGTTGGAAAGAATAAATATCCCTTGCTTCAAATTCTGCATAACTATACAACTTTGTCTATCTACAAAAATTAAAATGTCTTTCCTATAAAAGAAGACAACCCACTTACTGAAAGCACATGGAAACAAAATACTTCAAATTACTTTTGAATCTAAGTAATAGAGCACTTAGACTTGGTAAGCGATGATAAAACATCAGAATCAAGAAACAAACCATGATCTTAATAAATAAAAGTATGTTGCCTTTGAAAATAAATATAAGCAAACTAATCTTTGTACAGTCTCCAACAGTCCTTAAAACAATATGAGTGTGAATGATCCTTTATCAAAAATATTGGCTAAAATTGGCTATTAGTGCTAGCCCAATACATCCTCTCATATTTCCTTAGTCCTTCTCTTGACATTCTAAAACAAAACCCTTTCACTTTATTAAACAAATGAATATTGAGTAAATGCCACATATTTTCATTTATGCTCCACTTTCCAGACTTTGTAGAAGGAACTTTCAAAGAAATATAGATAGATAATTAGGTAGGTAGATAGATATGTATACACATACAAATATGTAGATGTATACACGTATAGGTACCACATATAAAGGTATATGGGTACCTATACCTGGAGGGTGTATTCTCCCCTAATAACAGAACAGACTTATAACAAAGTAATATAACATGCATATCGTTTTAACTAGGAAAAAAATTCTAAATTTTGTTTCGTTTTTCCCCTATTAACAACAACAACAACAAAATCTATTCTTAAATATCTGGAAAGGCAACCAATTATCAGCAAATCCTAGTATTTCTTACCTGATACAGGTAAGCACCAGTTCCCAAAAGCCACCTTGGGATAGTTCAAACTAGTAAGCAAGCTCATGCTTAAAATAAGATACTAGTATGAACAGTAATAAATCTGTGTTGTTCTCTTCTTTAGCTAGCTAAATCTATAGCAGTAGGTGCACCACAGCCAGAAAACGGACCCCACAGACCCAACAAATCCAAATCTGCCACTAGAGAAATGGGGGGGGGGAATCATTTAAAAAGAAGACTTACTGCTTGTCATGTGACTTGGTGAGGTATGCTGTCCATTGGGTGTGCTTGAGGTGAGGTCAATTGCCATATTGGAGTGTTCCCTTTCAGGTGAAAGCTCATTGTCACCTGCTTTCGAAAATAAAATCTTTTAGACTCTCTTAACATATAGAATACAATTATAACATTTCAATTTTGTCAACTTTTGCTCATGGATACTTAAGTATTCACAGCTTTAAATTTAAACACAGGTTTGGGTTTTGTTTTGTTATGTTTTGGGGGTTTTATTTCCCAAAAAGAACAGAACTAAATTCATAGAAAGTCAAAAAAAGACATCTTGGGGGATAAGAGTGAACTGAAAATATCACACATTTCTAAAAGCCATAGTAAAAGGAACACAGTATAATTTCTCATCTATAAACCGAAAGGATTAGCAAAAATGATCTCTAAGATTTCCTTCCAGTTCTAAGATCCTCTCTTTTTAATATTTTGTTTAAATAAATGGATATTACACTGTTTACAGTAAGCATTTTCTAAGATATCATTTTCCAAAGTACATTAAATGTGCTTTTTTCACGTTACATGAATGAAAGTTAGGGGAAAAAGACTTTTATCCAAAGAAAATTTCTAGTAAACACACATAATCTGTTGTCTCCTTAATTTAAAATAAAAAAGGAAAGAAATAAAATTATAGCAGAAAAGTGTTGATTCCACCAAACTAGTTATCTAAATGAGTTGCTTGTACTACCAAACAATGTCTATCTTTACTCTTTTCTGCTCTTGCCTAAAGTTTTCGTGTTTCATTTTTTTTTCTTTCCTGGACTTATCTTCAATATAAAGTTATGACCAGATGGGCAATAAAATTAAGATCCCTAATCTATAAATGATACCTACAAATGAATTCAGCAAATATATAAGATAATTCAAGGTGATTGTGATTAATGAATTAATAAATCAATGAAAATAAGTACTTACATGTTATATAGCCATCAATAGCCTCAGTTTCCATAGTCAAAGTGCAGTGCTACAAAACAAAAGGGTAAACCCTTAAAACAATGATTCCTTTCACTATCTGCCATTAAATGCTTAACTTATTTGAAGCTCTAAGCAGTTAGCCCATATTGCTGTTGCTGCTGCTGGCTCTGCTGCAACAACCTGTGCCCAAGACACATACTACTGTGTACTGTATGTGCTCATTTGCAAGTCACTGAACTCTTTCTGCAAATGATCTGATTCCTCCTAGAGATAGGGTAGAGAAGATAAGGGTGCATCTAAAGCTATAGCAGGGCAAGAATGCCTCTTAAAGTCAGAATACTTTACCTAGTTTAATGAATTTAATTGGGAGAGTCACACTTCAATCATGCCAGTTTTTACTAGGACTTAAATATATTAATATTTATTAGTTCCTACAATCAAATTATGGTTTGAGGACGACAAAGTTAACAGATAGCTCTATTCACAATTGTTGCAAGTTGGTTCATCATGTTCTAATCAAGGGGGGAATGGGGTGTGAGACACAAACAAAGCAAAACAAAACAAAACAAAAAAAAAAAAAAAAAAAAAAACTTGGTGCCCAAGTCTGTTTCACAGATTTATGCAGCACTTTTCCAACTTTCTCACTTGTACTGACATTTCAGCCCGCCCCCTTGATCTGTCCGAGCACCTGTGCGTTGTAATATTAATTTCCTGAAAGATCATGGATTTGAATGCTATATCTAATACATCTTAAATTTTGAATATTCATAACCTCTTGTGGCCTTTGGTAATTTTTTAAAAAGTTTCTGAGATTGTTTTCCTATGCATGCTATAAACATAAAACATAAGTCTCCTGCTCCAGAAACATAAAAAATCCTACGAGATGACACCCCCTAGCTTTTATTTCACATAAAGAAAACAAGAGATCAATAATCTAACTGTATTCTTTAATGGGAAAAGTTTAAAGAACTGACATGTCCATAGGAGAATTTTACTTTTTTTTTTTTCTCCTTTTGGCTCCGGTCCTTTTTGCCTTTAGTTTCAAAACTCTCACTGCACCAGCAGCTAAATTATTCACAATGAGCCATTTCTGTATTGATCGCCAAGTATATTTAGCCCTGGCTCCTGGAATTTCTCCATTACTTACTGGAAAACAGGCAGCTTCACTTCTTGTCTCCAAAACCACTTCCCCCCTTTCTAATTCCTCCCCCCCCCAAAAAAAAAAAACTTTTCTTTATGGTATAGTCAGATCAAATTATCAGCTCAGTACGTATTTCAACCTGCAATGCTGTTATCAAATTCTTTGAAATAACTGATTACATAAGGTCTTTAAAGAAAGTGATCTATAAAGTTTAAAGGGGGTGCAGGTTCTTCAGATCTTTTACAAATACATAAGTTTATCTTTTCAAACAGTACTCCCCGGCACACATATATTAAAAAGCTAGAAATGTCAGGGGGAACAGAAAAGTATCCCCCATCAGTGAAATAGTTAACCCTCAGGGAAAGAAAGAAAAGAAAAGGAAAGGAAAGGCACAGGAACGAAATGTACATACAAAAGAAATTGTCCTTTGACTAAAAAAGATTCATCACCATTTCCAGCTCTGTCGGGAGATCTCAGCTTCTTCTAACTCCTTAAGGAAGAGATGACAATGTCGGAGTACAGATAAACGGAGAAAGAAAGAAGTTTCTTGCCCCCCCTCCCCCCCACTGCCCCTTACCCCCTCCAAGCCAAGCCCCCTGCAGAGTTCAAGGCGAGGAAGAAGGGAAGGCACTTTACAGGTGGGTCATTCGGAGCCCAAATCAAGCAAACAGATCGTCTGATAAACAAAATGAAGAAATGAGAGAGAAGGAACACCCCCCCTTCTCCTCCTCCTCCTTCTCCTCCTACCCCTCCCCCTCCCTTTGGGATGGTCTAGTAGGAAAAGTCACTCAGGAATGGCACTATGTACTTTCAGGAAAGAGGAAAAAAAAGAGAGAGGGAGGGAGGGAGGGAGGGAGAGAGGTCAGTCAGTGCTACAGCAATGCGATTAACAAGAAGAGAAAAAACTTGATCCACCGGTTCCTTAAGAATCGACCAAAAGCTAAGACAAGAAAACTGAAAGAAAAAGGGGGGGGGGGAAGGGACGAGGAGGAGGAGGAGGGGGGAGGGACAGTCAGGCAAAACCTAGCGAGGGACCTAGGCCAACTTCACAGGACTGTTTTTTTGGCCCTTGGCAAAATTTTCACACACACACATACACACACAAATCTTAATTCCATCTCTTTCTCTCGCTCAGACACTAGAACCTGTCAAAGTGATTTAGCTGCTGCCTTTTTACATGTGTCATGCCAGGTGGTTGTTGGCTGCTGTTGTTATATGTGTGTATTTTTTAAAATAAATTCCAACAGGCTCTTCCCCTTCTATCAAGACTACAGTTTATCCTACCCCCCCAACACACACACACACACACACACACACACACACACACACACGCTGCAAAATGCAAGTGAACACCGAGCAGACGCCAACCAACAAACACCACCAATCCGTGACAGCAGTCGAAGAGAACTGATTAATCGATTAACATCCCAGAAACAGATCATCCGAGAGGAGGAATTAAAATCGAGAAGAAGGCATCTCCCATCCGATCCCCCGCGCACCCCTGGGAGCCATCCTAGCTGGGCTCCCGACCAGCATCACCCCCCCCCTTCCCAGCAAATGAAGTATTATTGTTATTATTATCACTAATCAGCCTCTCCTCCCCTCCCCCTGCTTCACTCCTTCCCCTCCCCCATCCTCTTCTTCTTCCTCCTCCTTCTCTTCATCTCTCTCCTCATCACTGGCCAACAGCAACAAGTCCTCGGACCCGCAGCCGGCGAGTGCAGACGAGGCTGCATAATTACCCTTAACTTTGCCACCCTCCTCCTCCTCCTCCTCCTCCTCCTCCTCCTCCACCTCCTCCTCCTCCTGCCCCCGCGCGCTTTAGGCTCCGCTCATTGCCCCCCGGTCGGGGCCGGGTGAGGGCAGATCCGGCCGAGCCGCCGCCGCCGCCTCCTCCTCCTCCTCCTCCTCCTCCTCCTCCTCCTCCTCCTCCTCTCCTCCTCCTCCTCCTCCTCCTCCTCCTTCGCCTCCTCCTCCTCCTCCTCGCTCTCTCCACCATGCCAGCCAGCGCCGAGCGAGATTTACCTCAGCAGGACACGCAGGGAGGCAATCCCATCCCCCTTTTGTTTGTGTTTACTGTGAGTGAGTCCTCTCCTCCCTCTCTCTGTGTATCTCTCTCTGTCTGGGTCTCTCGTGTCTCTGTGTGGGTCTCTCTCGGGGTGTCCCTGGGTGGCCAGTGTGTGTTGGGGCACTGCGGTGGGCTGTGGAAACTAAGGCAGTGGCTCTGGAGCGGAGGGTAATCCTGTTTTTACTTCCTCCATCTTCAGCGAGGAGCAGGGTGAGCCCGGGACAGCTGGTCAAACCCCGAGAAACCGATCCGGCTGCCAAGCCCGAGCCCATCTCCCCCAGCGCCGGCTGGACGCGCAGGGCGGGCGAGCGGGCGGGCACCGGGAAGGAGGGGAAGGACAAGGAGAGGGGAGGGGAGAGGAGGGCAGGCGGGCAGGAGCCGCGAGGGTGCCTCCGTGCGTGCGTGCGTGAGCGTGTCTGTCTGTGTGTGTGTGAGAGTGTGAAAAAGAGAGCCAGGAGGAGAGAGTACGCGCGCGCCCCCGGTGAGTGGGTATCTGTGTGTGTGTGTGCGTGTGTGTGTGTCTGCGCTCGGGGCCGCTCAGCACACTCGGCAATCGATTACAGGACAAGTGCTGCTTCTGCTGCTCCCTAACACACACACTCACTCACACATTCTCTCTCTCTCTCTCTCTCTCTCTCTCTCTCTCTCTCTCTCTCTCTCTCTCTCTCTCTCTCTCTCTCTCTCTCTCTTCCCCCCTCCCCCTCTCCTCCCTCCCTCCCTCTCCCTTTCCCTTTCTCTTCTAATCTTCCTCTCCCTCTCTCTCCCTACCTCTTTCCCTCCCTCTCTTTCCCTCTCTCCTTTTCCTCTCTCCCCCTTTTCTCTCTCCCTCTCTTCTCTTCTCTTCTCTTCTCTTCTCTTCTCTTCTCTTCTCTTCTTTCTCTTCTCTTCTCTTCTCTTCTCTCTCTTCTCTCTCTCTTCCTCTTCTTCTCCCTCTTCTCTCTCTCTTCCTCTTCTTCTCCCTCTCCCTCTCTCTTCTAAACTTCCTCTCCCTCTCTCTCCCTACCTCTCTTTTCCTCCCTCTCTTTCCCTCTCTCCCTTTTCCTCTCTTCCCCTTCTCTCTCTCTCTCTCTCTCTCTCTCTCTCTCTCTCTCTCTCTCTCTCTCTCTCTCTCTCTCCTCTCTCTCTCTCTCTCTCTCTCCCTCTCCTCCGCCCTCCCCCTTCCTCTCTCCCTCTCCTTCTCTCTCTTTCACACACACACACAAACTCACTCATTTTAGTTGATGAAGTTCAGTCAAGATTTCTCCTACCTCGAACTGATCCCCAAAACACTCCTATTTCTACCCTGGTCTGCAAGGGGGCATTCGGCCAGCCAGATGGTCACTCCTCCCACTCCACTCCACCCCCAAACTCCGAGGTACAAGTCCTACTCCTCCAGCACAGAAAGAAGTATTAAAAGGATGTGAGGTTCCTTTCTGCCCCCTGTGAAGTTGCCTTTTAAACTCAGATTTATGAATCAGTTAAGAAATAAGGACTTTTAAAAATTATTTTTTGTCTTCAGGAACACGGTGTACTAGTAATAGCTACTTAAGTATTTTTTTTAAAATCCTTCCAGTTACTAAATATGTTATACGTGTACATTTTTAAAAATCAGTATCTTGCCAGGAACATCCATTTATGTTTGTAATATACATATATGAGAGATTAGATACTTTGTATGATTTTTTTTTTTTTTAATCTCATTTTGTCTCTCCGAGATTTCATTAGCTTGGGGAACTTTCATAGTGGGAACTCCCTCTACCAGATGCATAATAGCAATTTATCTGTAACTTTAGTGTCTCAGAGTTGCCTAGGGGCACAGAGAGGTTAAATGTCTTGCCTATGGTCAAGTAGCCAGTAATGTGTAAGTGGCAGGGTTTCAGTCCAGGGCTTCCTGACCCCAAGGCCAGCCTCCTGTTCATTAAATCAGGGTGGCTCCAAATGTGTAGTATTATTGTAATTGATGTTCATGTGTGTATGTTCAGTAATATATTTGTTGAGGCTATTTGGAAAATAAAGTTCTTTCAGCTTTCAGAAAACAAAAATTCAAACCATGGAACACAAGTAAGTTTATGATTACCAATAGAAATGGGATCAGAAAAGAATCTGGTCTGATATTTAGCCTACTTACTACTTTTTCAAAGTCTTTTCACCTTTCAAGTATAGTGTTTGTTTGCTTTTCCAATTATGAACGACAATAAAATCAGAGAGAAAAGGTTGTGATTGGCCAGTTTTATTCATTGAAATTATAAACCCCACATTCCCCATGGAATATGTTAAGGCAAAGCCTGTTTCTTTGGTGAGAACTTTGAATCAGAAGAGCAAAATGTACTTTCTACAAATAGTAGCATTTAGTCTTTTTCCAGACCCACATTTGTAAACAGAGGGGATGTAATCACAGTATAATTAAAGGAAAAAGGAAATTGAAAGGAACGGAAAATACTGTACAATGTAGACTTAGATTTTAAAACAGAAAAAATTATCAGTCCTGCCAAACACTACTTCTGAGATGCTTTATCATAGATTGTGGAGAAAATCAATGTTGAGGGAGTAGGAATACCAGGCTGTGTCAAGAATTCCAGAAAAGCATAGTTTTCTATGCTAAAGAATAAGAGACAATATAATGAAAAAGAAATATGTGGTTTGTAACATAGCAATTTTTTTCCTTTGGATTCCTTTTTCCCCTTCATGTTAATAGTTTTCCTTTGGGGTTGATTTTTAAAATGCTGTATACAATATTGCTATATAAATTCTGAAATTCTAAAAATTTTGGGAGTTCATTTCCTAAGGATTAGATACTGTATTTATTTTTTTAAATCACCTTCATTTTTATGTTGTGTCTAACACCATAGTAAAAACAAAATTATTTCTATTGGAAAAATAAATATTTGAATTTAGGAATTAAGCAGCTTTGTATATGATTTTAAATTACTATGGTTTTAAGGAATCTAGTGCCTCTTAGTTTTATGGTGGTAAGACAGATTTTAGTAGTTTTCTGCTGTAACCTACATAAAAATAAGTTATCTTAGAATCATATTGTGAAAGGTAGAATGAGATCCCTTGCAATTCATCTAATTTATTCCCTTGGACCAAATTTGAATTATCCTTCAGAAAAGCAGGAAACAATTCCTCTGAATAATATGCAAAAATGCAAAGAAGACTGCTCTACATTATCTTTTTGGTTAAAAAAAAAATCTAGGTTTCTAGAACTCTCAAAGTCAGTAAGTTTTCCCTGCAGTCTAATTTCTTTCCTTTTACTACAAAATAATCTCCTTTCCCAACTAGTTCCATAGTGAAATATATGTAAAATGTATGGGGAAGAAGGGAGAAATCAGATAAGATCATTCAAAACATATATAAGACTAAGTTAAGCCATTAATTCCATGCTAAGATTGGCTCTATTTTGAAGTCTTAAGAATTCATCCAAAATTTCCCAAAGCTGCCATGTTACTGGGGTCCTGGCCCCTGGCTGCTTCATGCTTGATTTAGTTCCCTTCAAAGGCTGTCCATTGTATTATTTTGATTCATTGGCTCTGGGGTCATTGGAGGCACACTTTCTCCCTCTAGTGGTTAAGTATGTAGCTGCTCTTTCATTCCCAGGCCTAGGGATGAAGGGTTGTCCCTCAGTTGGAACACTGGAACTCAGATCCCAGACACAGAAGTTTTATGGCAGTAGGAGACCACCTTCAAGCATTAAAACACTGAAAACCGTTTTTCTTTTGTAACAACTTTTTTCTTCTTTAACGAGAGTTTCAGATCCTTAAAATGTTGCATAACTAGCCACAATGTAAATCAGTAATTACAGTTATTATACTGAGACTTTTCTGGTGCTTCTGAAGTCTTGCAGCAGTAACTCCAAAAGATTCAGGCAAGGGAGCCCTTCTGCAAATTATAGTAGTTTTCCTTGTACAAAACTTAACTCATAAGCATTTCTTTCAACATCTCTTTTCTGTGTACTTGAAACATAATGTACATCCTGAGTAGCTTTGTCCTAACATCTTTAATATATAATAATCAGATTCCAATGAAACCTTACTGTGACTCCATTTGGCTTATTGCCATTTATCACATTCTTTCCTATGAAATTAACTTATTGTAACATTGTTTTGCCTAGTAAGGTTTCCATGAATCACTTCATGATATCAGATGGGATTTGCCAGAATATATAATATGTAGACCTACCATGTGTGAAATCCTTGTGGTGAGTGGGAGCTGTCCACAGCTGAAGCTCATTCAGAGAAGCAGCGATAGCAAGGCTACCATCACATAGCAGGGCTCAAAAGGATGCTAAAATGTTTTTTGCACTCATAGTTATAAATTTGTATTTAATTTTTTTTCAAACCGAAATCTACTTGGATATCTACTTTATTGGTGGTACCTTATTTTGCTTGTTTGTTTACCACTAGCCTGACTTAAAGAGCATTGTTTTTGATCCATTGGATTACCTAGTGAACATATTACTGACACACTCATCTCATCATTTCTTTTCAGCACATATTGATTAGTCATATTGTTCAAGACACTGTCTTTTTACTTGTTCCCTTCACCCCCATCTGATAATATTTTATTCTTTTTACTCTGTTTAACCAACCTCTTGCTTCTAGCACCTCAATAATTGACTTTCTGTCCCTCATTAGTCTGTTTAGCTGGCAAATATAGCATTTATTCATAGTTTTTACTCTATCCCCAAAGAGTCAGACAGATCTGTTACCCGGCTGGTGTAATACCTTATTCTTTGGTAACCAGGTCTGTTTGGAAATCTCTACTTTCATCTTCATGAACAAAAATTACAGTGACATTACATATTTCCTGGTTTTCTAACTCTTAAGTTCCCAGCTTACTACAATTAAGGTATGTTCAAGATATAAAAAGATCAAGGTAATAAAGAAACAGCCTTATTATGTACTTATTATGTTTGTGATTTTTAAAAATTTTTGTTATGTTACAAATTACTCCAACCCTTTAGGTATAACATGATCCAGATAAGAGCAATTATGAGCTACTTCATAGAACATTCATTACCTCAGGACCAGACTTCTGATGATGAACCTCACCATGCTTACTTAGCCTGGATCTTTGGATCATAAACACAGTCAATTGTTAGGTCTCCACAGCAATTTAGAAAAACCATCTGATAACATGTGAAAAGGATGT
Organism: Antechinus flavipes; assembly: GCF_016432865.1. Classification (NCBI taxonomy): domain Eukaryota; kingdom Metazoa; phylum Chordata; class Mammalia; order Dasyuromorphia; family Dasyuridae; genus Antechinus; species Antechinus flavipes. The sequence continues at coordinate 70,573,376 of NC_067400.1, read as the reverse complement.
GATTTATATCAATAAAATGAGTCCCCACAGTAAGGAAATCAGGATCTTCTGAAAATTAACATTTGTGGACATTATTAAAGAAATTCCTACAAAGCCAAATAATAGGCTGTTATTTTTTTAAATGTCTATGAAAATAAAAGTTTTGAAATACAGCACATTTAATTCTTATATTCTAGAAACAAATTATTTCTCATGCCAAAGTGAGAAACTGTGAGTCAAACTGACTACCAAAAGTGACTCTATTTGATATAGTTTTACTATCCAAATAAGTATAAATCATAAAGGAGAAAAAAACCATTAGGATTGATGAAAGATACCAGAGAGATTGCTGACATTTTTTTTCTTTTCCTCTATTTTTTTCCTTAGTTTAATATTTTATAATCTAGTATCCCTTTGGAAAGGCTTGGAAAACTCAGATTTTTTCATTTGCTCAGATTTTAGAAATTGTGTTTTCAAAAGTGTCACTGGAGGTATTGAAAAATTGTGATGTTTTCTTCTGGGCAGCTAATTGGCAGGGAGATAGAGCACTAGGTCTAAAGAGAAGAAAACCAGAGTTAAAATGGCCAAAAGCACTAGGCATATGACCCTAGACAAGACACTTAACTTTATTAGCCTCAATTTCCTTATCTGTAAAATGAACTGGAGAAGGAAATGGCAAACCACTTGAGTATTTATGACCAAGACTATTTAAAAATGGATCACAAAAAATTAGACATGACGTAAAAAATAACTAAACAAGGTTTTTTTCATTTCAAAGGATGAGTATTTTAGGGCTGCTAATTAAATCATTAGATATTTCTTATATTTATTTATTGTGCCATATGCAGATTACAAATGTAATCACTGCCATAAATGATCTTTCCTCTCAAGGGAGCATGTTAGCCCAATAATTTAAAAGAAATGGCTTGTTTGGTTTATTTATTCAGATAATTATTATTAACATTTTAAAGTAAACCATTAAATTTTATTCCAATGAAAAACAATAGACTGCCATCTTCTTGGTTATTTTTTGTATATCTGAGTGGGCCCTGTGAGACAAAAGCAATAAAGAAACAGACCCAAGTCTTAAAATGTGGGGCTTTTAAATGCTCAAGTGTTCTCAAAGAAGTTAGCATAAAATCTCCTAACCCTTTTAACCTGAGAACTCTTTTCAAATGGGATGGGGTAGAGTAGAATTCCCAGCTATTTGTATTTCTTCTACTCCAGTAGAGTTCCCAGCTATTATTTCTATTTCCCCTACTTTTCTAGCTCTAGCCCATCAAGTCCTACTCTTTTTAATTTAATTATACAAGACTTAAGAATTTGAGAAAAAAATCACACCAAGCTAGACACAAATAGGTGGTCTAAATAGTATGAATTTAGGTATTTCAGAAAATAATATTCTGCTTTCCATACTGTTTTCCTTATCTGGTGCTTATAATCCCTTTCCAATGAGCATTTTTTAAATTCCATAATTAGAAATGCCTGAAATTGTAATTGACATTGTAATAACAGATAGGTACAATGTTGGTTTAATTCACACTAATGTTTAAGAGATTGATTCAATATCCTGTTCTGTGTCAAAATTGTGATAAGAGTAGTGATTCCCTTTAAAAAAATAAGGGGAGAGGGGAGTTGAGATTTTAAATCAGATAAACCAAAGTGGTGGGAGATAGAAATAACTGTTGAAATGTAAACATTGCTTCTTCATTTCTTATGAAAAATATAAATCTTTGGGAGATGTTTCAAAAGACACATAATAAATTTTGATTCTCTGAATGGGGAATTGGCTACTATATAATATCACAGGATAGAGGAGCCTGCAATATGGCCAATTATGGGTAAATCATGTTTAGCATTTGGAACGGGGCAGTAATCAAGAAAATTCACGTGGAAGAACAAACTCCAGAATATCTGGGGAAATTAAAATAAAAAGGAAAGAAGTACCTGTACTACCAGATATCAAATTACAGTATAAAACAAAAATTGGTATAAAATTGTTCACATAAGTTCAAAAAACCATTTTTATACCAATAAGGAAGACATTGAAGTTCATCTGAAAAAAAGATGAGAGGTTTTAGTGGATCACAAGTTCATTACTATCAACAATATTAAATATTAGCTGAGAAAGATACCATCTTGGATTATTTTAATAAAGGTAGAAGAGAAATAAGGTGTACTCTATTTTGAAGAGCAACATCTGGATTGTTATGCTCAATTCTATTTTCCACATTTCAGGGAAGATATTAATAAGCTAGCATATGCCCAAAAGAAGATACACACAACAGTGAAAGACCCAAGATTGAATGGAGTGTTTAGCATGGAGAAGGAAAGATTGTATTAGGTGGACATGATTGCTGTCTACAAATATTTCAAAGACTTTAATAGGTATTGGAGACAGCCAGGTAGCACAGTGGATAGAGAGTATCAGGCCTGGACTCAGGAATATTCAAATTCCTAAATTCAAATCTGATCTCAGATACTGACTGTATGAATATGGGCAAATCATCTAAACCTGTTTGCCTCAGTTTCTTTATCTGTAAAATGAGCTGGAAAATGAAATGACAAATCATTCCAGTATTTTTGCCAAGAAAACTCAAAAAGATAAAGTCAGATACAAGTGAAAATAATTCAACAAAAATAAAATGAGCATTAGAGCTGCTTTACTTAGCCCCAGAGGTAAAAAAGAAAAACAATGTTAGAAGTTGCTAAGGGACAAATTTAGGATTAATTTAAAGACAAGCTTCTTAACTCTAAAATGTCTAAAAGTAGAATGAAGTGCTTTATTAGGAGTAGGTTTTCTTTACATTAATTACCTTTAATGAAGGTTGATTGGTTCATAAAGCAATGATGTCAAAATCAACTAGAAATGGATCCTTGAGGGCTACATATTAACTCAGAAAATATAGAATAACATCTCTGTTGTATTATATTATTATATATTTAACAGTTCCCAATTACCTTTTAATTTGGTTAGGACCCATTCTGGAATTTTATGAGACTGTTTTCACAACTCTGGAGAGACAATATTATTTTTCATGGGTTAAACTAATCATTTAGGTTTCTTATAATTCTATAACTTCATAATACTGTGCTATACTAAATGCTGTTAAAATACTGAACATGAAAGTATAGTATACTTTTTTTTTCTACTTTCTTGCTTGGGGCCAACTTCTTATTACACATAATTTCAAAAACAAAAACAAACAGAGCGAGAGGAGGAGGAGGAGGAGGAAGAGGAGAGAGAGAGAGAGAGAGAGAGAGAGAGAGAGAGAGAGAGAGAGAGAGAGAGAGAGAGAGAATTAATTTAGTTTTGGGGGTTGAACAAAAGATTGATATGTGATAGCCTGTGTACCCTTGGATCCCCTACAGTGCCAAGGTAGCTAAAGGAAAGCCTTCCTAATAAATTGAATGGAAAACTCTCACCAGATTCCATCCCCAAGGCAGGGGAAGCAATTGTATTAAAGATGGACAAGAAATCCCATCAGATGACACATCATTCTCATTCTCTAGCACACTTGTGCTCTTAGTAACAGATGGATTTAAGATAACAAGGTTGATGAAGAAGGATTGTAAAGGAGACATTCATTTTATAATCACATAAATTCATGTCATTTATATATGTTTAGATGAGGCACTTTGCATAGACTTTAGGCTTACTTTTAGTAATTAGCATGAAAATTTAATTGATTATTCACATTAGTTTTTTGATATTCACTCTGAAATTATTTATTTTAGGAATCCTTTAAGTAGCTAACTCCCTTTGAACATTAAAGTAATAGAGCAAAGACCTGTAATTTCCCTGCTATCTATCACCTTCTCCTGGAAGAAGAAATTTCTTCTGCTGATCCAAACTGACATTCTCTGCTACTAACAGGCTTCAAAATTTGCTTGGACTCAGGAGAAAGAACCTACTCAAGACCACATAATCCATAGGTAGCAGAAGCAGAATTTGAACTCATATCTTCTTGGCTCCCAAACTGGCTATCTGTCCACTATATCACAGTGTGCTTAAAATATAATTCAATTTACAGTTTTTCAGGAACCCATCTACTACATTTGTGTAACCTTTTGAGTTTTACAAAGCCTTTACAGATCAGGCCTCTGTGAAGTATGTAGTGCAAATATGATTATCACCATTTTATCCAAGAGGAAACTGAGCCTCACAGGAGTTGTGTTGTACCAAAAATCACACAGCAAAGACGTGTCAAAGCTGGAATTCAGACCTACTTCATGTGATGCTAAGTTGAAGTGTGCCTTGCTAGCAAGAACTAACTACCCTCTTCTTTAGTTCTACATGAATAACAGATTTAGCCCAGAATTAGCATTGCAATTTTATTAAATATTTGTAAGTTTTTAAATCTCAAGTTTTGCTGACATAGGAAACAAAAAAAATATTATTTTCCCTAGAAAACACAACAGATTGCTTAATTTGTTTTAATTCCTACTCATAGACCAGTTAGACCACTTAACCCTTAATAAAGAGGTTTCCTACTCTCCTTTTAAAATGCCAGATAACATTGAAAAAATGTTTATTTGAACAAGGACATTTGATTCTATTCCAAATAGTTTAATTAATAATTTAGGAAAGTGAGGTACACGTTGAATTGAAATTTGTTTACAAGGAAAAGTGAGATCTATTATAAGGGATCAGTCTTGGATAAAAATATTTAATAGGGTACCACAGATTGGTATATAGTCCTTTGGCCTATTTATTCAGTTGTTTTTAAATGACAGATTGTTCAAGCTTAATCACTATGTAAAGAGAAACCCTAGCTGTATTAAGCTATAACCTCTTAAAATATAGGAATACAATTCACAGTGACCTTGACCCATTAAGAAATGGTCAATCAAAGAGAAGGTGAAAGATAATGTGATTATACTACTTCTTTAAGAGATGAAATATTACTCTGACAGATGAAATCACTGGGCTACTAACAGCATGAGTCATTAATATCCCACTTAAAATTCCAAAATAAAATTTATATGTACTAACAGGAATATGTTCCATTTACCATCCTTCCTACTTGGAATTCTCTTTCCCAGATTCTTTCTGGCAATTCATTGCCTGCCGTTTTCAAAATTCAGCTACAAATTTATCTATTCCAGGAAGCCTTCTCTTGTTAACTATACTGGACTGTTCCTCTATTTAGTATGCTATTAGGATTAGTAGACAGTTTGTTTTTGCAAAATTTTAATTTGTATTATTAGCCTTAATATAATTAATATAATTTCATGCATATATGCTATTTCTCTAATTAGAATATAAGATTCTTGAAAGGAAGAGGAATGTAGTCTGTATTTTGTGACCATAATTTTATCCCTGTGCTTAATGTTGGGTATGGACTCTGTATAAATAGCCTATAAATACTGCTAATTGATCTATTACTTAGAATACCCATCTACTTACAGAAAGCATCCAATAAGTGTTTTACATGCATAAAGATATGAAGGAATAAATTAATCTGTCTATTATTTGTGGTAATGATTGATCAAAATCTTGGTGAGGTACCATGTATAGCTTTAGTCTCTATATTTTGAGATGTAAAAAATAGGAAAACAAAAATTTTGGAAAACAGAAACTAAAATTGTAGATATAGAGAACTGTCCAAAACTGTAGGAATTATAGATAGGATCCTAGATCTAAAGATGAAGAAATGCTACTCGAACCCCCTCATTATACAGGTGACAAAATTCAGGACTAAGACTATTATATGATTTGCTCAATGTCACATAACTGATAAATTAATCAACAACGTTATTAAATACTTACAATATGACAGAAACACACTTAGTCCAGGGGATACAAAGAAAATACGGATCAGTTCATTACATCAAGGAGGAGGTAGTTTAGGGAGGGAGTGCTTTGGGGATCAGGAGTAGTTTTGTGTAAGTTGAACTTGAACTGATTCTTAAAGAAAATAAGGGATTCAACAAGGAGGAATTGACAAGAGAAACCCTTCTTGACATTGAAGACAGTTTAAAGGTGGCTGTCACAGTATCTCATATGAAGAAAAATAAGCCCAGTTTTACTGAACAATAGAATACAGGAAAAGGAATGATAAACAGTATAATGAGTCTGGAAATGGAATTGTGAGGTGAGATTATTTTTTTTAAAAAAGCTTTAAAAGCTATAGCTTTATTATTTTTCCCAATTGAAATGTATTCTAATGAATATAATTGACATTTGTCATGTCATCTTGAAAATTAGAAACCAAATTTCAATTGAATATTTACAATGTCCCTTTCTCACCCCCCCCCCAAAGGATAAATAGGAGATTAGGGAACCACTGAAGTATATTGAGTAGGGGAGTGATATGGCCAGATTCTATGCTTAAGGAAAATAACTTTGCAGGCTATATAGAATATGGACTTGAGTGGGGAAGAAACTTAAGCCAGCTAAACTAATTAAGAGGCTTTTGTAACTGTCTATGAAATAGATGATGAGGATTTGTATCAAGCTAATGGCCTTGTGAGTGGTGAGAATAGAACAAAAGTGATGCCTACTGTGGATATAGAGACAACAAGGTTCAGCAAAGTGCTTGGCTATGTGGAGTGAGGGAGAACAAGAAAGGAAAGCCTCACTATCCTTGTACAAGACCAACAGGCAGTGATTTTGAAATGGGAAAGGTTTTACAGGCCTGAAGAAATAGAAAATTTTTGTGACTTTCTAAAAAAAAAAGAAAGAAAATCTGCAAAGTATAGGCCAATGAATGTGATTTTAGTTCTTGGAAAAATTTTAGAATGTGTGATTAGCAAAGTAGTTACTGAATATCTGGAAAAGGAAGTGGTGGCTGCAAAGAGCCAACATGACTTTATCCAAGACTCGTTATGCCAGAGTAACTTTATTTCCTTTTTTTGACAGAGTTACTGAACCATAAGATAAATGCTTTAGGTATTGTTTATCTAGATTTTAGTAAGACATTTAAAAGAATATATTATGGAAAGATGGAGCTCGATGTTTTTGTAACTGTTTGAATGGCCCAACTCAGGAAGAGCCATTGATAATTCAGAATCAACTTGGCAGGACACTTTTAGTGAAGTGATCTAGGAATCTATATCCAGCTCTCTACTATCTAACATTTTTATCAATTTCTCAAAAAAAAAACATGGATTGAAAGTTTATTAAGTTTGTAGGTGATGCAAATATGGAAGGGGTAACATATTAGATGATAGTTATAGGCTAGAACATTGTTTTGAATCTAGTAGGATGAAATTTAACGGAAATAAATATAAAGTCTTACAGTTGAGTCCAAACAATCAGCTCACAAGTCCAAATAGGGGTGGAGAGGAAGTGTGTGACCAGAAGGCAATCCAAAAAAAAAAGATATAGCAATACCCCTGGATAACAATTCACTATGAATCCATAACTACATAACATGACAGACAAAAAACAACTAACCAATGGCAGCTAGGTGATACAATGGATACTTGCCAGTTCTAGAGTCAAGAAGACTTATCTTCCTGAATTCAAATAAAGCCTCAGACATTTGCTAGATGTGTGATCTTGGACAAGTTACTTAACCCTGTTTACCTCAGTTTTCTCATCTGTAATATGAGCTGGAGAAGGAAATAGCAATTCACTCCAATATCTTTGCTAAGAAAACTCCAAATTGCATCAGAAGAGTTGAAAATAGATGAAATGATACGGCAACAACAACAAAAAACTTAATGAATTATTAAGAATGACAGATTCTGGGAATAAGTATGTAATAATCTCAATGTACTCTAATCTGTTCAAACCACATTTGGAATATTGGGTTCCACTTTGACCACCATAATTTAGGAAATATATTAGTAAAATTGTGACTATCCAGAGGAGAGCAAATCACCATGAGGTAGGGTGGAGGAATAGAATTAATTCTATGCCATGTAAGAATTATTTGAAAGAACATGTTTAGAATTAGAGAAAAGAGGAGATTAGGGGAAGGGACAGAAAGAGGACATGATAATTGCTATCAGGTCTTTAGAGGACTCATGGAAATAAAATTAGATTTGTCCAACCTCACAGGACAGAACAATTGGCAGAATTTGTACAGAAGCTAATTTAGGCTTGATGTCAAGAAAATTGTTAATTATAACAAGAAAATCTATCGAAAAGTAGAATGGGTTGCCTCAGGAAGTAAGACATCTTTCCTTCTTGGAGAGCTTCAAGGAAAGGTTGGATGAATACTCAAGTGGTAGGAATTTTTTTAGGCTACAAATTGGATTAGACAGTCACTGAGTCAGGCTCCTTTCAGTTTTAAAGTCTATGATAAGTTGATCTTCCCACTGAATTTTGAGGAAGAATAAGACACATTGTTATGCCATAGCTTCCTTGAACTGTTCTACCTCAGTTTCCCTGCATTAGTTTCCCTAAATTATATCTCCATTGTCCTGAGTCAGCATTCAACCCCTCCTCCCTTTTTCCCATCCATTAGGGCTGCTCTACCCTCTCTAAACATTCCAAAAGATAAGACTATCTCAGATACCTAATTGACATCTTTACTTCTGTTTATTCAGACATTTTGACTCTGGCTTCCTAGTAAGGATTTATAGTTTCCCCCCCATCCTGCTAGAACCAAATTTATGGTCCTGAGACTTCCCGCTCTTTTCTTCCTGCCTTTGTTTCTCTTCTTACTACAGTCCTATTAAAAACAAAAAACAAAAACAAAAACCCTGAGATGCTCACATTCACCACTGGATACTTTGAGACAAGAGTCCTGTTCAGTAAATCAATTAAACTCTCCAAAAATGAAATATTAAAACTCTCTAATCTCTATCTTGCCTCAGTTTCTCTGGCATTACAACATGACAAAAAAAGGAAAACTTAATTTTATGAAATTCTAAAATAGGGGCAGTTAGATGACATAGTAGCTATAACAATAGCCCTTGAGTCAAGAGCACCTGTATTCAAATCTAGCTTCAGATTCTGAATACTTACTAGCTGTGTGACCCTGGGCAAGTCAATTAACCCCAATTGCCCTGCCAAAGGGGGGGAAAAAAAAAAGAAATTCCAAAATAGACAATTAGATTTTCTTCAACTTCCTTTTTTGGACAGCTTTTGGGTTTTTAAGCTAGAATGATCAATCCTCATCTTTATTGGCTTGAAATGGTCTTCTCCAAAGCCTGGATTTAGAAAATCACTTTATGTTTTTGTTCTATGGTTTGTAAAATTTAAGAGTAGGGTACAGTTTATTAGAGGCTGAATTTAGGGAAGTATTTGTAAATATGGAAATATTATTAGCAAAGTCATTATTTAATGTAATTTTATGCTAATTAGTGAATTGGATACCTTTGTCCATTTAGTCCTCCCAAGCCCCATTTGTCTGTACCTTGTAGACTCCCTCCCTCTTTCCAAGCACAGGTCAAACCTCATTTCTTGCCCAAGACCTTTCTTGATCTCTCCCCAATTTGATAGTGGTCACTCTCTCTTAAAATTACTTTATATATACTTTGTGTTTATAAACTTCTGTATAATTGTGATCCCACAGAGGAATATAAGTGTCTTGAGACCATGAATTATTTTATTTCTTTGTCTAGCTAATCCAGGATTAGGAGAGTGCCTTGAAAACAACTGTGGTTTAATAAAGATTTGCTAAATTGAATTGACAGTGATATTGTCATTCCTTCATTATTTCTTTTACCTGTTTTCTTCAATTTTTTTTTCATAGCATCATAGATTTAAACAACACTTTAGGCTTAAGTATTCTCAGGATAACTGATTTAGAATCTCAGAAGACATCTAGCCCAACTCTCTTATTTAAAGATAAGACAGTAGGGACTAGGAAAGGATAAATGTCTTGTCCAGGGGGACTAGTCAGAATTTAAACCCAAGTCCTCTGACTTCAAAACCAATATGGTTTCTAAATCACCAGGTTGTTTATTTTAAAATTTAATTGGAAAAAAAAAGCACTTTCTTTGGCATTTATATGAATACAACTTTGTGCAGACAACTGCATCTATTTGCTTTCATAAAAGTAACCACTAAAGCTAGAATTCTGGGAAGATCTCAGAATAACTTGATAAATTTCAAGCTCACATGATTTCCTTCACAAATAGAACAAATCTGCGCCTCAGGGTGAACATAGAGAGGTGAAAAATCAAGAAGACTTGGTGTAGAACAGGGGTCTTCCTGATATAACCCCAGAAGATCTAAAGAAAGTCTTCCATTGGGGATTAACCTGTATGAAGTGTAAACAGTTCTGGACTAGCTCTGCAAAAACATCAAGGGGGGACCTCTGGGGCTAGCTAGGTGTGCCTGGAGCCTCAGCAGGAACCACAGATATTTTTACCTCCTGGACAGAATATAGAGTCGGAGTCTGAATCTTGGAAGACAGAGAAATCCTCAACTGATTAGGAGCACCAAGCCCAGCTGTGTTGCTGACCAGCCCTGGATGAGAATGAACTAGCACACCATAAATTCAGAGGCAGTAGAGCAGGAACAGTGCTAGTTGTGGGCACTTGCTGGAGGGGGGAACATTTGGTTTAGGTTCCTGGTCATAGGGGAGAACTGAAGTGAAGCTAAAATCACCATCCTCCTCCCCTCACAATTAGAGGTGTTTAATATCTCTTTATTTAAAAAAAAATGAACCAACAAAGAAGAAAGAATCCCACCATTGAAACATACTGTGGAAATGGGAAGATTGGGGTTTATCTTCAGAAGAGGACACTGCAACAAAAAAAAAGCTTCTAACCCAAAGAATAATGTGAAATGATTCCCCACTCAGGAAGAATTCATAGAACCCAAAAAAAGAATTTAAAAACCAAATGAGAGACATTGAGCAAAAATTTAAAAATGAGTAAAAACCATCCAAGAAAAATAAGGTTATGAAAAAAAGTTAACCAACTAGAAAAGGAGGTACAGAGTTTCAAAGATGAAAATAATTTTTTTGAAAATTAGAATCAGGCAAAGGGAAGTTAGTGAAGCTATGAGAGACCAAGAAATAACAAAACAAATTATAAAGAATGAAAAAAATAGAACAGAACGTGAAACATAAGAAAAATGATAGATCTGGAGAACAAATCAAGAAGGGGAAATATAAGAATAATTAAGACTGCCAGAAAGTTGTGGCACAATAATGCAGAAAATAATCCAAGAAAATTGTTCTGGAGTGATAGAACATGAGGGGAAAGTACAAATAGAAAAAAAAAATCCACCAATTACCACCTCAAAGAGATAATTTGTGGAAAACACACTGAAATACTATTGCCAAATTTTGAAACCCCCAGACAAAAAGAAAAATTTGCAAGAAATAAGGGGAAAAAAATCAAATACACTGGAGCTACAGTTAGAATTGCACAAGACTTATCAGCAACTATAATAAAAGAGTACAGGTTCTGGAGTCATATCTACCAACAATCAAAAAAATTAGGTCTGTGGCCAAAAATATCACATCCAGTAAAATTATTTATAATTTTGAATGAGAAAAAATGGACATTCAACAAACTTGCAAATTTTCAGGACTTTCTATCTATCAAACCCTAACTTACCAGAAAATTTAACATATTAGGGTCAAAATTAAAAGATCAGTTTTAAGGAACTCAACATGAACAAACTGTTTAAACATGGACAAATAGTTTGTTTTTTTACATGGGAAATGTATACTATATGTTTAACATTCACATCACTAATAAGTTAGCTCAAAATAAAGATTGGCAGAGTTAAGGTAAAAATAGTAATCATGTTATACAAATGAGTTGCAGAGGAAGAAAAGACATAGAAGCTTTGGGAGGGGAGGGCTTGTAGTTCTGAAAACCTACTTACAGCAGGAATGAGTTCAATAGGTAACACTACATATATACTATGAAGAGTATAGCACCCTTCAAAATCTATAAAGAAATAAGGGGGGAGGGATGAGTGGATGGGAAGCAAAGGATGAGGGAAGAAGACAAGGGAAGAGTCTTTGGATCGGGGAGGTTAAGTAATAACAAGGAAAATTATGGAACAGAATTTAATTAGAATAACAGCAACAGGAAAAACATGTCTGTGTACGTATGTGTGAGGTGTATGTATGTATGTATGTGTATATATAGACATATATATGTCTACATAAATATATCTTTTCTTAACTGTAGTTTGTTTGAGGGGGGATAAAAAGGGGAGGAAAAAATAAAGTGCTCAGCAAAGAACAACAGAACATTTTACAAGGAAATAAAGAAAAAATGGACATTCATGAATATATAATTTCCTACGTAGGAGAAATTATATATTCATAAATGTCCTATATATATATATATATATATATTCTTGATCTGGTAATTTGTTGTTATATATTTTGAATCCTCCCTGGATTTCTGCTGGGCACATGACAATGTTCTCTTTTGTTTTGCTTTATTATTTTTAAAATTTCTTTTCTATTTTTTTCTTACTCTTTTTTCCAAATAAAATTTTTAAAAGTAACAATAGTAAAATATTTGATGATACAGCTGCATTCAAAGTATTCTCTCCAGAACTTATCTTTCAATTCTATTCAATTCAATAAACATTTATTAAATCTCTACTAACTACCAGTCAAGCACTGAGGATAGAAAGAGATAAAAGACAGTCTTGGTTGATTCATTTTGAATGTAAATAGCAGCCATTTGTGCTTTGGCCAGAAATAGAGGGGCCTCTCCCCTATTTATTGATTTATTTAGGGTTTTTTTGGACTATGTGAAAGAGGAGATTCTTTGCTTCATATTCTTAATCACTGAATGGGTGCAGCCTCACTCAAATTGAGATCTGTTGAAGACTTTAGTTTAAAAAGTCCAAGATCTCATTTCATCCAGGGTGATTTCCAGTCATCTTGATCTATATCTTGCCAGTGGACTCGTGGTTCTGGAGGGATAAGTGGGGCAGGTGACTTTGTACAATCCTCCCTCACTTAAACCCAATTCACTAGCACGTCATGGCATCATCTCCCTGATGTTACCTTACTCTTTGAAAACAAAGAAAAAATAACCACAACAATGTGTATGTACATGTATATGTGTGTATATATGTAATGTGTACACACATGTGTGTACACATGTAGAATATGGCTAAATCTATGTATATCTATATTATTCACATGAATCCACATGCATGTACACATATGCATATCGGCTATCTATGCATAGCTGCATTGCATATTTTATACATGTATAAATATGTATGTGTAAACACATACACATATTTAAAGCAAGCTATATATAGTATAGACAGGAAATAATCAACTGAATAAAAGTACTGAAATTAAGAGGGCTGGGAAAGGCCCAGGAGGGGGAACAGAGAATACTTCATTTTTGACCCATTCAATAAAGTTTTAAGAAGGGATGCATATTCACTTAGAAAGCAATCAGGATTTGAAATAAAGAACTGCTTGCAAACTGAGAGAAGTGGGACCTATTGATTTACAGAGGATTGTGAAGGTTTCTTTTTGTTTGTTTCCTCCAAGAATCTTCCAAGAGGAAATTTTTGGCTAAAGCTCTTGAAATGTATATAATTGTTCTTTGGAAATTTGTGAAGAACCTGGAAGTGGTAATGTGGTAAAGGAGTGATTTATGATTGCTGGCATTGAAGGGAATCTGGCTCCCAGGAAGAGAATGTTTTGCTGATTACAAGATATAAGACACTAATCCTTCATAAAACAATTTTATATGACAAGGAAATGTATATGGTGCCATGACTTATTTGTATACAATGTCCTGTTCAATCTTTTTCCTCACTCATCAAACAGTTCTACCCTTTTAGTCTTACTATTGTCTAATTTCTTTCCCCATCCTACAAAGAATTATTGGAGAAAATTGCATTTTCAGTTGGCCACAGCAGCCTTCGTTCCTAATAGTCAATAAGTCAACCAATAAGCATTGGTTAGTACTTATGTTGCAGACACTTAAAATAGGTCTTCACTTCTCTCTGCTATTTTGTAATCTTTCTGTTAATCTCTTTCTAATTCCTTGAGAGACTCCCAGCTATGAGCTTTCTAAAACTTCCCCCTCCTGAAGTGTGCCCATACCTCTAGCTTTATTGAGATTATGCCCATCCAGCCTGACCTTTCTTAGTTTGTAGCTTCTAAACTTCAACATACCTGTTTCTGCATTGATCTTCTTCTGTCTATCTTATCTCTAAGGAAGATGATGAAAATCTTATCTCAAAGGAAAATGATGAAGGAATCTCACTGAAATTTCTCCTCCAGATGTAAACTTATTGAAAGAGCAATACAGAATTTGTATATTTTCTAAAGTTTCAAGTAACTATTCTTGCTTTTTAAAAAAGTTTTTTTTCATCTATAACTAAAATTTTCCCTTTCTGATAACTTGGGGATTTTAGTCCTTCAATTCATCCCTCTATTTTACAACATCAAACTCTACATTTTTATCATCTCTGTTTCCCTCTGTCTCCAAATATGTCATTTTCCTATCTTAAAAAACATTCATTTGACTTTACTATCTTTTCTAGATGTCATCTTAATTTTCCTTCCCTTCAGAGTTAGGTCTTAAAACAAATAATTTTTAAGGCTTCCTCTATTCTATCTCCCTTCTCTCACTCAATCCTTGATACCTTTGTCATATGATTTTCATCCCCCATTGATAATGAAAACGGCTTCTCCAGAGTTTTTTTTTTTTTCAGTCCCATCTTTCTATTCAATTCAATTATTCATTCCTTAAAACTAAAATTTGGCTTTTACTATATTATGATCAAAGAAAGAGGCTGGAGAGGTCATTTTATAGAAATTCTTTTATTGGACAAATGTGGAAATTGAGGCCCAGAAGGATAGATGACTTGCCAAAAATCAGTAGGTATCAGAGGTGTCATTTGAGCCTGACTCCAAACTTGTTTCCAGTATATCATTCTGACTCATAGAATTTAGATCATAGACAGCACTTTTCTTTCTTTCTTTCTTTTTCTTTTTCTTTTTTTTTTTTTTTGCCAGTACAGGCTTTTTTTTTTTTAATATTTTATTTTATTTTATTTAATAATTACTTTATATTGACAGAATCCATGCCAGGGTAATTTTTTTACAACATTATCCCTTGAACTCGTTTTCTGTTCCATTTTTTCCCCTCCCTCCCTCACCCCCTCCCCTAGATGGCAAGCAGTCTTATATATGTTAGATATGTTGTAGTATATCCTAGATACAATATATGTTTGCAGAACTGAACAGTTCTCTTGTTGCACAGGGAGAATTGGATTCAGAAGGTAAAAATAACCCGGGAAGAAAAACAAAAATGCAGATAGTTCACATTCGTTTCCCAGTGTTCTTTCTTTGGGTGTAGCTGCTTCTGTCCATCATTTATCCATTGAAACTCAGTTAGGTCTCTTTGTCAAAGAAATCCACTTCCATCAGAATATGTCCTCATACAATATCGTTGTCGAAGTATATAATGATCTCCTGGTTCTGCTCCATAGATAGCACTTTTAACCACCTCAGTTTACAAGTAAGGAAAAATATCCAGCTTTTATTACATATTTTGTCTCATTTGCTCCTCTTCCTTCTTACTCTTTAAATTTGAAGATTTCTCCCAACAATATCCTCCTGTTACTTGGAGACTTTTGAAATCTCTTTTTTTTTCTCTTTCTCTTCTTAGGTTCTCATTCAGCATGTCCAACTGTCCACTGAACGTTCCTACTTGGCTCTGCCACTATCTCAAATTCAACATAACATTTTTTTGGAAGATAGTGGAATAGATTAAAAAATTATGAGTTCTTCAGATTTCCCTCACAAACAAAACAAAATAGTACCACGGGCAAACATAGAGTGCTAAAACCTGAGAATATCCAAAGAAAAATACTAGGTTGGAGGTTTGACCCATGGGCAGTGTAACAGGTTGGCTCCACTGACACACACAAAAAAAGTCCTAAGGCTAACTGGTTTAGGAGAGCAACTCGAACTTTCATCTCCCAGATGTCCTGCACTTAGGAGAAGAAGAATGAGGGAACCACTGCTAATGAGGAATGCCAGACCCAACTGGGCTGCCAATAGGTAACCCTGAGTGAGAGGGAATCCATATATTCCCTGTGAGTGCCGAAGCAATGGGGCTGGAATGCTTCTGGCTGTGGATACTTATAGGAGGAAAGAGTTCTTTGTTTTTGTTCTAGGCTAGAGGGGGAGAACTGAAGGAGGACCTGAGGCCAGTGAAAACATTCCTCACACCGTAGGGCAAGAGGTGATTATGCCAACAATCTGCTGCAGATTAAAAAACAAGGTAAAGGTAAATAATTCAACCACCGAAAGTTTCTTTGGGAAAGAGAAGACTGGGGTTCATCTTCAGAAGAAGATATTGAAGTGAAAAAAGAACTTTCCTACTCAAATAGTTGTTTGTCCAAAAAGAATTTATCAAAGAACTCAAAAAAAAAAAAAAACTTTCAAAATCAAATTAGAGAGCCTGAAGAAAAATTGGGGGAGAGGGGAAACAATCCAGAAAAGAAAAAAAAAAAGAAGAAGAAGAAGAAGATTATGAAAAGAAAATCAATCAATGGAAAAGGAGATACAGAATCTTTTTTTTTTTTTTTTTGGTGAGGCAATTGGGGTTAAGTGACTTGCCCAGGGTCATACAGGTAGACCGTATTAAGTGTCTGAGACCAGATTTGAACTTGGGTCCTCCTGACTTCAGGGCTAGTGCTCTTTCCACTGTGTCACCTAATTGCCCTGAAGATCTAGAATCTTAAGGAAGAAAGTCATTGGAATAGGGCAAGGGAAAGCCAGTGAAGTTATAAGAAACAAAGAAATAATAAAACAATGTAAAGAATGAAAATAATAGAGGAGACTGATCAAGAAAAGAAAACATAAAAATAATAGAATCCCTGAAAACTACAATCAAATGAAGAAAAGAATCTTGATATAATACAAAAAGTAATTAAAGAAAATTGTCCTGACATGTTAAGAAATAGGAAAAAATCCATTGATCACCACCTGAAAGAGATCCCATGAGAAAAACCTGCAGGACTATGATAACTAAAGTCAAAAACCTCAAGATCAAGGAGAAAATTTCACGAGCCAGAAGAAAAAGGGAGAAAAAATATATAGCAGAGCTTCAATTAGAATCACATAAGATTTAGCAGTGGTTATATTAAAAGACTGCAGGTCTTAACATTTATCTATCAAAGAGCAAAAAAAAAAAAAAAAAAAAAAAAAAAAAAAAAAAAAAAAAAAAACTAGGCTTGCAGCTGAAAATACCATACTAGCAAAGATAAGCTTAATCCTGAACAAAAAACATGGACATTCAGTGAATTGCCAGAGTTTGGGGATTTTGTTGCAAAATGATCTGAACTTAATATAAAATTTGACATACAAGATCCAAGAAAAATATAAGGTAAATATGAAAGACAAATTACAAGGGACTCAAAAAGGACAAACATTATTTTTTATACATGGAAATGTGAACTGTCTTTCTAAGATTATCATTAGTATTGGGTAGTTCAAAAGAAAGATTGGGGTAGATGATGTGATTTTAAAAAGCAAAACAGTGTGAAAAAACGCAAAAAAAAAAAAGTAATTATACAAATGAGGTGTGAAAAGGAGAACTAACAATAGGAATTAAATGGTGGAGGAGGGCTGGTAGTTCTGGAACTCTACTCTCATCTAGAATGGGTTAAAGAGGAAAATGTGTGTGTGTGTGTGTGTGTGTGTGTGTGTGTGTGTGTATGTTTGTGTCTCTGATTCTGTCTATAAGGGTATGTATGAATATGCGTTTGTGTCTATGTCTAGAAGGTTATAAAAGTTTTCTAAATTCAGATAGAAATAAGAGGGTAAGAGGAAAGAATGGGGGAAATGAGAGATAGGAAATAAGAGATGTTCACAAATATAAAATAAAAATCAGAATAGAATGTATTAGATTAAAAATGCAAGGGTTATATTCGTGATCTCAGACAAAGTTAAAACTAAAATATATTTAATGAAAAGAAAAAATAGGGAAACTATACCATATATCAGCCATTTAAATATTGTTTTAGACTATTTAAAATAATAGGCAGTATATGGTTGAAATATTATTATGATATAGGAAAAGATAAGCCAATGGACTGAGGAAAATATGGACTTATAAAATGAAAAATATCAGATTTATGCCTTTAGGTTTTTTGTTTGTTTGTTTCTTTTTGTTTTGTTTTGTTTTGTTTTGTTTTTTTTTTTACTGAGGCAATTGTGGTTAAATGACTTGCCCAGGATCATACAATTAGGAAATATTAAGTGTCTGAACCTTGATTTGAACGTAGGTTCTCCTAACTTTAGGGCTGATGTTCTATCCACTCTAATTTCTTATATCAATAAAATATAGAGAAAAAGCAAATCAATGAGTTGGCATGCCACAACAATAACAATGAACCGGAAAAAGAACAAATTAAAACTCATGAATTAAACCAAATTGGAAATCCTGAAAATCAAAGGAGAAATTAATAAAAGTGAAAGTTAAAAAAATTAATAAAACTAGAAGTTGGTTTTATGAAAAAAACAATAAAATAGATAAGCCACTGATTAATTTGATTTTATAAAGGAAAGAAGAATACCAAATTACTAGTTAAAATGAAAAGTTGTTAGTATCTTAACACCTATGAAGAGAAAATTAAGACAATTGTTATGAGCTATTTTGACCAATTGTCTGCCAATGAATTTGACAATCTAAATGAAATGGGTGAATATCTACACAAAATATAAATTACTCAGATTAATAGAAGCAGAAATAAAATATTTAAGTAACCCAGTCTTACAAAAAGAAATTGAACAGGCCATCAATGAATTTCCTAAGAAAAATATCACCAGTACCAAAAGGATTCACAAGTGACATCTAAAGAAGAATTCCAATACTATATAAACTATGTGGGAAAATAGGTGAAGAAGGAATTCTACCAAATTTATTTTACAACATAAATATGGTGCTGATACCCAAAATAGAGAAATTAAATTACAGAACAATTTCCCTAATGAATACTGATGCAAAAAAATTAAATAAAAATTTTGGCAAAGATATTACAGTAACATATAACAAAGTTACACTATGACTAGGTGGGCTTTCTAGCAGGATTGCAAGGCTGTTTCAATATTAGAAAAGCTATCAGCACAAATGAACTTATCTATAATAAAACCAACAGAAATCATACACTTGTCTCAATAGATACAGAACAGGGTTTGATAAAATACAGAACCCATTTATATTAGAAACACTAGAGAGCATTAGAAATAAATGGGTCTTCCCTTAAAATGATAAGTAATGTCTATATAAAGCCATCAGCAAGCATTATCTATATTGGAGACAAGCTAGAAGCCTTCCCAATACAATTGGGTACCCATTATTACTTTTGTCATTTAATATTTTATTAAAATATTAATATTTTATTAATTATGTTATATACAAAATTATATATGTAAATATATAAATAATTAATAATAAAAAGCAATAAAAAAGAAAGTTAAAGGAATTAGAATAGGCAATGAGAAAACAAAATTATCCCTATTTGCAGATGATATGATTTTATACCTAGAAAATTCTACAATCAAATAACAGACTACTTGAAATTAACAACAAAGTTGCAGGATACAAGCCCAACCCATATAAATCACCAGTACTCCTATATATTACCAACAAAATCCAGTATCAAGAGATAGAAAAATCCTATTTAAAATAACTATAGAAGATATAAAACACTTAGGAATCTACCTGCCAAAACAAATCCAGGAATTATGTGAAAAAAACTATAAAACACAATTCACACAAATAAAGTCAGATCTAAACAAATGGGAAAATATTAATTGTTCATGGATAAGATAAGCCAATATAACAAAAAGGATAAATCTATTTAAATTTCTCCAGTGTCATACAAATCAAACTGTCAAAAAATTATTTTATAGAGCTAGAAAAATAAAAACAAAAATGATCTGGAAGAATAAAAACTCAAGGATGTCAAGTGAATCAGTGAAAAATTGTAAAGTCTGGGCTAACTCTCTGGAAGGCCTCAGGATCAGCCAGAGTTGGGATAATTAAAGTCCTTGGTCTTTAGGAGGAGAAGTGAAAGTGACAAAGTGCCACAAGATGTGCCAATGATGTCTCCTGGATTCTCAAGTTCAAAGTTACCAACTTTTCTCCTTGTCCTGCTGCAAAGTGACTCTGGCCTCTGTCCCTCTGCCTTCTCATCCTTGCCTAGATTATTTTAAAACCAAACAATCAGTCAGCATCAACCTTGAGAAGAGCCATTTATCCAAACATATGCTAATAGAGTCATTGTCTCATACCAAATAGGTAATTAGCCATAAGTACTTCCTTGTCTGATTCAAGTGCACCTATTTAGAGTTTTAGCCCTCTACAAAAAACAAATGTGTAAGAAGGTAGTTTAGTTGTACAAGATCTCAAACTGCATTATAAAGTGGTAATTATTAAAAGAAACTGGTATAGATAAGAAATAGCAGAGTGGATCAGTGGAATAGACTGAATACAGATTAAATTATAGTAAACAACCATAGTATATGATAAACCCAAAGATCGAAGCTTTTCAAACTAAAACTTATTATTTGACAAAAACTACTGGTAAAAGTAAAAAACAGTATGGCAGAAAGTAGGTACAGAACAACATCTCACACTACATACCAAAATAAAGTCAAAATGGGATGTGAACATGATTTATACATAAAATGTGATATTTTAAGCAAATTAATCGAGTATAGAATAGTTTATGTCAGATTTATGGGTAAGGGAAGAATTTTGGACCAAAAAAGATAAATCATCACAAAATATAAAATAGATAATTTAAATTATATGATTATATCTATATAAATTTAGTTATATACAATTTAAGTTATTGCACTTATTATCAAAATTATGAAGAAAGTAGTAAACTGGAGGGGAATTTTTACAAGTACTTTTGCGAGAGGCCTCATTTTTCAAATATATAGAAAACTAATTCAAATTTAAAAAAGAAAAAAACCCACAAGTCTTTCTTCAATAGATAAATGGCCCACAAATATGAAAAGAAGTTTTTAGACAAAAAAAATAAATTTACCTATAATTATATGAAAAAATTCTCTAGATAACTTCAGAGAAATGAAAATTAAAACAATTTTGAGATACTACCTCACACCTCTCAGATTGACTAAGATGATAGGAAAAGAAATGGTAAATGTTGGAGGGGATGTGGGAAAACTGGAACGCCCATACATTGTTAGCAGAGTTATGAAGTTATTCAACCATTTTGGAGAGCAATTTGTAACTATGCCCAAAAGGCAACCAAACTGTACATATCCTCTGATCCAGCAATACCATTGCTGGAACTATAAAGAGATCAAATAAAAGGAAAAAAAGGCCTATTTGTTTAAAAATATTTATAGCAAGCACTTTTTGTGTGGCTAAGAATTGGAAATCAAAAGGATGCTTCCAATTGGGAAATGGCTAACCAAGCTGTGGTATAGTTGTAATATAATATTATTGTTCTATAAGAAATGACAAGTAGTAAGAAATGGACAAGATTTCAGAAAAATCTGGAATAACTTTCACAAACTGATGCATAGTGAAGTGAACAGAATCAGGAGAACATTGTACACAGTGATAGCAATACTGTTCAATTAAAACCTGTGAATGACTTACTTTTTCTCAACAATATTGTGATCCAAGACAGTCCCAAAGGAGGGGATATACAAATTTATGAGCAATAACTAGCACATGGAAAGTGATTAATGAAAGGCTTATTGATTAATTGATTAATGGAGGCAGCATGTAGGCCATGGTAGAAAGAGCCCTAGAATTGAATTCAGGTTCACATCCTGGTTCTGTAAATTATTACCCATGTGATCTTACAAGTCATTTAATCTCTCTAGATTTCAGTTTTCCCCAACCACAAAATGAAGGGAATTAGACTAACTGACTTTTAACAGTGTAATTAATAAGGATGTTAAACATATTTTGCAAATGGCAAAAATGCATATAAATCATGTGAATAGAGAGTAATTTAAGGAGTTTGAAAAACTAAGCTTTTTGTTGATGCATGCATATTAATTTTAAAGGATTTGTTATTAGCATTATTAAATTCTTCTGAGATCTATTATGTAAATAGGGTGTTTACTCCAGCTAGATGTAGATTACATCCCTTCACATCCTTTGGTAAAAGAGTTTCTGGGGACAGTTATTCAATGGTCAGACTTCTAGTGAAGAACCTTTGTGAACTTGGCTAGGTTAGTTTTCAGGAAATAGTTTGCTTCTGGACTCAAAGCTTTTCTGCACCTGCCAGAGCTCATGATTCCTTGTGATGACTTTGAGAACCCAGGATTATATCCATGTCACAATGAAGAACAGAGATAGCCTTTAGCTTGTACATTGGTATAAGAGAAACACTGTCCTAGAAATTGGTAGCACTAGATGCACCTTCCCTTCTTTTTGGTCCATTTATGTCTGTTACAATGATATAGCCCTGTTTTTACTTCCATGTCTTTTTACTGGAAGTCCCTTATACCTGAAGAGTACTCCTTAGCTCTACCTGATGGCTTTTCTGGCTTCAAACTAAATTCACACCCTACCCCTTTAAAGAAGTCTTTCCAGGTCTTCCCAAGATTGATTTCTATTTGTGTTGTGTGTGTGTGTGAGTGTGTGTGCGTGTGTGTTATATATATGATTTTTTTTTGCACATTATCTTTCCCATTAGAAATTCAAATGCCGTATTTCCAAAGCCTAATACTTAGTAAATACTTAATACATTATTGTGACTCATATAAGTACTTATTGGTAAATAAGTCATAGGTATGTAGAATTGGATAGAAAGGTAGATAGTTTGGTTATGTATGATATATCTTTTTTTTTAATTTTTATTTAATAATTACTTTATATTGACAGAATCCATGCCAGGGTAATTTTTTTTTTTTTACAACATTATCCTTTGCACTCGTTTCTGTTCCAATTTTTTTTCCCCTCCTTCCCTCCACCCCCTCCCCTAGATGGCAAGCAGTCCTTTATATGTTGGATATGTTGCAGTATATCCTAGATACAATATATGTTTGCAGAACCGAACAGTTCTCTTGCTGCATAGGGAGAATTGGATTCAGAAGGTATAAATAACCCGGGAAGAAAAACAAAAATGCAGATAGATCACATTCGTTTCCCAGTGTTCTTTCTTTGGGTGTAGCTGTTTTTGTCCGTCATTTATCTTTTTTTTTTTTTTTTTTTTTTTTAATTTTTATTTAATAATTACATTATATTGACACTCGTTTCTGTTCCGATTTTTTTCCCCTCCCTCCCTCCACCCCCTCCCCTAGATGGCAAGCAGTCCTTTATATGTTGGATATGTTGCAGTATATCCTAGATACAATATATGTTTGCAGAACCGAACAGTTCTCTTGCTGCATAGGGAGAATTGGATTCAGAAGGTATAAATAACCCGGGAAGAAAAACAAAAATGCAGATAGATCACATTCGTTTCCCAGTGTTCTTTCTTTGGGTGTAGCTGCTTTTGTCCGTCATTTATCAATTGAAACTCAGTTAGGTCTCTTTGTCAAAGAAATCCACTTCCATCAAAATATGTCCTCATACAATATCGTTGTCGAAGTGTGTAATGATCTCCTGGTTCTGCTCATTTCACTTAGCATCAGTTCATGTAAGTCTCGCCAGTCCTCTCTGTATTCATCCTGCTGGTCATTTCTTACAGAACAATAATATTCCATAACATTCATATACCACAATTTACCCAGCCATTCTCCAATTGATGGGCATCCATTCATTTTCCAGTTTCTAGCCACTACAAATAGGGCTGCTACAAACATTTTGGCATATACAGGTCCCTTTCCCTTCTTTAGTATTTCTTTGGGATATAAGCCCAATAGAAACACTGCTGGATCAAAGGGTAGGCACAATTTAATAATTTTTTGGGCATAATTCCAGATTGCTCTCCAGAATGGTTGGATTCGTTCACAACTCCACCAACAATGCATTAGTGTCCCAGTTTTCCCGCATCCCCTCCAACATTCATCATTATTTTTTCCTGTCATCTTAGCCAATCTGACAGGTGTGTAGTGGTATCTCAGAGTTGTCTTAATTTGCATTTCTCTGATCAATAATGATTTGGAACACTCTTTCATATGAGTGGTAATAGTTTCAATTTCATCCTCTGAAAATTGTCTGTTCATATCCTTTGACCATTTATCAATTGGAGAATGGCTTGATTTCTTATAAATTTGAGTCAGTTCTCTATATATTTTGGAAATGAGGCCTTTATCAGAACCTTTAACTGTGAAGATGTTTTCCCAGTTTGTTGCTTCCCTTCTAATCTTGTTTGCATTAGTTTTGTTTGTACAAAGGCTTTTTAATTTGATGTAATCAAAATTTTCTATTTTGTGATCAGTAATGGTCTCTAGTTCATCTTTGGTCATAAATTTCTTTCTCCTCCACAAGTCTGAGAGATAAACTATTCTATGTTCCTCTAATTTATTTATAATCTCGTTCTTTATGCCTAGGTCATGGACCCATTTTGATCTTATCTTGGTATATGGTGTTAAGTGTGGGTCCATGCCTAATTTCTGCCATACTAATTTCCAATTATCCCAGCAGTTTTTATCAAATAATGAATTCTTTTCCAGAAGTTAGGGGCTTTGGGTTTGTCAAACACTAGATTGCTATAGTTGACTATTCTGTCTTGTGAACCTAACCTTTTCCACTGATCCACTAATCTATTTCTTAGCCAATACCAAATGGTTTTGGTGACTGCTGCTTTATAATATAATTTTAGATCAGGTACAGCTAGGCCACCTTCATTTGATTTTTTTTTTCATTAATTCCCTTGAGATTCTCGACTTATTATTGTTCCATATGAATTTTGTTGTTATTTTTTCTAGATCATTAAAATATTTTCTTGGAAGTCTGATTGGTATAGCACTAAATAAATAGATTAGTTTAGGGAGTATTGTCATCTTTATTATGTTCGCTCGGCCGATCCAAGAGCACTTAATATTTTTCCAATTATTTAAGTCTGACTTTATTTGTGTGGAGACTTTTTTATAATTTTGCTCATATAATTCCTGACTTTCCTTTGGTAGATAGATTCCCAAATATTTTATGGTATCAACAGTTATTCTGAATGGAATTTCTCTTTGTATCTCTTGCTGTTGGGTTTTGTTGGTGATGTATAAAAATGCTGAGGATTTATGGGGATTTATTTTGTAGCCAGCTACTTTGCTAAAATTATGAATTATTTCTAATAGCTTTTTAGTAGAATCTCTGGGGTTCTCTAGGTATACCATCATATCATCTGCAAAGAGTGATAGTTTGATTTCCTCATTGCCTACTCTAATTCCTTTAATATCTTTCTCGACTCTTATTGCCGAGGCTAGTATTTCTAATATGATATTAAATAATAATGGTGATAGTGGGCAACCTTGCTTCACTCCAGATCTTACTGGGAAAGGTTCCAGTTTTTCCCCATTGCATATGATGCTTACTGATGGTTTTAAATATATGCGCCTGACTATTTTAAGGAAAAGTCCATATATTCCTATGCTCTCAAGTGTTTTTATTAGGAATGGATGTTGGATTTTATCAAATGCTTTTTCTGCATCTATTGAGATGATCATATGGTTTTTGTTTGTTTGGTTATTGATATAGTCAATTATGCTAATAGTTTTCCTAATATTGAACCAGCCCTGCATTCCTGGTATAAATCCTACTTGGTCATAGTGTATTATTCTGGTGACGATTTTCTGTAATCTTTTTGCTAATATTTTATTTAAGATTTTAGCATCAATATTCATTAGGGAGATTGGTCTATAATTTTCTTTCTCTGTTTTCAGCCTACCTGGTTTAGGTATCAGTACCATGTCTGTGTCATAAAAGGAGTTTAGTAGGACTCCTTCAATCCCTATTTTTTCAAATAGTTTATTTAGCATTGGAGTTAATTGTTCTTTAAATGTTTGGTAGAATTCACATGTAAATCCATCTGGTCCTGGGGATTTTTTCTTAGGGAGTTGATTGATAGTTTGTACTATTTCTTTTTCTGAGATGGGACTGTTTAGGATATTTACTTCTTCCTCTGTTAGTTTGGGCAAGCTATATTTTTGGAGGTATTTTTCTATTTCATTTAAGTTGTCGAATTTATTGGCATAAAGTTGGGCAAAGTAACTCCTAATTATTGCTCTAATTTCCTCTTCGTTAGTGGCGAGTTCTCCCTTTTCATTTTTCAGACTAACAATTTGATTTTCCTCTTTCCTTTTTTAAATCAGATTTACTAAGGGTTTGTCTATTTTGTTGGTTTTTTCATAGAATCAACTCTTAGTTTTATTAATTCAATAGTTTTTTTACTTTCAATTTTATTGATCTCTCCTTTTATTTTTAGAATTTCAAGTTTAGTGTTTGACTGGGGGTTTTTAATTTGTTCCTTTTCTAGCATTTTTAGTTGCAAACCCAATTCATTGACCTTCTCTTTCTCTATTTTATACAAATAGGCCTCTAGAGATATGAAATTTCCCCTTATTACCGCTTTGGCTGCATCCCATACATTTTGGTATGATGTCTCATTATTATCGTTTTCTTGGGTGAAGTTATTAATTATGTCTATGATTTGCTGTTTCATCCAATCATTCTTTAGTATGAGATTATTTAGTTTCCAATTATTTTTTGGTCTACTTCCCCCTGGTTTTTTGTTGAATGTAATTTTCATTGCATCGTGGTCTGAAAAGGATGCATTTACTATTTCTGCCTTACTGCATTTGAGTTTGAGGTTTTTATGTCCTAATATATGGTCAATTTTTGTATAGGTTCCATGAACTGCTGAAAAGAAAGTGTATTCCTTTCTGTCTCCATTACATTTTCTCCAGAGATCTATCATATCTAACTTTTCTAGTATTCTATTTACCTCTTTGACTTCTTTCTTATTTATTTTGTGGTTTGATTTATCTAATTCTGAGAGTACAAGGTTAAGATCTCCCACTATTATGGTTTTACTGTCTATTTCTTCTTGCAGCTCTCTTAATTTCTCTTTTAAGAATTTAGATGCTACACCACTTGGTGCATATATATTTAATATAGATAGTGCTTCATTATCCATGCTACCCTTTAGCAAGATATAGTGCCCTTCCTTATCTCTTTTAATTAGATCAATTTTTGCTTTAGCTTGATCTGAGATCAGGATGGCTACCCCTGCTTTTTTGACTTCACCTGAAGCATAGTAGATTTTGCTCCAACCTTTTACCTTTAACCGCATGTATCTCCCTGCTTCAGGTGTGTTTCCTGTAAACAACATATTGTAGGATTCTGACTTTTAATCCATTCTGCTAACCGCTTCCTCTTTATGAGGGAGTTTACCCCGTTCACATTTATGGTTAGAATGACCAATTCTGTATTGCTTGCCATCTTGTTAACCCCGGTTTATGCTTTTCTCCCTTCTTACTCCCTTTCCCCCCTTCCCAGTATTAAGCTTGTGAGCACCACTTGCTTCTCACAGCTCTCCCTTTTTAGTATCCCTACCCCCACCTTAGAGTTCCTCCCCCTATCTTACCCCTTTCCCTCCCAGTTTCCGTATTCCCTTCCGCTTAGCTTATTCCTTCCCTTTTCCCTTTTCCCTTCTCACTTTTCAATGAGGTGGGAGAAGTTTCACCATAGATTGACTATGTCTTAAGATTTTTCACTTAAAGCCAATTCTGAAGGCAGTAAGGTACCCACTATATTCATCCCCCTCCATTCTTTCTCTCAGATATAATAGGTTTCCTATGCCTCTTCATGAGATGTACTACCCCCACTTTACCCTTTTTCTGGTACAATGTCCTTTCCACATCAATTTCTAGAACAAGGTATACATGTATTCTTTATACATCTATATAGTCGAAATATAGTTCCCAAGATTAATCTTTACCTTTTTAGATTTCTCTTGAGTTCTATATTTGTAGATCAAACTTTTTGTTAAGTTCTGGCTTTTTCATCAGAAATAGATGAAATTCGCTTACTTCTTCCCTGGAAAAAGATGCTCATTCTCACTGGGTAAGTTATTTTTGGTTGCATACCAAGTTCCTTAGCCTTTCGGAATATCATATTCCAGGCCTTTCGATCTTTTAATGTGGATGCTGCCAGATCCTGGGTGATCCTTATTGTGGCTCCTTGATACTTGAATTGGGTTTTTCTAGCCGCTTGCAATATTTTTTCCTTCGTCTGAGGGTTCTGGCATTTGGCCACTATATTCCTTGGTGTTTTGATTTTAGGATCTCTTTCAGTGGGTGATCGATGAATCCTTTCAATGTTTATTTTTTCCTCTGTTCCTATGACTTCTGGGCAGTTCTCTTTGATAATTTCCTGGAAAATAGTGTCCAGGCTATTTTTTTCATCATGTTTTTCTGGAAGTCCAATGATTCTCAGATTGTCTCTCCTGGATCTGTTTTCCAGGTCTGTTGTCTTCCCCAGAAGGTATTTCACATTCTTTTCCATTGTTTGATTTTTTTGGATTTGCTTGACTGATTCTTCTTGTCTCCTCGAGTCATTCAATTCCAATTGTTCAATTCTGATTTTCAGTGGAGTATTTTCTTCACTCACTTTTTAAAAATCTTTTTCTAGTTGTCCCATTGAGTTCTTTTGTTCTGTGGAATTTTTTTCCATTTCGCCAATTTTGTTTTCCAGTTCACCAATCCTATTTTTCAAGGACTTTACTTCTTTATCCACTCTCTCTTTAACTTTCTCCAGGCTCTTTTGCCAAGCCTCCCTCTCCTTTTCCCAAGCTTCCCTCTCCTTTTGCCAAGCCTCACTCTGCTTTCCCCATTTTTCTTCTAGCTCCCTTGTGAGAGCCTTTTTAATCACTTCTATGAGGTTCATCTGTGCTGAGGAACAGATGATCTCCTCCTTTGGGGATTCACCTGGGGACTGTCTGTTTTTAGTCTCCTCAGGATTTAGAGTCTGCTCTCTATCTGTATAGAAGCTGTCAAGGATTAAAGTCCTCTTCAGTTTCTTGCTCATTCTGTCTAATAATCAAAGACAAACTAGCAAAGAAAAACAGAAAAAACTGGAGTCTTTCTTTGGGGGAGGAGCTGGGTGTGTTACCGAGCTTCCTCTACAGACTGTGGGGGGCAGCAGTGAGGCACTAGCCCAACTGTGCTGCGCCTGCGCTCTGAGATCTCAGAGCGTGCTGAGTCACTGTGGCGGGGGAAGGCGGGCGCGGCCAGGTCCCGAGAGACTCCAGCTGTTTGGGGTTGTATTCTTCAACCCCGGTGTTTTTAGCTTCTCTGCTGGGCTGCTGACTTGCTGCCGGAGCAAAGTATCTAATCCTGTAGCGAAGCTCTCCCCGCAGAGACGTCTGAGATCACTCCCCACCCCCTGTCCCGTCTGCTCCCGTGCTCTCCCTGCCGCTGCCCGCCGCCTGCGCCCGATCTAAAACCATCCCAGCCCTCCAGTAAAGACAGACCTTTCTTGGCGAATCTCAAAGATGGCTTCTCTTGGTAACTATTTGTGGGGTTTTTTTTTCAGTCAAGCATTAATTCAGAGGCTTGTAATGAAATGGATAGTGAGAGAAAGCGTGGAGCTTATGCAGCAGTGTGCCTCCTCTCCGCCATCTTAACCGGAAGTCCACGTATGATATATCTTAAATAAATATATGATTTGATTTTGTTGTTGTTATGAGTTTTTTCCTGAGAACAAAAAGGGATAAAATGAAGTAATAAATATAAAGTACTTGCAAATCTTAAAGCACTATATAAAGGCCATCTGTGAAGGCATAAGATTAAATCCAAAGTAATTAAAGTAAAATATTTCAGTTTCTGATATAATGCACAATTAGACAAATTATTTATTATATGCAGAATATAATTGTATTTCAGGTGGTTGAAATCCCTCTAAATAGAGCTAATAATAGAATGAATTTAAGCGTGCTAGCCCTTGGTAGATATTAATTAAGACAAAGCTTTGTTTATTTAAAAAAAAAATAATATGATGATGATAACCATCTCAAAAAAATTTTTTTTTGAGGAAGGGTAATCTGGACCCATGATTTCTTCATAGAGTAAGAGCACTCTACAGCAGTTCATCAGTGTCTTAGAGAATCTCCTGAGCCACTAAGAGGTAAAGCATACCTTATCCAGAGTCACAAAAGTTTTACATCAGAGGCAAGTTTTGAACATAAGACTTTCTTGCTACATTATTCCTGTGAGCTCCCTCTCAACAGGATATAGGCCTTGGGAGTTAATCGGATTCTAGCTTAGAAACAATAGGCCTTTCCAATAATAGCATTAACAAAATATTATTTAGGTTTACATTTACTAAGAGAATTTATGGTACAAAGTCACATCTCTTCAATGAATAGACAAACAATAATAATAGTAGGGCATAAAACTCAGGAAACTCTGTATCTTTCTTTGTTACTGTAATTTAGCTTGTATAAAGTATCCTTGGAGCTGCTGGAAAAGGAGCCTGCATAACCAGAATACTAATTTTGTAAATGCTGTTACTTCATGTCCATTGTCCAAGTTAGAATTGGTAAAGCTTTGAAGAACAGCTAAGGATTTGATGAAGAACTTTGTAAATACTCTTATTTAGAAGCTTTTTTCCCCCCATATTCTGGGCGGTCGGGATTTTCCCTCTTTTGTACTTTATTGCTGAGAATGTTTGAATGGAAACAAGATCTTTGTTCCTTATGAGCACATCTGTTCTTGGTACTTGTCTCTTACGAGAAATCGCCATCTCTCTGACATCATAATCATTTCCACAGCAACCAGCATTGCTCACAGTTTCTTTAATCAGAAGTTACAGAATGTATGCCTTAGCCAAGTATTTATCTCAAAACAAACAATAAGTCCCAGTGTTATACATGTCCCACATGTAGGCCATTTAAATGAGAAAAAAAAATCTTTGGCCCTCAGCATTTTAGTTCACTTTAAACCCATATTGCTGACAGTTTCCATCATGCATCATTTTGGGTAAGCTTTAGGAAACAGATTCTGAGGTGGCTTGTCTTATTGGACCTTAATGTCCTCCCATATAGCGTGGTGAACATTAGTTCAATGAGGGTAAAAATATGAGACATGGTATTTTATGTTCCACAATAAATAATGACATCAATTCAATAACAACAGGAAGGATCTTGAAGTCCTTTATTTAAAATGACTTTATGAACAGGTTCCCTCAGCCCCTGGAATGCTGTCATCTCTGTCATGAAACAACAATGTAGAACCAGGGCACACAATTGCTCAAATGTTAAAACTTGGCTTTTCACAAACCACAAAAACAGGGAAGGGATTTTTTGATAAGACTGCCAATCACTATTTAATTAGCATTCCAGAGTTAACATATTTTTATGCACCAATTTTAAGGTTTATGTGTGAGTTTGTGCCCATAAAGTTTACATGGATCTACAAGGATCTGTCTTGATATGTGTTGCAGGAAGGTATATAATGCTATGTCTAAAGCCTCCTCTGCCAACTCTAAGGGAGACTTTGGTTTTTGCCAGGAAGGGAGCAGCAAATTGGAATCATGTGTTTAACAACTCTCCTCTCCTCAGACATGAAGTATGGCACTAGTGTTATATCTATCCCTTCTCACCCCCAATAGTTAGTCTAGAAGAAATAATATTTCAAACAACTCTTGATTGCTATACTTTAATGCAGAAAAAATACCACAAGTTCTATATCAAAGATCTTGACTCCTTACTCAATAAATGCCATTTCCAAAAAACCCATCACATATAGTAAATAACAAATAAACACATTCAACTAT
This sequence comes from Antechinus flavipes, assembly GCF_016432865.1. Classification (NCBI taxonomy): domain Eukaryota; kingdom Metazoa; phylum Chordata; class Mammalia; order Dasyuromorphia; family Dasyuridae; genus Antechinus; species Antechinus flavipes. Next base: position 70,541,810 of record NC_067400.1, on the reverse strand, counting down.
GACAACAGCCAAAATGGCAAAAAAAAGTTAAAATAATATAACAGACAATATACAGAGAAATTGAGCTTTATGTTAGTTCAACCATAAGAGAATCTCCAGTACCACTCAATAGGAAATTCCCTAGAAATTCTAGTGTGATATGCTAAAGATAGGCACAAGGTCCAGGCTTTGAATCCTCTACATATGGCTTCCTCATGGAATCTTTCTCCCCCTCCAGAAACTTTGCTCTGAAGAAAATCTAGAATCACATATGAGTCCTCTATCAAAGCTAGAAGCTAAAAACAAAACAAAACAAACCTAAAAACTCTCCTTTCTCTCTTACTAATTATGCTGCTTAGGCATTATCTAGCAATCATTCTTCACAATGAGGAGAGTCATATGCAAATGGCCTTGAGCCCTGGGTTACTCAATCATCCACAAAAATATTTAATCAGTACCTATGAAAAGCATAATATAATCTTAGATGTTGTGGATTTATAGACAATTTGGGAGGTATGGGAAGGAGGGGGAGAAGGAGATATATGAAACATTGAAGGCAAATCCAGAATAGATTTGAACACTCCCAGTAAAAGACAGAAATCCAAAATCTGTGGTTTCTGGGTTTTGGACTCAAGCAGAACAAGGACAGGATCAATAGAGGTTTAGGTAGGCAGCCCTAAGGAAACCCAATAGCAGGTATTCAAGACTTAGAGGGCTAGTGAGATTTAAGACAGAAAACATTCAAGGGAGTTCCAAGTGAGATATGCAGTAAGTAGGAGAGGGGACAGGACATTACTTGGAATTGGTGGATATTCCATTTTACACATAGGAAGTCACTGGGAAACAAGGTAGGAGCCCAGTAACTGTGGTGCTAGGGTTAGAACAGGGAGAAGAGCAAGACTGACTCTTTTTATAAGTCACTGCAAGGGGAGTATAAGGAAACCTACATTAATAGTCCTATACCTCAGAATGAAGTTATCTTTGCTGCTTTGACCAATATATTCCTCTTCCAGAAACTGGATACCTGTTGTTAATCCTCACAGAAACAGACCATCCTTTTAAGCTACCCTCTTGATTCCCTTCAATTGTTTATTGGTGGGATAGGCCTCTTCTAACCTCATGCTATGGTCCTAGGGTCTACCACTTCTCTGAATTTCATATGAATTTTTTCTGGCTTATTCTCTTTTTTTGAAGTAGTTGCACTTAGATATGCTTGTCTTATTTTTTTTATTAAAGCTTTTTAATTTTCAAAAGATATGCATGGATAATTTTTCAATATTTACCCTTGCAAAACCTTGTGTTCCAGTTTCCTTCTCTTCCCCCACCTCCTCCCCTAGATGGCAGGTAATCCAATATAGGTTAAACATGGTAAAAAAATATATGTTGAATCCAATATATACACATGTATTTATACAATTTTCTTGCTGCACAAGAAAATTCAAATCAAAAAGGGGAAAAGTGAGAAAATAAAATGCAAGCAAACAACAACAAAAAGAGTGAAAATGCTAAATTGTGATCCACACTGAGTTCCCACAGTCCTCTCTCTGGTTTTAGACAGCTCTCTTCATCATAAGATCATTGGAACTAGTCTGAATCATCTCATTGTTGAAGAGTCCGGTGCATCAGAACTGATCATCATATAATCTTATTGTTGCTGTGTACAATGATCTCCTGGTTCTACTCGTTTCACTTAGTATCAGTTCATGTCAGTCTCTCCAGGCCTCTCTGAAATCATCCTGCTGATCATTTCTTATAAAACAATAATATTCCATAACATTAATATACCATAAGTTATTCAGCCATTCTCCAACTGATGGGCATCCACTCAATTTCCAGTTTCTTACCGCTACAAAAAGGGCTGCCACGAACATTTTTTGCACATATGCATCCCTTTCCCTCCTTTTAAGATCTCTTTGGGATGTATACCCTATCTGGCTCATTCTTAACCAAGTGAGTTTCAAAGTATTTTGAATCCACAATTATGGATGCCAACTGTTCTTCAAATTCACCAGAGACCTTGGTGTCATGGTCAGTAGAGTACCTGTTTGGGAGTTAGGAATATATGAATTCAATTCTGGCCACAGACATTTACTATCCGTGTGACCCTAGCCGATCTAATTAACCTCTGTTTTCCTAATTTTCTTCATATATAAAATCGAAATAAGAGACTCTATTTCCCAGGGTTGTTGTGAGGACCAAATGAGATAATAATTGTAAAGTTTCTGGCACAGAGCAAGTGCTATTTAAATGCTAGCTATCATTCTTATATCACCTGCCATTAGAAACCAGTAAAACATAATAAATTCATTAAAAACAAAAGAAGGAAAACTTGTCATAATTTAATCAAGAACAGGTCTTGTGCCATTTCCTGGTTCTTACAAAAATAATTTAAAAATTCAGTCATAGATTTTTCATAGAAGTTAGAGTTTAGAGGAATCTTCAAGAATTAGTCTAATTATTTCATTGAATGGATGTTGCCTCAGACAAACTGAGACCTGGGAAAGACCTTAATTTAAAAAGGCTAAGGTCTCACGCTGCATCTTACAATCCATCTCCCTACTCCATGAATTTTTACTCGCTGTCCCTCATGTCTGAAATTTTCTCCCTCCTCACTTTCATCTCTTGGTTTCTCTCAGTTTTCCACTAAAATCCTACCTTCTAAAATCCTGGTTTTTCTTTAGTATCTTCCCTCTGAGATTAGCTCTAATTTATCATTATATATATATGTGTGTGTGTATATATATATATATATATACACACACACACACACACATATATATATATCTTGTTCATTCAGTGTTTTCATATTCTCTTTATACCCCTCCTCTATCCCCTATTAGATAGTGAACTCTTTGAGTGCAAAGGTCTGTTTTCACTTTTTTTTTTGTATCCTCAGCACTTAGCACAGTATCTGACACATAGAAGATGCTTAAAAATATTTCTTGATTTGACTGTTCAATTGTGGACCTATTTCACAATTCTTCTGCAATGAATTATGCAATGCATGTGTACTGACAGACTAATCTAATAGGCTATGCTTATGTACCATGGTATGGACCATACAATTTTCAATGTATCAAAAACTGCTTGGAGAGAAAGCCTGCTTTTTGTTTGTTTTTATCTCTAGTGTCTAGCACAGTTCCACACATATCATAATTATTTAATAAACGAAAGCTGAATTAGTAGGTATTCTTCATCCATTTTATTTCTCTTATATGAGTTGATAACTCAATTTCTTTCAAATGGTCATAGATCCAATTTTGGCTTTTTTTTGGTTCTATGATCCTTTCAGGGAATCTCCACAGTCTTTCTGAATTTGGTATAATAAGTTGCGTGTTACAACAAACAGGAAAATCTGATGAATCTTACCATCTATAAAGAATCCCTCATTAATTTGATCTCTGTGCTATGTATCCTCCATGACATATTACTTAATTTTTTTTTTCTTTTGGGATTCTCATATGAAATGTTAACTTAGAGTCTATAAGAGAATACATTTGCTAAACATCTATCCCTGTTTTAGAATCACTTGATATTAATAAACTGATATATCTCTGCTCCATCTGTTAAAGAAACTTGAATCGTTCTTACATATATCCGAAAGAGATCTTGGAGAAGAATCTATAAGAATGTTGTTTGCTCTAACTTTAAAAAATATTACAAACTATGGAATTTTTTTCTTTTCTACAACTTTTATTCAAATATGTTACTGTGAAATCATTATCTATTGAAAAATATAATTTTCAAAAAGTATTGTGTACTCTCATATTTTAATCAGACATCCTAGATTATTTGCCTCTCAAAGCCAGATAAGGAATTTATAAGAAATTCAGATGTATCTAAATAATTATTTAAATCATAGCCTCATTTAGAAGCTGTGGGGAAATGCTTGGAGTGGATTGTATAGTTAAATTACAACTTCTTCAGAAAATTCAGAACTTAAATTCAGTAAGGCATTTTACTCCTTTTTCCTATCATCATGATGGTCAGAAACATAATCTCCCTATTGCCCCACCACAAATGTTATTCAAATATCAAGTATGCTTCAATTCTGCTGTTTATTCTCTCAATGCTATTCGCATAATTCTATAAAAGCTTCCATCAAACTTTAGAACACACTTTCCTATTAGCCATCTTATTATTTTTTATTGTGTTGGGTGCTCTAAGTATTTTTAAATTAATTACCATGTAGGTTATTCTTTTGTTCTCTGCTGTGCACTTTTTTACTTTATTCTTTTTTCCTACTTCATCCCTCCCACTTTCCCCAGGCAGGCTATAATTAAGCACATGTTATATGTGTTATATATTATATAGATACATATATACACATATACATAGAACAATACACATACATATCTACATGTACTCAAACACATATATACAAACCCATACATCTACCCAATGCAAGCATGTATCTAAAAACATCAATATGACTGACATACAAATGTTGATATCTCTCTTAATTAAATCTTTAAATTTGACTTCTCTTCTTTCCTATTCCTGTTAACTTTTCTGCCTTAATTCTGTTCCTTCACTTGCCTTGCTATTACTTAATCTACCCCCACCCATGGATTCCTCTCTTATCTTCTTCCTCTACTCTTTCTCTCGCCCCTTATTTATTTATAGATTTTGGAGGGTACTATACCCTTGATGATATATATGTAGGGTTGCTTATTTAGTCCATTCTAGATGTGAGAACTTTTCACTTTTCAGAACTACCAACCTTCTTCTCTCCTCTAATGCCACAGTGTCTTCTTCTGCACTTCATTTGTTTAACATAATTGCTATTTTCACCTTTTTTTAAGAAGATTTTTCTTTTTTCCTTTTTTTTTGGAACTACTCCAGTCATCTTTTGAGCTATTTAGTTACTAATGTCAATCTAAAACATATGGTATACATTTACATGCTAAAAACATAAACAATTGTCCATGTTAAGATCCTTGAAATTGATCTTTGATATTGGATCTTATATGTTAAATTTTCTATTGAGTTTGGATTTAGTTGAAAGAAAGTCCTGAAAATCTGAAAGTTTGTTGAATGTCCTTTTTTCCCTTCAATATTATGGATAATTTTGCTGAATATGATATTTTTGACCACAAGCCTAATTCTTTTGATTGCCAGTATATATAATTCCAGATCCTGAAAGTTTTTATTATAACTGTTAATAAATCCTGTACAATTCTAATTGTAGCTCCAGCATATTTGAATTGTTTTTTTTCCTTGTTTCTTGTAAATTTTTCTCTTTAATCTGGGGGTTTTGAAATTTAGCAATAATGTTACTATATGTTTTCCACAAAAGATCTTTTTAAAATGGTGATTGGTGGATTTTTTTTTCCTATTTCTATTTTCCCTTCATGTTCTCTCACTCCAGGAAAATTTTCTTAGATTATTTCTTGCATTATTTTGTCAAGGTTCTTTTTTTGGTCGTAGCTTTCAGATAGTCCAATTATTCTTATAATTTTTTTTCTTGATCTGTTCTTAAGATCTGTTGTTTTTTCTTATAAGATGTTTCACATTCTATTCTTTTTTTTTTCATTCTTTGTGTTTTATTTTGGATTTTTTTTTTGGCCTTTTATAGCTTCACTGGCTTCCTCTTGCCCAATTCTAATTGTAAAGGAGTTATGTTCATCTTTAATATTCTGTATCTTCTTTCCTAGTTGGTTAAAATTTTTCTATAATAATTTTTCTTGGATGGTTTTTATTTTTATTTTTTCCTCAATGTCACTCATTTGATTTTTAAATTATTTTTTGAGTTCTTCTATATTTGAACAGGGTGCCATTTCACATTACTCTTTGGGATAAAAGGTTTTATTATTATTATTTTTTACTTCATTGTTCTCCTCTGAAGATGAACCACTGTCTTTCTTATTCCAATAGTAGGTTTCTGTAGTTCTGGCCAATTCATTTTTAAATGAGAAATGTCAGTGTAAGCACCTCTAATCTTAGGGATTGTGGGGAAGAGAGAGAGAGATGCTGCCTCTAGCTTCACTTCAGGTTTCCCTGAACCAAACCAAAAGCTCCCCCATCCTGTAAGTGCCCACAGCCAGCAGCATCTCTCCCCCACTGTCTCTGCACTCCCAGTGTGCTGGTTCCTTCCCTTCTAGAGCTGATCTCTGCAGCACAGTTGGACCTGGCATTCCTAATCAGCCAAAGTTCCCTCAATCTTTGTGGACTCAGACCCCTGCCTCCATACACAGTCCAGGAGATGAAAGTTCCTGTGGTTCCTTTCGAAGGTCCATCCAAACCCAGTTAATCTAAGGGTCACCACTTAGGTTTTTATGGAGTTGGCCCAGAGGTATTTGCACTACACACTGATTAATCCCTCTCTGGGGTCTTTCTTTGGATCTTTTTCGATTGTACCAGAAGGACCCCTATTCTGCCTCATCTTCTTGATTTCTTTCACCAGTAATTGTACTGTTTGGGGGAAAATCTAGAGAGCTTGAAATTTACTGACCTACTCTGCCATCTTCCCAGAATCTTTCCCCCCTAAGATGTTTTAACTAAATGGTTTCATCCACCCCTCTTATATCCTGTTATTCTTGGTTTTGACTTAGCTCCAGGTCTTTTTCTCATTAGCACAGGCATTTCTTGAAATAAGATGCTAGTAAAAATAATAATAAATTTCTAAATACACACTAAACTAACCATGGTTACATTCTAAATTATAGAGAATCATAGATTTGGATGGCCAGACCCTCTCATACCCTATGATCTGTGTTTCCTTTTCTCTTAGCTAGTTTTCTTTGTAGGTTAGCCCCTTGACTACCATTTTCCTCTGTCTCCTCTACCTTCTTTTTCTCCCTGTTTCTCACTCTTGCTCTCACTCTCATTCTCATTCTATCTTTGTCTCTCTGGCTCTCTGTGTCTCTGTCTCTCTCTTTCTGGCCTCCCCTTTCTGGATGTATATAAGTGTGTGTGTGTATGTGTGTGTACATAATATACATTTTTATATGTACAGACACACCCACTGGGAAGTTAGGTGGTATAGTAGATGTAGTGCCAGACCTGGAGTACAGAAGACTCATGCTCCTGAATTAAAATCTGGCGTCAGATAATTAATAGCTATGTGATCTTGGACAAGTCACTTGACTCTCTCTGCCTCAGTTTCCTCATCTATAAAATCAGCTGAAGAAAAAAATGCAAACCACTTCTTCTTTGCAAAGAAAACCCCAAATGGGGACAGAAAGGGTCTGAACTGACTGAACAGCAAGTTATAATATTCTAAAGTGTGCTAATGTTATATTATACTTTTTTCTCTTCATTTTAACTGTGTGCACTCTCTATATTTCATTTCATATGTTTTGTTAAAGACCATTTTCATTCAGGATTGATTATAACTACAATAAATAATTTGGTCAAAAGAGATGTTCTAATAAATGATGATTCAATAAATAAATTTGCTATTCCATCATTCAGAATGTAAAAAATGGCAAATTTGGAGTTAGCAGAACTCAGTTCCTACTCTACTATTTATTGTAGTACTGTGTGACCTTAAACAAACAACTTCTCTTGCTCTCAATTTTCTCAAGAGATACAATAAAGATGTTGCACTTCATGACCTCTGAAGTAATATTTAGATCTAAATTATAATCCTGTTAAGCCCTTTTGACTTCCTTTGTGGAAAATAATATGGTTTGTGATTTTATCTAATTATTTGTGTGACAGCTTTTCCTCTTACAAATATCTTTAAAATCCATATCTCAGAACTTCAATGATTGTGTCATCTATCATGGATTTCACGTGTATATATTTTGGTCTAGCTTCTTTGCCCAACTTTGTCTTCTTAAGTGCCATTTTTGCTTTGTCATTCCATACAGTTTTTTTTTAGTATTCTAATGTATTAATATTACTCTCATTGATGAAAATGGTTGATTATCAAACCCTAAATTCATGCTCCATGTTTTGTACTTTCAATTTCATCAATAAATGCCTTCTGCTTGATATATCTTTGTTAGGTTTCATTCTAAATTTTCAACAGACCTCTTTTCCTAGAACAACTATTTTTTCTTGTTTTGCAAGGTGATGCTGCTCAGGATCTTCTATCATATTCTTCCATAAAATTCCATAAATGAATTTATATTCTAAATTCATGTTGCCTTTGGCTGCCATGGCTCTCCACTTTTTTTTTGTCTCTCTCCACTTTTCAAAGTCAAGTCAAATGTTTTCTGGCTAAGGCAAGAAATTAGAGATATTTGCTAAAGCAATTGAAATAAGGGTTCTCTGAGTTTGGGGAGTTTAAAACTTAAGAGACAGTTTATACTATCCATCTTAATTCCTTTGTTTGAAAGCAAATGCCTCTCCAAATGAATGATTGTGTGGTAAACCTATCTTTGCACAAGGAAAAGGAAAAGGAAACCCATGAACAATATGTACATGTCCAAATGGGTATTTAATAAAGAATAATCGTTTTAGCCAACTGAAAATGGAATGCTGTGGACTCCAAATCTATGCCCTGATTAGGATAGAAGTATGACATTTTCTCAGATTTGCAGTAGTATAGTCATTTTAAAGATGACTTCTTAGCTTTCCCTTTCTTCTAATATGTTTAAAGATTTGGGGAGTTTCAGGTCATTATTGATGGGGAACACAACTTTATCCATTATCTCTGCTTCCTGATCAATGCCTTGTAATCTTTGAACACTGTAATTAGCTGAAGCAGTAAAAGTACAGGACAAGAGTGACATTCAGGGTAACATGGCAAGTTTTATCAATGATGATGAGCACCATATGACCATCTGGACCCAGATTTATCTATGAAGTTATTGAGAAAAGAGTTGGGGGAAACTTCTTGCCTTATTTTAAAACTTTAGTTTAAAAAAAATCTAATAATTAATATTTACAAAATATATGCCAAGTAATATGGGCATACATATTTCTAGGGAGTTTCCACCTTTTAAATTATCTTACAAATACCAAAAAAATGCCCTTGATTTATTCTCTCAAATCAGAAATCACATGGTACTTAATAGTTTTTTCTCTTGGAATTCTCATATGAAATGCTGACTTAGACACTCATTATAGGAGAGTAGGAATAAACCGTAAGTAAACAAAAATTTTAAAAGGAGAAAAAAGATCTTATTGATTAATAGGTATGTATAAATATATTATATATGTATAGATTTGGATACAAATATTCTATAAGAAGCAATATTCATTTATATTTATAAGGTGAGAAAGGGATGCTCTTAAAATTACAAAAGTGTTAAAAAGCAAAATAACATCCTTAAACATATAGTAACTCATGGTATAAAAGTATGTAGATTAGAAATATTATGGAAATCACTACATTAGGTTAAGTTTTGCTGGTCTTGCCATGGGCAGTTTCTAGGCTCTTTTGTCCAACATCTTTTGATGACTATATATATGAGTTAATATACAATAGTAAATGTTCATAGTGTTACCATTTCCTTCTATTCCTCATTTTTTGATATCATTAGTGTATTTGAATAGGTGGTGTGAAACAATCATAATCATGATATTTTCCATCTTTTTCATTTATTCTAATTTGGTATTGATACTGACATTTGCTTCAAGAGGTTTATAATTTGACAATTTACAGACAGCTGTTCACTTAGATATATATTGGATATCAGTAATCATTTTTATTCTATTAAAAGAAAGTTGCTTTTTTTCTTTAAATATTACTCAGTGCCTATGATATCCAGTTCCTTCTGAATGTCTTGTAGAAATAGTCATGATATATAGACAAACTATTTTCTATTAAGTAGTGTAGAAGATTTTGAATTCTTTTTATTTTCTTTCTCATAGACCATATTTTCCAACTATTTCTCTGCCCTCCATTTTTCTTACCACATTCATATTGATGTCATTGAAGATCAATGTAGATATGACTGATTTGGAGAATATTTTCCTGTTTTCTGAAGGGTTTCTTGCTTTCCTTAAACTCTGATATAGATATTAAAATGTAAGATTATGATTAATCTAATGGTCTCTTTTTTATTGTTTTTGTTATAAGCACTTAAAGGTAAGTATCATATGAAACAGTATTCCATCTTTACCTGGATGTTTCATAAGCATTTCAAATTTAACATATTTCCCCCAAAAGTACTCTTTCTTATGTTAAGGAAACATAAACCTATTCTTTAGAACTTTCCTTATTTCTGTAAAGGTAGCTTATAAGAAACACAATGAAAAAAAGTCTATCTACCCTGCCACATAGCTGTTTATATATCTAATATTTATATAGATTAAACATATATGTATACATATGTTTATATATTTAACATTTATATGATTACAATTACTATCTCATTTGATCCTCATAACAACCCTTATTATTCCATTTTAAAGATAAGAAACTGATACAGAGGTCAAATGATTTGCTTAGGGAGAGCTACTAAGTATTTAAAAATGAATTTGAACTCAGGTCTTCCTCATTTCCGGACCAGCACTATCTCCTTAATTTCTAGTTATATGTGTTTGTGTCTGTGTGTTTGTATGTATATGTAGTTATATATACACAGACAGATGTGTGTAGATAGATAAATATAGATATATATGTAGATATACACATAAATGTATTTATACATCTTATATATAACTAATTGTTTATGTTATCTCTCCCATTAAATTTTGAATTCCTGGCCTTTCTTTGTACCTCTAACATTTATCACGTAGTAAGCTTTTAGATGAACTCACTGCTGTTTGATGCTGGAGATAAAAATACAACAAATGAAATAATATACTTCCCCAGAAATCTTGCATTTTAAGCTACATATCAGTCAAACTTTGTGGCAACTACATACCTGACTCACCTTTTATTTTAATTTTATATATACATATATATATATATACACACACACACACATATCCTTGATACTATTTTTCCTTGATACTATTTCTTCAGTGGGTTCTGACCAACTTATCCTATGTATCCCACACACCTCTCCATTGTCCTATAGGTGACCTGAAACTTTAATTCCCCAGAGAATGTGGTATTCCATGATTCATAAGCATAGAGCATCATAAGGAAAATATTGTTCCAGTTGGAACTCAACTCACTGTCCTGCTCCATTTACTATGCCACTCCTTCTTGATCCTTTTATCCTTAAAGCTTCCTCTGATCTCTCTTTCTCTCTTTCTCACAAAGCTTGTGCTCCCAGGGAAGTCACACAAAAGCAATTTTGATTCTGATTAAGGTTTAGTTCCAGAATTGTGAATTCCTTCAATATTATTTCATGTTCTCCCAGAATTATAGTTCTCAGGCCAGGTGGAAGCTGACTCCATTGAGGAAAAGAATAGGGATAATTAGAAAAACCTCACCACTACCTTCATGAAGCTGCTTCTCTTGTCCTCCCTACTATTCTGGTATAATCACCTGGAATGATTCACGCTTCATGTGTGCTATACAGAGAAATCAACTTGTCTATCACAGCAATAATATCTTCTGAAATCAATTTAATCTTATAGTTTAGTATGTATGTCTACTAAAACAAAAAGCATTCTGTTGGTGTAGGAAATTAGTATCAATAGAGAACCACAATCAATTGATAAGAAGCAACTATTGCCAAAATGATTTCAACATACAAGATATTTTTCACCATTTAAATCATCACAAAACCTATCAAATTTTCTGTATTAACATAATGGATCTTGTTAACTGATAGTTTTTCTATGTCATTATTGGCTAGAATCTTACTCAGGTGGCACCTATTCAGTTTTTGATAATTTTCTCCCCAAAGCTTCTAGTTCTATGCCCCATTCATGTACAATCATATGTATATAATCATCACAGAAGAATTCAAACCTAAACTAAACATTATTGTAATAAAGTACTATCAGCAAAGAGAAGAATGATGGCATTGTAGAATACTTTTGCTCTATGTTCCTTTCTCTCAGTTTCTGAGTCCCAGTCCAGATCTTCATTTCATGAGGCACCCAGGCCATGCTTATTTATTTCAGTGTCTGTTCTCTAGACACCCTCCACTATCTCTAGACACTGTAGCCACTACCTTCTGACTTATTGTCTTATCCACTCTTGGTCCTCTTCTTTGATGTCCCTTTTATGCATTATTTTTTCCTATTAGAATGTAAGTTCCTTGAAAGTAGGAACTGTCTTATTTTTCTTGCATTTTTATCACCAGAGCTTATTATAATTCCTGGGATGGAACAATTGCTTAATATATACCTTTTTTGACTATCACCAATATTGAGTAGGTAAAATGCTTAAAATACATAAAAATTATCAAATCAATAAGAAGTCTTCAATACAGACTCAGTCCCCCGAATACATATTGTAAACTTTCAAAATAGTGCATGTATTGAACATTTTGCATCCATTTTCCTATTTTTAAAAATAATAACCTTTGATTTGAAAAATATGCAGAGATAGTTTTCAACATTCACCCTTGCAAAATCTTGTGTTCCAAATTTTTCTCCCTCCACCTTCCTCCTCTAGACAGTAAGTAATCCAGTGTAGGTTAACCATGTATAATTCTTTTAAACATATTTGTACGTTTATCATTTTGCATTAATTTTTAAGGAAACATCATAGTATACATTACAGCTCCCATTTCTTTTCATAAGACAAGTAAATTGTTTAGAATTACAATATCACCAAGGCTGAGAGCCAACTACATCTAATTTTAATGTTGATGTCAATAACTATTCTTTTCTAAACACTAACTACCTCATTTTTAAATTTCTGCTGTATTCCATATATACTTAGCTCTTGATCTGTGTTATTTCCAAGAATTTCTTCTACCTTTGCTCGAGTTGTAATCCCACACAACCATACCTTGCCATTGAACCAATACACATGTACTCAGTCAGCTAGAGCAATGGTGGTCAAATTCAAGTAGAAACAGGTACCACTAATCCATACATAAGGTTCTCTGCAAATTATATACTGATTTGGTTTTAAAATGTTATATTATGTATATTTTATTGTATTTTTTATTTTATTAAACATTCTCCTACAGTTTAATATGGTTCAGGCTAGAGTTATTGACCCACAAATGTTACCTACTCCACCACCCTGTACTTCTGAGGTACAGGGTTTCCTAGCTTAAACACATAATATCCCATCCAGAATAATTATAGAAAGAAAGAATAAAAATACCTCCAAGGAAAGAAAGCAAAAATATAAGTAAAAAATAAACAAAAGTAACTAGCTTTTGGTTCAATAGCTTCAATATTCTAAAAAAGTGTTTTGGATACATCCTCACATTCAATATTCACATAATTTTGCCACTGGACTTTGGGTGGGTAGAAAGTGTTGGAACTGGGGGTCAGAGGATCTGCCTTCCAGCACTAGTTCCTCTCCTCTATGTCACATTGAGTCAGTTAATTAATTTTTCTGAACATTAGTTTCCTCATTTGTAAAATGAGTCATGTGGACTGATTGACATCTGTATCTCCTTACAAATCTGCATGTTACTTTGAACTTTGTTCTTTTTCTTCCATAACATAGTGTAGAGGGCCAGAACTTTGGAGAAGTATACTTGAAACAAGAATACTTACAATAAGGTGTTAACTCAGTGGAATTGATGAGATGATGATTCTCTAATATATATATACACACACATACATACATACATACATACTTAGTACTTAGCATGGTGATGTAGTGGTTCCCTAGTTCATACATAATCAGTATGCTGTAATAATGTAATTGTAATAGAGTATTTAAGGGCTGAGAGGACTGGGAATGAGACATTCCATTTTTGATCAACCTCTTGGTGGCTCTCCTATCTTCTGTCCTCCTCCACTAAGATCAAGACTGGGCCAGAATAAAGATTCTAGACTCTATTCCTGGCCATTCTCATGGTCTTTATCCTGCTGAGACCAAGGCCTGTCTAAAGGACCTGAAAGCTAGCCCAAACACTACAACATGGGCAAGGTATTTTCTTGCTTAAATTTGGCCTTAATCTTTTCTGTTCTACATCCTATTATGTCAATTTAATTTCTCCATTCTTTCTAATTCAATTGATCAATCCATAGTCTCCCCTAAGTTTTAACATAGTTTTAAGTGTTAAATCTTGCATAGTTAAAATATTAAAGCTTAAAACTGCAATACAAATTTTGAAATACCCTGTATTTCTTAAGTGCCTATTACATTCCAGGCACTGGGCTAACAATGAGAATACAAGTACAAAAAATGAAACAATATCTACTTGCAAGGAGTTTGCATTCTAAAGGGACAGATGATCAGAATGCACAGATGGGTGCATTGATAGATAGCCATAGAGAAATGTAGATATGTATATTATATATAGATGTATATGTATATCTCCCTATATATGCCATAAATATAAAGTGAATAAATTCAAATATATATAAAGTAATTTGTAAACATACACTATAAAAATTTAGACCACTTCAGGAAACATTAGAAATCTAGTTTTCATAGTTTTTTCCCCACATGTGAATATACATATTTATAAATATACATACATAAACACAAATATAATATTAATTCACTGCTAGATACGGAGCATTGAATCAAATCCACATAAGACTTAAAAAAAAAAGAATAAACTCTCAAGTCCAGGGAGACCTCAAAATTCTCTTTTCCTTCATTATTAACATTACTCAGAGAAAAATATGAACGTGAATTTGTAAAACCTAAAAAAATTATATAAATATGAGTTATTATTATGATTTTATTATTTTATTTTATTTATTATTAGGAAAGTTTCTTAGAGGAGAAAAAAGAAATAATTCTATCAGAAACATTAGCAAGGATTAGGAGAGGGTTGCCTGAACTGGAGTAGAGTGGACCTGGGGAGGAGTAGGGCTTATCTAAAGAGAAGTGAAAGTTCAAGAGAATGTATCTTAAACATCACTTTCAGAATACTATTTCCTGGCTCAAGATCCTGAAATGATTCATAATTGTTTACTGTATCAAGTTCAAACTGCTCTGCTTTCCTCTCAAATCTCATCACAATCTGGCCCCACCCTGCATGTCCACATTTATTTTCCACTACTCTTCAGCACATATCTGGTTCCAGTTGAGCTGGTGTTCTTAGTATGTCCTTCTATGCAACATCCCTTTTTTTGGGTTGTTGCTTCTGGCTGTTTCTTCTATCCATTATTGAAAGTCCATTTCAAGTCCATAAATCTTTCCCTAACTACCACTGTAAACCACATTGCTCTTGTATTGAAGTTGTATAGTCAACTACAATAATATCCAGTTTAGCACTTAGTTTTCTCTCCTGGATGCTAATTTATCTTCCCAATTATACTATGAGATCCTTGAAGGCATTGATAAGGCTTTAATTTTTTTTTAACTGACAAATGTAGGTTCAGGAATGTTGCACTTAAAATGACAGTAGGACATGAAAATAGCAACATCTAGCAGGCAATTAGAAATGTAGTATTGGAGTTCTGGAGAGGAATCAAAGCTAGAGATTTGGTAGTCATCCCAGTGGAGGAATAGTTTGGAGATATAAAAATAAATGAGTTCTCAAAGCTAGATTACAGGAACTCCCACCTATGGAACTCATGGGAAGTCAGGGTCTGAGTCTGGAAAGACTGAGGAAACCTCAGCTGATTAGAAATGCCAGACCTAGTTGTGTTGCTGAGACATAGTTCTGGGTGGGATGGAACCAGCACAGCTGGTGAGTACAAGCAGTGGGGCAGGGTTGCTGTTGGCACTTGCATGAAGCAGGAAGCTTTTGGTTTGGGGCTCCAGGTCATAGGGGAGAGCTGAAGTGAATCTAGAGGCACCATCCCTTTATCCCCACCTCAAGATTAGAGATGCTTATACTTATAGTTCTCATTTTTTTTCTTAAATGAGCAGCTGAAAGAATTCAAGCATAGAAACTTGCTATGGGAATAGGGAAGAATAAGATTCATTTCAAAGTAAAAAAAGTCCTTTTGCACCCCAAAGATTAATGTTAAGTGGCTACCTACCCAGAAATAAATTTTAGAAGAAATTAAAAAATACTTCAAAAATCAAATGAGAGAAATTGAAGAAAAACAAACAAAAAATTAAAAGAACCATCCAATGGACATGGCTCTTTCCAACAGTGAGATGATTCAGATCAATTCCAATAATCTTGTGATGAAGAGAGCCATTTACAACCAGAGAAAGGACTGTGGAAACTGAGTATGGACCACAATATAGCATTTTTACTCTTTCTGTTGTTGTTTGCTTGCACTTCAGTTTTTTTTTTTTCCTTCTTGGTCCGATTTTTCTTGTGCAACAAGATAATTGTATAAATATGTATACACATATTGGATTTAACAAATATTTTAACATATTTAACATGTATTGGATTACTTGCCATCTAGAGGAAGGGGTGGGAGGAAGGAGGGAAAATTTTGGAACACAAGGTTTTGCAAGAGTCACTGTTGAAAAATTACCCATGCATATGTTTTGTAAATAAAAAGTTTTGATAAAAAGGACCATCCAAGAAAAGATTATGAAAAGAAAATCAACCAACTCAAAAAGGAGGCATAAGACAAAGTCAAATGTAAAGATTCAATTAAAAGAGAAATCTACATTATTTATCAATAATATTAATATTGATTTAGATGCATGTTTATGTGTAAGTGTATATACATACATATGTGTGCGTACATATACATGTAGGTGTATATAAATATATATGTGTGTTTGGGCATAAACATATCTATCTATATACTTATATTTATATATGTATTTATGTTTGGATATATATATATATATATATATATATATATATATATATATATATTTGCATGTTTAACTCTAACCTGCTTGGTGGAGTTGAGGGGAGGAGGATCAAAAGAGGGATAAAAAAATAAAGCAAAAAGTGCACTACAGAGATTAAAAGAATAACCTACAAGAAAGCAAAAAAAAAAAAGATGGACAGTCACAAATATAATCTCTTTTTATTATTAAATGATTTCTTAAAATGGAAATTTATTGTCACATATTTTGAATCCTTCATGATTCTCTCTGATGGACAAATGACAATGTTTTGCTTTGTTTTATTTTCCTCTTTCTGTCTTATTTTTCTATTTTGTATTTAGTTTTAAGTAAATAAGTATTTTTTAAAAGAAAACATTGTCATGGAAACTAATGAGAGGCTAGAGGGAGGTATTTGATGAGTTGAAATATTACAGAGAAGCTGAAAAGAATAACAGCTATCAAAAGGTCCAGGAATATAATGAATAGAAAGACTACTTCTAAGAGTGTAGTTTTTTTTTTTTTAAGAGTGTAGTTTTAATAGATTTGTAAGGATAGAAGATTGCAGGAGTTGAGGAATAAGCAAATGGTGTGAAAATGGATACTATTTTGATTTATCTATGTATTTCCACTATATAGCACAGTGCTTTACTGTAAATGTTTGCTCAAATTGTTGTGTACAGAATTCACTTGAGGATTTGTAAATGAAGGAAAACAGAAAAAAATAGTACTGAATCTGAGAAGAACAGGAGACTTTTTTTTTCAGCTAAGGACTTTTTGAAGGGTGATCATTGATTTGAGGTAAAGCATGATATAGTTTGTTGCAGCAAAAAATCAGAATATTAATTTTTAATATGATATTTGGAAGAATTATACATGTTTAACCTATATTGGATTACTTGCTGTCTGGGAAAGGGAGGAAGTGAGGAGGGAGGGAGAAAAATTTGGAACACAAAGTTTTGCAGGGGTGAATTTTGAAAAAATGTCTTTGTATATATTTTGAAAAATACAAAGCTATTATTATTTTTAAGGTGAAAGATTCTAGTGAAGAGGGATGGAACTAAGATGGTGGGGAGTAGACAGGTTTTTGTCTGAGATCTTCCCGGCTTTCTTTAGATCAACACCAGATCAAATCTCTGAACGGTTTTAGAATGACAGAAAACACAAATATTTGGAGTGTAACAAGTTTCCAACAGAAAATATTTTGGAAGAACTTTAGAAAAGATCTGTTTCGATCAGGCACTAGGGAGATGGCTGAGTGTAGCTGCAGTGCAGGGATCCAGGGTGATGTGATGTTTGCAGATTGGGGAAACCTATCTGCAGGCTCCTAGCCAAAATACAGCATCATGACTACTCTGTCCTGGTAAAAAGCCAGGTAAGAAGCCAATGGATCAGCAGACTAGGTGTAAGACATCAAACATAACTGCAAAAGGCAAATAGTGAGCTCTGAAACTCCAGAATAACACAGTTCCTGGCCACGCCCATCCAACACAAGAAGGAAGTCCGCAGCACTTGTCCCAAGGCAACAAGAAGCCTATAAAGGCAGATGGTATCAATCTCTCCTTTGCCCTAAGAACAGATCTCAACTTAAAAAATAAAAAGCAAAAAGAGCTCTGACCATATTAGAGCTTTTTTGAGACATACTAAGGTCATTAAAGGCAAAACTTCTCAAGATGAAGCTTCAAAGAGTGATATGAATAGTTCTTCAACACACAAAGCTCTTTTGGAAGAATTCAAAAAGGATCTTTAAAAAGAGTTAGAAGAAAAAATGGGGAAAGGAAATGAGAAGGTGAAAGGAGAGTTTGGAAAAGAAAACACAAAAATTATCTGGAAAAAAAAAAAAACTCCTTAAAATAGTTTGAGTGAAATGGAAAAAGCATATAACTCCTTACAAAATAGATTCCATGAAATGGGAAAGGCATATAATTCCTTACAAAATAGATTTGATGAAATAGAAAAATAAGCCAATCATTGAAAGACAGAATTTGTGAAACAAAAAAAAGTCAAATGAACAAAACAATTCATTTAAAACTTCAACTGCCCAAATGCAAAAGGAGAGACAAAAGCTTACTGAAGAAAATAATTCACCAAAAATTAGAATTGAACAAATGGAAGTTAGTGACTCAATGAGACATCAAGAATCAGTCAAACAAAACCAAAAAAGAAAAGAAAAGAAAAGAAAATGTAAAATACCTAATTGGAAAAAAAAAACTGGAAAATAGACACAGGAGAGACAATATAAGAATTATTGGATTATCTGAAAACCATGATGAAAAAAAGTAACTAGACAAGATCTTTCAGAAAATTATCAAAGAAAACTGCCCTCATGTCTTAGAACCAAAGGGTAAAATATCCATTTAAGGAATTTACCATTCACCTCCTGAATGAGACCCCAAAATGTAAACTCCAAGAAATCTCATAACTAAATTTCACAATTATCAGATAAAGGAGAAAATATTGAAAACAGCCAAAAAGAAACAATTGAAATATTGAATTGCCACATTCAGGATTACCCAGGACCTAGTAGCTTCCACTTTAAAAGATAAAAGGGCCTGAAATACAATATTCTGAAGGGCAAAGGAACTTGGATTGCAGTCAAGTATCAACTATCTAGCAAAATTAAACATTATCTTTCAGGGAAAAAGATGGATATTCAATGAAACAAGTGAATTTCATTTATTTCTGATGAAAAGATCAGAACTGAACAGAAAATTTGATCTTCAAATACAGAAATCAAGAGAAGCATAAAAAGGTATAAAGGGAAAAAAATTACTGTTCTTTTAAAAATTAAAATATTTACATCCAAATATGGAAACTGTGTATCTCTGTTATGAGTGTAAGTATACTTTGTATGCATAGTATTCATAAATATGTATACTTAGAGGCTATATGTATAATTTGATTTTATTGTGATGATATGAAAAAGAAACTAAAGGTGGAAAGGGTATTGTGAAAGAAGAAGAAAATGGACATAAAATGGGGGTAAATTACATATCATGAAGAAACAAAAAAAAGACTTATTAAAATTGAACTACAGTTGAGAGAAAGAGAGAGACTCATCAATTCTTTCAGTGTGGTAAAGTAGGGCATCTGAAAGCTCAATGTTGGCATAGAGACAGAATGAGAAAACAGGGTGGGAGAACAAGATGCAATACCCCATGTCCAAAATGCAACAGAGGCTTCCATTGGGCATAAGAATGTCGACTGATTCAGGGAAACGGGATGAGGGGCCCAAGGCAAAGAATACTTGGGGCATGATGGCAACCGATGCTACACCCAAAGAGTGCCTAGAAGTTCAGTACCCAGACATGGCCAATCAGCTAGAAAGCCATCTGATGGGAGAAAGGGATTACACAATCAATCAGCCAGGAAGCAACCTGATGGCAGAAAGGAATTACAATTAGGGAGAATAGAGCTGTATGCAGCTGGGACAACTGAGATACCCCCTGGAGAGGTGAAATCTGTTCCTCTCCTATGGATCCCTTGCCTCCAGGCATAATAGGCTTGACCATTTTACCTCCTGAGAATACTTACAAAACAGTATCCATCCATACACTGATGTGAGAAACTGGGGAATGTGTAGATAATATTCCAGTCACTAATACAGGTAGACAATGTGTGACATCAACCAGGAGAAGTAGTAGCATCAGGTTTACTGATACAGACTCCTAATAAGCAATCTGGTGATAGTCGCCCAGATTCTGACTCCAAGCAACAAAATCCAGGAATATACTGGACAACATCTATGACAGCTGACCGACCTATGCTCACGATCTATATAAATGACCTTACCATTGGAAGGATTGGAAGACACTAGTGCAGATCATACAGTCATTAAAGGTGCCAACTGGCCCAGTCATTGGCCAAAGATTAAGGCAGACACATACATGTCTGGTGTAGGAAGATCAATAGCAGCTGAAGTTAATGCTACCCCTTTGAGATGGAATTTTGAAGGTAAAACAGGAGTTTTTACTCCTTTTATAGTTGAAAAAATCCCCATCAATCTGTGGAGAATTTTACAATTAGGATTAAAAATGAGTACCTCGGTTTTTTAGGCAGGGCTACTGTTGAAGGCCTGATAACACTCTCACCTGTTCCTATCCAATGGAAAACTGATATACTAGTGTGGATAGAACAGTAGCCCTGAGCTAGTGATAAAATTCAGGCCTTATTAGATATAGTACAGTTGCAACTTGACCAAGGACACTTGCAACCTTCTCTAAATTCTTGGAATTCCCCATTATTTGTTGTAAGAAAGAAATCTGGAAAATGGAGGATGTTGACTGATCTAAGAAAAGTAAATGAACAGATGGAAACTATGAGAATTCTTTAGCCTGGACTTACATCTCCTACTCAGTTGTCTAGAGAATGGCCTCTTTGAGTTATAGACATTAAGGATTGTTTCTATTCTATTCTTCTACATAATGAGGATAAGAAAAGATTTGCCTTTTCAGTGCCCAGCATTAACTTAGCTGAGCTTCATAAAAGATGTGAATGGACAGTTTTGCCACAGGAAATGAAAAAACAGCCCTACTATGTGTCAAATTATGCTGCTGCTGCTCTTACTCCAGTTAAGAAAAGCATTTCCAAAAGTAATATTATTGCATTATATGGATGATATATTGGGATGTGCACCTGAGGAACAAATGTTAGAAGAATGTCTACAAAAGACTCCTTTTCAATATTTAGGATATGAAGTATACCCTAAGGTGCTTACACTGCAAAAACTTTCCTTAAGAACAGAGAAGCTAAATACCTTAAATTACTTTCAGAAATTGATAGGAGATATCCAATGGATGCAACCAGTGTTAGGCTTGACTACCTATCAATTGCAACCATTATCATTTTAAGGTGAAACAATGCTTTAAAC
The DNA here is from genome assembly GCF_016432865.1 of Antechinus flavipes. Taxonomy (NCBI): domain Eukaryota; kingdom Metazoa; phylum Chordata; class Mammalia; order Dasyuromorphia; family Dasyuridae; genus Antechinus; species Antechinus flavipes. The sequence goes on along the minus strand of NC_067400.1, from coordinate 70,520,325 downwards.
TCACCATGTCAGCTTACAAAAGAAGCTCAAGAGGCTTTGAAAGAAGTTGAACTAGCTTTATCCAATGTGATTGAGTCACTCAAAAACCCGGAAATATCAGTTTTTACTACACAAGAGGCACCCATAGCAGTCCTTCATCAAGGAGAAAGTGTGATAGAGGGGGCGAATTTCCTAGCACAACCAGAACAAAGCCTTACTCATTACCCAGTGCTTGTGGCTATAATTTTATTTAAGGCCCTTAAGCGAGCAGTACAATTATCTGGGATAAGACTTGACAAGATATACACCTTTTATACTAATACACAAATTAATGTGTGCTGTGAAACCATCCCAGACTGACAAATTTTATTAGCCATAGCTCCAAATTTTCCACATGGGTCTCCATTAAAGATAACCACACTATTACATAATTGGTGATGGATTCTTGAAGAGAAGGTTTCTAAAGTTCCTCTTAAAGAACCAACTATCTTTACAGATGCATCCAGACATAATATTTGCACTGTATACTCTCATGATTTAACTATAAAGAGAGTAGTTAGAACTCCTTTTCAGTCCACTCAGCAGAATGAATTGTATGCAATCATTCTAGCTCTTACTTATTATCCAGGAGATATAAATATAATATCTAATTTTGCCTATTCAGTGGGTGTGGTACAAAGAATTGCCACAGCCCAAATAAAATTTATAGCCTCTAATATATATTAGCTCTTTAAGAACTTCAAGAGCAAGTGAGAAAGGATCCAGGTAAGATTTATATCTTGCATGTCCACTCTCATAGTGGACTTCCAGGTCCTATTTTTGATGATAATTCAAAGGCAGATAGGCTTCTAACTATGCTGGCCAATACTCTTTTATTTCAAGAAGCCCAAGAATCTCATTTTAAATATCATCAGGCTTGCATTGTTGGTGGAGTTATGAACAAATCTAACCATTCTGGAGAGCAATCTGGAATTATGCCCAAAAAGTTATCAAACTGTGCATACCCTTTGATCCAGCAGTGTTACTTCTAGGCTTATATCCCAAAGAGATACTTAAGAAAGGAAAGGGATCTGTATGTGCCAAAATGTTTGTGGCAGCCCTGTTTGTAGTGGCTGGAAACTGGAAATTGAATGGATGCCCATCAATTGGAGAATGGTTGGATAAATTGTAATTTATGAATGTTATGGGATATTATTGTTTTGTAAGAAATGACCAGCAGGATGAATACAGAGAGGACTGGAGAGACTCACATGAACTGATGCTAAGTGAAATGAGCAGAACCAGAAGATCATTATATACTTCAACAATGATACTGTATGAAGATGTATTCTGATGGAAGTGGATTTATTTGACAAAGAGACCTAACTCAGTTTCAATTGATCAATGATGGACAGAAGCAGCTACACCCAAAGAAAGAACACTGGGAAATGAATGTAAACTATTTGCATTTTTGTTTTTCTTCTCGGGTTATTTTTACCTTCTGAATCCAATTCTCCCTGTGCAACAAGAGAACTGTTCAATTCTGCATACATATATTGTATCTAGGATATACTGCAACATATTTAATGTATATAGGACTGCTTGCCATCTAGGGAGGGGGTGAAGGGAGGGAGGGGAAAAATCGGAACAGAAGTGAGTGCAAGGGATAATGTTGTAAAAAATTACTCTGCATGGGTTCTATTAATAAAAAATTATTATAAAATTAAAAATAAATAAATAAATAAATATCATCAGGCTGTTTGTTTACATTTACAATTTGGAATAACAAGAGAGGAAACTAAGAGTATAGTAAAAGCCAGTACAGCTTCTCTTCTTTTCCACGTTCCTATACTGCCTCCAGGGAAGAACCCTCATAAATGAAATTTGGCACGTAGATGTGACCCGTTATAAATCTTTTGGTCATCTGTCTTTTATCCATGTTGTGGTAGACACCTTTTCAGGATTCACTTTTGCAACAAAAGAGACAGCCCAAGTGGTCACTTAATTCCTTACACAAGCATTTGCAATTATGGGTGTGCCACAAGCAATAAAAACAGACAATGGTCCTGCATAAACCTCTAAACATTTTGCACATTTTTGTGCACAGTATAAAATTTTACATACTACTGGCATACCCTTTAATCCTCAAGGACAGGCAATAGTAGAGAGGAGAAACAGAGACATTAAGACGTTCCTCCAAAAACAAAAGAAAGGGGGAGCCACAGGTAACCCTAGAGAACTTCTAAATTTGATCTTTATACTATTAACTTCTTGATTTTTGACAAAGATACACTGGCTCCAGCAGACAGGTTTTATAACCCACTGACAGGGCAGTGTCCAATAAGAGCAGCTCCAATATCTTTAGGTAATCACTAGGTGATGTGGAGAGACCCAGAAAGTAGTGAATGGAAGGGACCAGATAGGTTAACTGCTTGGGGGAGAAGGTTTGCTTGTATCTCTACAGATGGAAAAGGAATCAGATGGGTGCCAATGAGCCATATTTGCCTTGTCCATCGGAGAGAGATAGAGCAGCCCCTTGAAATGAAGAACATCGGGTTGTTTTGTTGCTGACTGTGCCCACCACTGAAAGAGCATGGCAGTTATGGCATTTGAATCATGGACATCAAAAATTGTTGGACTTCAAAACCTTCAGGAATCATTAGAATCCCTGAGACATGAAAAGATTGTTGTTGGGCTTGAAAAACCTCAGGAATTATTGGATTCTCTGAGATATGATAAGACTGTTGTAGGACTTGAAAACCCTCAGGAATCATTGGATTCTCTGAGACATGATAAGACCATTGTAGGACTTGAAAACCCTCAGGAATAATTGAATTTTCTGAGAAATGATTAGACTGTTGTAGGACTTGAAAACCCTCAGCAATCATTGGATTCCCCAACACATAAAAAGACTGTTGCAGGACTTCAAAAACTTGTGGGGATCATTGGATTCCCTGACACATGAAGCAATGGACTATATATTGGTTTTGGACTATCTCCTGGCTGCTGAAGAAAGCGTATGTGTGATTGTTGTTTACATATCCTCCTTCTAGGACTTCTGGAAATCTTTTACAGCACCATGTTGATTTATATTGTTTCTTATATCACTACTTGCATGTACAATTCATGTTTGTTGCGCCACATTGAGCCTGCACTGTTTGTGGGGAGAGTCATCATTAATAGCCTGTGTGTTATTGCTATGTGCTTGTGTAATACCTCTCATGCTGATGGGTTTGTGCATACCTATTTCTAATGAGACCCTTCACCCCAGAAACCCACTAGCAAAACCCACTTCCCTGTGGTGCTTTTCATCCCCCTTCCTGAGATGTCAGAGAGGGCATGATTATCTCCTTTTTAGTGCTTTCACCTCCCTTCCTGATAAGTTGGGGGGGGGAGGATGATCACCTCTTTTTCAGTGTTTTCACCTCCTTGCCTGAGAAGTCAGGGAGGGTGAAATCATCTCCTTTTGGGGGTATTCACCTCCCTGAGAAATCAGGGATGGTGTGACCCCTGTGTTCTAAAACAAAAAAACAAATTTAAAAAAAAGCAGGAGATGTAAAGAGCTGAATCTCTGAGTTGATGCATTGAGGTTGGGCAACTGAGCATTTAAGGCTAATTACTGATTGGACAATACTCTATTAACATATGCTTGGAAAATGGCCCTTCCCACTATTCTGTGCTGGTTCAATCTTTTGGTGTAGACAAAGAATTGTGGGAAGGATGAGGGGATGGAGTAAGACAAGCCAGAGTCACTTTGGTGGTAGACAAGGAAGAAGGAGGTCATAGAAATCCTGTGTCCATCCAATTTACTTCTACCCCTAAAGACCAAGAATAAAGACCAAGGACTTTTGCTTATCCTGACTTCAGTTGATTCTAAGGTATCCAGGGTGCTAACTCGGTCTTCATAAAATGGTAAATGTATTTTTTTCAGATCATGATGCAATAAAAATTACATGCAATAAAAGGCCAGGGGAAAACAGAGCAAAAATTAATTGAAAACTAAATAATCTAATCCTTAAGAATGAATGTGTTCAACACCAAGTAATGGACACAATTGATAATTTCATCCAAAAAATGATAATAATGAGACAACATACCAAAATTTATGAGATATAACCAAAGCAGTTCTTAGGGGAAGTTTTATATCTCTAGATGCTTACTTGCTAAAATACAAAAGATCAGTGAATTGGGCATGCAATTAAAAAAAAAACTAGAAAAGAAATAAATTAAAAACCCTCAACTAAATAACAAATTAGAAATTTTGAAAATAAAAGGGGAGACTAATAAAATTGAAAGCAATAACACTATTGAATTAATAAACCAAATTAAGAGTTGGTTTTATGAAAAAACCAACAAAATAGATAAATCTTTAGTTAATTTGATTAGAAAAATAAAAAACGAAAATCAAATTGTTAGTATCCAAATGAAAAGGGTCAACTTTCTACTAATGAAGAGGAAATTAGAGCAATGACTAGGAGATATTTTGTCCAACTGTATGCCAATAATTCTGATAATCTAAGGGAAATTAATGAATACTTACAAAAATATAGATTGCCCCGATTAATGGAGGAAGAAACAAATTACTTAAATAATCCCATTTTAGAAAAAGAAATTGAATCCTAGAGAATCGACTAAAAAACTACTAAAAACAATTCACAACTTTAGTAAAGTTGCAGGATACAAAATACATCCACATAAACCATCAGCATTTTTATATGTTACCAACAAAGTCTAGCAGTAAGTAATACAAAAAGAAATTTCATTTTAAATAACTGTAGGTAGGGGCAGCTAAATGGCACAGTGGATAGAACATCAGCCCTGAAGTCAGGAGGATCTGAGTTCAAATCTGGTCTTAGACACTTAACACTTCCTAACTGTGTGATCCTGGCCAACTCGCTTAACTCCAATTGCCTCTGCAAAAACAAAACAAAACAAAACAAAACAAAAAAACTGTAGGTAATATAAAATATTTGGAAGTCTTCTTGCCAAGGCAAAGTCAGAAACTATATGAACATGATTACAAAACACTTTCCACACAAATAAAGTCAGATCTAATCAATTGGAAAAATATCAAATGCTCATGAGTAGGCTAAGCTAAAATAATAAACACGACAGTTCTGACTAAATTGGTCTCCACTCTGACCAGGAATATCAAACCAAGAGCTCCATTCTCCAGCAAACACCCACATCCAGAAGTGTCTACTGGGCTTGTATTTCAAAGAGATCACAAAAAAGGGAAAAGGATTTATGTGTGCAACAATGTTTGTAGCAGCCTTTTTTGTAGTGAGAAGGAACTGGAAAATGAGTGGATGCCCATCAGTTGGAGAAAGGCTGAATAAGTTATGGTATAAAAAATGTTATAGAATATTACTGTTCTATAAGAAAGGATCAGCAGGATGATTTCAGAGAGGGCTGGAGAAACTTACATAAAGTGATGCTAAGTGAAGTGAGTAGAAGCAGCAGATCATTGTATATAGCAACAGCAAGATTACAGGATGATCAGTTCTGGTGGAAGTGACTCTTTTCAATAGCAAGGTGATTCAGGCCAATTTCAATAGTCTCTTGATGGAGAGAGCCACCTGCACCCAGAAAGGACTGTGGGGACTGAGTGTGGATCACAACATAGCATTTTCACTCTTTTTGTTGTTATTTGCTTGCATTTTGCTTTTTTTCCTCATTTTCCCTTTTTGATCTGATTTTTAATGTGCAGCATGATTGTGGAAATATGTATAAAAGAATTCTACATGTTTAACATATTGGATTGCTTGCTATCTAGGGGAGGGGGTGGAAGGGAAGGGAGGGAGAAAAAAATTAGAATACAAGGTTTTGCAGAGATGAATGTTGAAAACTATGTCTGTGTTTTGAAAATAAAAAGCTTTATATAAAAATGGAATAGTTCATGCTCTCAATGAGGTTGATGAACAAATTTTGTAAGATTAGGAATGGTAGCCATTTTAAAAAATAGTATTAAGAGGAAGGGAATTCCAGAATCCTGAAGTTATAAAAGTATAGCTGTGCCAATCGACGATGAGGTTTTTGGATGTAGCCATCTTTATAAGTAACTAATATAGAATCTCTAGAATGAAGATAAGTTCACTCAAGGCATAATCAAAAATTATAAATATGAATTTTTTTTGATGATAACACTAACTGGGATAGCTAATAAATGAGGTCTACTGCCAAAGGCTTCTCGTCTTGTCCAGAGAATCAAGCTATGATGTTGGGCAAAAGGGAGATAATTTTAGAATTATAGAGGAAGAGAAGATAAAATCTAACACCTCTGAGCATTCCAGGCTTATAATGGGTTATCAAAAATTACAGAAATAAGAAAAATCATTATGTCTTGGGTAGGTAGTATGGAGCTCTGCCTTTCTGGCATTGATCTATCAATGATTTCCTAGTAGGTATTAATGCCTAGTAAGAAATGAGGCAGGTAATAAAATTCATGTAAATCCTAATGTCATTAAGAAATTGAAGTGTATGTGGAAATTTGTAAGTAAAAAAAAAAACAACAAGTATTTAAAGGGGCAGTATAGCTGGATGACATAGATTTCATATGAAGAGTAATAGAGTGAGGGTATAGCATTATGCTACTGCTGAGCAAGGAATAGTCTACACCCTCATCTTCTGTTACTGAATCTTGGAGGGTGTGAGAGAAGGTAAGACAATACCACAGAGGGGATGTGGTATTGTCTGGGGAAAACCAAGTTTCCGTTTAAAGGGAGGAAATAGAAAAAAAAAATGGTAAGAAATGGGTTACTTATACAGGGAGGGGTTCTACCTAGTGGTGTGAGGGTTCCACAGAGCATAATGGAATATCTTAGTGCACAAGATAGTCTTATTGAGGGAAAGTATGTGTGTGGGAGGAGGGATGGGAAAGGAGGGGGTCTGATCTCTGGTTTAAGGCAGCAGCTGATATATTTGCTGCATGAATGAACCATACAGTTAATCCTTCAGTCAAAAGGAGATCTTTGTAATAGACTTTGCTCATCAGGACAAAAATATAATCGAGACAATTACCAAATTATGTTCAAGCACCACCTTCTTCGACAGTTTCATAAATGTCATCTATGAATAAGTGAATTTACATAATACTCATGAAGTTAAGGAAATTGGTTTAATTGACTGAATGATGAAATATCTGCTTTGAACAATACTGTAGTAGGAAGGATAGCTATCCCACCATTTGGGTTAGGCTAATTTCCATAAAAGGCATTAAATTTATCTTTGAGACCTAATTGATCGCAATTAGGAGACTAATGGCTAAGGGTGTCAACATCACATCCTGATCACCTAAGTAAAAGTCTTGAAGAGCTTCAAGCTTCTCACTAATATTTTCCAAGTTGACCACCATGTGTAGTTAATAAACAGGGGAGTTGTGATTAGCTGAATCAACCCCCAGTATCCTTGTAGCATTACCTGATTAAATATCCTTCTCCTGCTATGGCTAAGTAATATATTTTTGTTAATTGTTGAATGACCTACCAACATCTCATTGTGTTCCAAACTTGGACCAAAACTATCAGGGCCAGCTTACAAAAAAAGACACTATTCTAGGCACTGAAAGTATAACAGCAATATTACTTAAATCCATTACTTAAAAGATGCACATGATATAAATTGAATGAATAACAGCAAAAATCATAAACTGAATAATGTAAAGAAATGAGAAAATACAAGTTCCTTTTTTGCTTAAGAGAATAGGGTAACAGTTGATGGGGAGCATTATATATTCAATCAGTTGACATGTTGGTTGGTTTTGGTTCATTTCACTAAACTGCTTTTTTCATTCTCTCAAAATTCTTATGAGACAAGCTTACTTGTAGGGGCAGGGATGGATATATTTAGAAATAAAGGTGATAAAAACATCAGAATATATTAGTAGCAATTTTTTTTGTACTCAAAGAACTTAAAATCTAGTAGAGGAGAAATCAAATGGATTTGGAATATTTGACTTAGGCTGACCTAAGTTCTCATGGGAGATTCCACTGATTCTAAGATTTATCCGGAGTTTGAGACTTTGTTAATGTAAGTCAGAGTTGCAGATATTTAGATAACAGTGGAACTAGAAATTATAGGATCATCAGTTCAATTATATGGTATATTTGTGCTCACTTAGTGTTGAGGTAAATATAAATAAATGAAATTAACTAGTATGGTTTGATTGTAGAATAATAAGATGGCCTGCATTTCTACAAAGTAGTCTCATTACTTATATTCAATGCAGTTTTACATGGATACATATTGAATTTTTGTACTTTTGTTTTTGTCTACATGCCTACATGTAGATAAAACCAAGGAAATGTACATATATTCATTTGAATGTGATCTATTTTTTCCTATTGGTTTAAATGGAAAAAGTTGCTTTACTAAATTGAGTAGTACTTCCTTCTCTCCGTTGTTGCTTATCATTTCCCATTTACCATGAGAAGCAATAATTTCTTTCTTTCTCCAATTTAGCTTTACTACCTTAAACTAGTTTTTCATTCTATTATGTCTTAATTTTATCCTATACAAATAACATTCCATTTATTTATGTCATAAGACTCTGGCGAGGGTTAAAGCACCTTTAATTCTATTGATTACAAATGAAAATAGTACCTTACATGTGATGTCAGCCCTGGCTAAATCAATTAATGCTGTTTGCCTCAGTTTCCTCATCTGTAAAATGAGCAGGAGAAGGAAACGGCAAACCACTCCAATATCTTTGCCAAGAAAACCACAAAGGGATTCAAGAAGTCAGACATGACTGAAATGACTTGACAACAGCAATAACAATATTATGAATGAAATCTGGGAAAGTGTTCTTGTAGTGCTTCAGTCAATAGAAAAGATGAAGTAATTGTTGGTGTAATTTAATTATTATACTTGCATAGGATGTGAAAGGCTATGTAGAACCCTTGAAATTTTCAGAACCAGACATAATAAAAGGATAATTTCAGAGGGGCAAGCCACAGACCCTTCAATTTTATCTGGAGGTGAGAATAATTGAGTAATTCATGCACAAGGAGTGGGTATTATGTTGATTACTCTAGAGAATATTTGACCTATCTTTGTCAGTTTCCCAGTCAACTGCCCAGTGAGATGAGTGATCTCTGGAGGCTTCCTCACCAGGAAATGGAATTAAACCCATTATTTGTAAGAGATTAAATATTGATCACAATTTTATATTTGTTTTGCATTGAAATCCATACATAAGTGCTTTCTGATTGTGAGTTTAGTTTCCAAATGAATCTTCAGTTCAACAAGCTGTACTTTAGCATCCATTTCTATAAACTACATTTTAAAAAATGAACGCATTCTCTAAAATGATAGCGATAATATCTTTGTGATATGGTGTGAGGACATGGATGTGACTTAGTTCTCAGACTAAAATAAATGTTGCTTCATGAATACAAAAATGGATAGAAATCTGATAAATCTATCTGAAGACATAATAGATCTAAATAATCTATCTGCTTAAAAAAGCAGTTGTCATTAGACTGTCTACAATACCACAAAAGGTCTCTAATTTCTCCAAAGGGGGCATTTCCTCCACTGATTAAAAACACACCTGTCATTTGTTGTTCAGTTGTTTCAGTTCATGACTCCATTTGGGATTTTCTTGGCAAAGACACTGGAAGGGTTTGCCATTTTCTTCTCCAGCTCATTTTACAGATGAGGAAACTGAGGCAAATAGAATTAAGTGACTTGCCTAGGATCATACATATGTACAATGTATGTTTGAAATCAGTCTTCCTGACTCCAAGCCCAGCGTTTTATCCACTATGTCATCTAGCAGCTTCTGTGATTTAATATATAGATTAATGAGTCCAGCCTTCTAAAGAACACTTTCCTGTTTTTTATCAAGGTTGGTCATTGGAGGATGAACTATTGCTGGACTTCTGCTAAATTTTTCCATCTTTATCAAACTGCTGTTTTAAGCTGCCGAGGGTGCTAAGTATAAAGAATACTGAATCTGAAGTTTTGAATTTAAAACCTAATTCTCTAAAGGAAGAGGGGGGTGGACCCAGTTCTGCAAAAAAGAAGGCTAATGATAGAAAGAATAGCTCAACACGGCCTCACCACAAATATGAGATTCTTCTAAAATCTGTTTTATCACTCAGTTTAGGATTGTAAACCTAAATCTGAAAGGAACCAGAGAGATTATTGAATCCAACCCCTCATTTTTCTAGCTAAGGAAACTGAGGTGTAAAGAGGCAAAATAATTTATTCAAGTTCTTTGAGACTTTGAACTCAGGTCTTCTAGATTAATTCTCCTAGCTGAACTGACAATGTTTGACTTTATCTGCCCCAGGACTTATACTGATATGGATTATCCCTGCCCCTGCACTGTGGTTTGGGGAAATAAGAAGCCAGATATCTGGATCCTCTTCCAGGATTGGGTTAGGGCTTGTGGCCACTTCCTTGGACAAGGCATTGTCTTCTCCCCCTGCTTCCATCCACACATAGTGAGGTCCAGACCATGAGGAAACAACTAGTTGGCAAATGCACTTCCATCAGTATCTAGACTTGGCATAATTCTAACCTTTTATCTTCCCCGACCTAGTGTTGGGCATTCCACACTGTCAGGGCAAAAAAGGGGAGGTAGGTACCCAGGGTCACATCCATATGTAGGAAAGGAGATGGAAATGGAGACTGGGAGGTGAATGGAGTAAGATAAATGTCTTCCTCCCCACTCATCATTTCTGAGATACATGGACATGTCCTAACCAGTACATAGTTAATACAGAACAATTAACAAAAATAGTAACAATAGAGGTAGGTACACAGCGTCACATCTTAATGTAGGAATGGAGAAAGAAAGGGAGACTGATAGGTGAATGAATTAAGTCAGGTATCTTCCTCCCTCCCCATTCATCATCTCTGTGATACATGGACATGTCCTAACTAGTATATAGTTAATCAAGAACAATTAACAACAATAGCTAGCATTTATACAAAACTTAAAATTTTGACAAGCAATTTGCATATATGATCTCATTTCAACTCTACAACAGTCTTGGGAAGGAGCTGCTATTATTATTTCCATTTTGCAGATCAAGAAACTGATGTAGACAGAGGTTAACTCACCTAGGGTCACACAGCCAGTTAGTGTCTAAGGCAGGATTTGAATTCAAGTCTAAACTGGCTCCGAATGTCTGGTGTGTTAAGTACTTCACTATCTAGGAAGCAACCAGATGGTCCATGTAGGCGATACTCCACCACTTTATCTTGCCCCACTTCACTTCCCTAAGTGAATATACCTTTTCCTAATGTCCTGAGTTTCCTGAATCCTTCCATTCACATAAGGACACCTCCCCTGATTGCTATCTCATCAACAAGACTTTCTACTTAGAGCTCTAGCTGGCAAAGTCTTCATTAATTCAGGATCACCTCCATGCTATGATGAGTCATTGATGTCAGAATTTAGTAAAGGAAGAAGAATGAAAAAGATCAAATTATCAAGTGTCATATTCACATTATATGTGAACTAGTGTATCTTCAAAAGAATAGGGAAAATTAATGCTTAAGTTATTTATTATAAAAGGACAGTGAGAATATAATCCCAATAATATTCTGTGATATTGGTAGCTATGAATGGCACAGAGTCTAGAATATTGGCTTTGGAATCAAGAAGACCTGAATTTAAATTTGCTCTTAGGCAAGACGGCAGATACTAAAAAAGGATTGGACAAGTGAGGATGAAGGATGGGAGCCAGGTCACTTGTCCTCTCTTAACCTCACTTTCCATATGTGTAAAATGGTATAATAGGGTCAACTCACAGACTTGTGAAGATTAAGTGATGTGATAGATGTGAAGAGTTTTGCAAACTTTAAAGCACTACATAATAGTTAGCTATTACTATTAATGTTATTGTTATTAGATAATCATTGAAATCCTGTTAACTAAGGCACATCCATCTAAGATCATCAATTGGCTCTGGGAAAGCATCAGTATTAGTCAAGACTATGTTAAATTTAATGCCATAGCAACAATATAATTCTGTCCTTCAAGGGAGCTATGATTTCAGCAGTTTAGTTGTTCCTTTCCTGGAGGCAGATATCCCCACCCATTCCTTCTCATCCTATGTCTTATTCATGTCTTTCATGTTTGAGCTTTTGTGCTGATCATGTTACTGCTGGAAACATCTTAGAGCTCTTTTTAATTTTATGTGGATACCAGGGGAGCACTAGGGCTCACTAACTCTCAGTAAGTCATTCAATAAGCATTTATTTTTTAATGTTTTTAATAATAGATTTTTATTTTCAAAATAAATGCAAAGATAATTTTCAGCATTCACCCCTTGTACTCCAAATTTTCTCCCTCCCTTCCCCATACTCCCCTCCTCTAGACAGCAGATAATCTAATATAGGCTAAACATGTACAATTTTTCTAAATATTTACACAGTTATCATGCTGCACAAGAAAGATCAGATCAAAAAGGAGAAAAATGAGAAAAAAGCAAGCAAATAACAATAAAAAAGTGAGAATGCTATGTTGTGATCCGCATTCAGTCTCCACAGTCTCTGGGTGCAGATGGCTTTCTCCATCACTTCTATTGGAATTGACTTGAATCCTCTCCTTGTTGAAAACAGCCACATCCATCAGAATTGATCATCGTATAGTCTTCTTGTTGCCATGTACAATGATCTCCTGTTTCTGCTATTAATAGTGCTCATTTCACTCAGCATCAGTTCATGTAAGTCTCTCCAAGCCTCTCTGAAATCATCCTACGAGTCATTTCTTACAGAACAATAATATTCCATAACATTCATATACCACAATTTATTCAGCCATTCTCCAACTGATGGGCATCCATTCAGTTTCCAGTTTCTTGCCACTACAAATAGGGCTGCCACAAACATTTTTGCACATGTGGGTCCCTTTCCCTTCTTTAAGATTTCTTTGGAATATAAGCCCAGTAAAAACACTGCTGGATCAAAGGGTATGAACAGTTTGATAGACCTTTGGTCAATAAGCATTTATTAAGCCATTACTGTATGTCAATCAATTAGCAAAATGCTGGGGATACAAAGAAAGGCAAAAGACAAGGACTACTCAAGGTGCTCACAATCTGATGGGTCAGACAACATGTAGTTCAATTCTTTTTCACCTCACTTATTTAGAAGTGACTGGAAAATGCAAGTATTATAATATATTCCTAGACTGTGGGTGGAGGCAGACCAACTCTGGGGCAGGGTGGCAGATATCAGAGAAGGATTGGGCAAGTAAGTGTGAGTGAGAAGAGGGTATACCCTTGGAATAGGTTGGACAAGGGTAGTTTCAAAATTCTAGGGTCTTAGGTCACGTGAGTCAATAGGGTTGGTGAACAATAGTAGACCTGGGCTGATTTAACTGAAAATATGATAGCAAGGCTTTTCATCTTAAGCTGGGATTTGATAATAACATATTAATGATATTGTGGTAAAAAGATGTCAGTTGGGACAATGTTTTCGTAAGTTCACCTTTAGATTTCATTAGAAATGGTTCTCTGTTGTATGGCTCTAAAGGTCAAATTGCTTTTTTTTTGTTTTGTTTTGTTTTGTTTTTTTAGCTGTCAGCCTTGATAACCTCATCCAATTTCCTTTCTCTGACTTTCTTTGTCATCATTTCTGTTCTCAACATTTCCCAGCACCTCATTATCTGTTATTGCTTATTTATCATGTACCATATTTAATGCTAAGCATGACACTGTATTGATCAGACCATTATGTCTTTCCAGCTTGCCCTACTATATTCTGAAATTCATGAACTCTTTTAAAGTATAGTACAATGCATCTGTCTCTGGATATGTTATCTCCTTAAAGGAAGTTAGATCTATCAGTTAATTGCATCTTTCATTTATTCAACAAATATTTATTAAGAAGTTGCTATATGCAAAGCACTGTAATATATCCTAAAAGAGGTATAAATTAGGTAAAAAGTAATGATTATTTTTATGGAGTTTATTATTTTTGTGTTGTATCATATTTATAAAGTACTTTCAACATGTATGGTAAGTATATAAATATTAGTAACCTCATGTATAAATGAAGAAAATTGAGGATTAAGTTAAAGTGATTTACTCACAATCATATTGCTAGGAATCAAGAAAGAGTTAAGATTCAATCTCAAGCTTTTAGACTGCAAGTCTTCTCATTCAGAAATCAAGGACTTCTTGTGAAATTTGTTAAATTGTGTGTGTGTGTGTGTGTGTGTGTGTGTGTGTGTGTGTGTGTATCTGACTCCATCTTTTGGAGGCTTAGAAATTTAATAAAATTTATTATACATAAAATGGAAAATCTTCAATAGTTTCTCTACTCACTAAGATTTATGCACTAAGTCACTGACAATTTTTCATCCACCTTGATGAAGGGAGTTAACCATGCTAGAACTTCTGTATGTTAAAGAAATTGCAAATTCCTCAATATAAGAGACATTTCTATTTTAGGGATTAGTGCTGTTGGGAAGTGACTATAAAGTTAAAAAAAAAGAATCATCAATAAAATATTTGTAAAAACATTTCCAAGAATATTTACTATTGAATCTCCAGACATGTGTATCATTTTTCATGCTGTTTATGTGAATAAAATAGAGAAATATGGACTAGATTAATGGCATATTTCCAAACTTGTTACATATGAGGATTCCTTTTAGATGTCAAAACATTTGTCAATTTGCCTTCATCACCATGATAATAATCGCACTATTAATAACCACTTTGTGCTGTCTCCATTTTCAGAAGTAGCCTTCATCCCACTTCTTTATTTTTCTCTATACAAATACACCCCTTTCCAGCTCCCTTTTATTTATTATTATTATAAATATTATTATTATCCAGCTCTTTCCAAATTTGATTGTAGGTCCACAAAGCAGCGACTATTTTGTTCAGTTTTTATTGTATCCTCAGTGCTTAAGCAAAATGCTTGACACATGGTAAGCATTTAATAAATGCTTTCTCTCTCTCTCTCTCTCTTTCTCTCTCTCTCTCTCTCTCTCTCTCCTCTCTCTCTCTCTCTCTCTCTCTCTGTCTTTCTCTCTTTTCTTTGTCTCTCTGACTCCGTCTTTCTCTCTGTGTCTCTCTGTCTCTCTTTGTCTCTCTGTCTCTCCATCTCTCTGTCTCTTTTCTTTGTCTTCCGATTCCATCTTTCTCTCTCTATCTTTCTCTTCTTTCTATCTCTGTCTCTCTCTGTGTCTCTATCTCTCTTTCTGTCTCTGTCTCTATCTCTCTTTCTGTCTCTGTCTCTCTCTGTGTCTCTTTCTTCTCTCCCCCTCCCTTCCTCTCCCTCTTCCTCTCTCTCTTTCTGTCTCTGTTTTCTCTCTTACTAAGGAAATCAATGGCAAAACATCAATTTTGAATTAATGTTTATTTTGTTACTATTAACAATAATACATTTTCAAACTGTAATACACATGAGTAAGCCATATCATTTGTTCAGCCCACATAAAATATGTTTGCTTATTTATTTTGCTAAATTATGTCTGTTGAATGATGTTAATTTGTTGGAGCTAAATAAAGGTTGAAAATAGAACATAAATGCGTTCCCAAATGTATTAGTACCCTAGGAGTAGTAATGGTCCATAGGCTGGGAAACACTGTCATTTGATTGCCACATAGGTAAATTCAAACATGAAAGTACAGCATCATGAAATATAACTCTTGAATTGAGTTCAATTTGGAGACTATGCTCTAGTGTTGTATTCCAAGTATTGGACATCTGAATAATTGTGTCCAATTTGGGATACCACATTTAAGGAAGGGCACTGATAAGCTAGAAAGTATATAGGGCAGAAGTCTTTAACTTTTTTGGGTTATGGACCCCTTTAGCACTGTATAGGTGAAATCTATGGATATCTCAGAATAATATTTTCAAAAGATTCACAAAATAAAACAATTATAGTGAAACAAAGATGTAATTTTCCCATCTAAGTTCATCAATTTCCTGAAAAATATCCATGAATTCATTTGGGAATCCATAAATGCCAGGTTAAGCTCGAACTTGGTCTTGAAGAAGACCATAGGTATGGTAAAAGCTCTTTGATTCATGCCATATGAAGATCTCTAAAAGGATTTCAACACAAGGAAAAGATCCTAGTAATAGCTTTCTTAATGCAGAATGAAATGCCTTAAGAGGGAGAATTTTCTCATCTGAGTACTTCAGGAAAAGACTGAACAACCATTTGTTTTACAAGAAATTCTTGGTCTGACATGGGTCTAGATGGTCTCCAAAGTCCCTCCAAATTTGAATTTCTGGGAAGTACAAAAATTTTGTTAGCTGTGGATTTTATTGAAGCCTGAATTACATCTTGTAATTACATTAGGTTTTCTACTGTTGTTTTTTTAGATATTTCCTAATTAAAAATAAGCTTACTCAGTGCCACCTATCTTTCAAGGATAAGCTGGACTCTCTCTGGGAATAATGAACAACAAAAGCACATCGCTGGACAGACAGCTGGCACAATGAGCAGACAAGGAATGTAGCAGAAACAAATCAAGGGATCAAGTAGGTTGCAAGCTTTTAATGAAAGATTTAATCTTCATTTTGTTATCACAGAAATATATTGAGTATTAATGTCTGAAATAAAATATTAAGGGAAAAATAAACACATTGACCAAACCTGAAAAATAGTTCTTATTCTTCCCTATGCCTACCTGCCAAAATTAGCTTTAATTTACATTGAATATATTCTGTACTGGGGCAGCTAGCTGGCACAGTGAATAGAGCACCATCCCTGAAGTCAGGAGGAACTGAGTTCAAATCTGATCTCAAACAACACTTCCTATCTGTGTGACCCTGGTCAAGTCACTCAGGAAATTGCCTCAGAGGAAAAAAAAGAATATACTCTGAACTTACCTATATATGTGTTGTATTCTTCAAGAAAAATATAAGTTCTTTTATGTTATGATGGTTTGTTTTTGTAGGCACAGTAGTTTACAAATAATTCATATTTAATAATTGTAGAATTGTGTTTAATATGCTTAAATAGAAGAAAAATATATTTTGAGGCAATCGAAATTAAGTGATTTGCTCAGAGTTACATAGCTAATAAGTTTTTGAGGCTGGATTCAGGTTCTTCTGATTCTGATTCAGCCAGTATCATTTTATTTTGTAAAAATAATATTTTTTATTATAAGAACATAAAATGAGAGCTAGAAAGGACCTTATTTTTTTTTTACAAATAAATTTTTTTTACAAAATAAATTTATATTTTACAAATAAGGAAACTGAGTTTCAAAGAGATGAAGTAGATTGCTCAAAGTCATACATACTCTTAGAGGTAGGATTTGACCACAAGGCCTCAGATTCAAAATACTGCGATCTTTTCCATTGTCAGGAACCATTCATAAATTCATTGAAAAAGATAAACATTTCAACAGGCAAAGAACAGAAGCAAAGATTCCATACAAAACAGTAAACTTCCATTTTATAATTTGTTTTTTTTTAAATATAGAGTAAATTGTCCTGCTTGTCCATGCCTCCCATCTGCACTTCTTTCTGTAATTTTTTTCACTGTGCCTTGATATTTATTTTTTCTTTTTTTAAAATAATCAACTTTCTAAGCACAGTGGTAAAACTTCATGCCAATTGTAAGTTTTTTCCCTTGAAGGACATATTTAATATTTTTTTATAAAATGATCTTATAACAAGCTATGACCCATATTTGTCAGTAGGTAAATTTAGTGATTACAATTAAGGGTTGAAATCAATATGAATATATAGACCTTTTAGGGTGTGCCCAAGTTTAATTTTTTTGTTGTTCAATAGGTCACTATTATCCTTAAGCTATTTTTCTTTTCTTTTCTGAAAGAAAATATATGAGGTTTGACTACAAAGTAATGAGATTAATTTGGCATAGCCACATGAGAAATGATGTTTATTATGGCCTCACTATACACAGGATCTGTTCGTTTCCTTTGTTTTTTTTTTTTTTTCCCTCATGTGTTTGTCTCTGTTTTTGTTATGATTCTCTCACCCCCAATTCTATAGAGCATAGAAAAAATTTCCTGTGTCGCACTCAATATTTCTAAGACCTCGGCTGTTTCTGGTGAGGCTCCATGCTATTTTGAGGTAAGTTACAGCCCAGAGCTACATTATAGGCCCCATTTGTGAAAATTATACCAAATTCCCAGATATGTGGTAAGTAGTTGCTGGTAAAAATGTGATCCTAATGCTTTTCATAATTGATGTTTTTAAAACAAGATATAATTCAGACCATGTTGCATCCCATCTTCCTCCCCCCAACTCCCAATAAAAGACTTTAATGGTAATGATAGATTCTGTATTTTATGAGGTTTTGGCCATCTCACATTTAGATGTTCTTTCATTAAAAAAAAAATCTCTCTGTAGTTCTACAGCTTTAGAATCTTTTCTCCATGCTAGTATGTAAAACGTAATCTGACATATGCAGACTGACTTTCTGAGTAGAGCTCCCAGAAGGTATTTTGTGACTGATTCTACAAGGAATTTTTCTTGTTAGTGCTCTGTGACAGTGTGCAAAAGAGCACATCGTTACATTTGTCTGCTTCCTTTATTCAATAAAACTAAAGATTAAATAAGGCATCTCTCAGGGCAATTCTGAGATTATTCAGTTTGTCTGTGGTATAACTTTGAAAATAGCATTTTCTCAATATTTGCCCATGCCTACATAAATAATATATTGTTTGGCCTTAATCAAGAATCTCTACCTACTCATCCAGACTAATAAATGCTTAGGGCCGAGATAAGTTTCAGGAAACAAAGGCCCTGTTTCTGTGATCTGACTCATGCAAAAATAACCATTGACTTTTACTGGAGTCAGAGGGAGTTTGTCAGACATCCAGAATCAAACTCATAGTTATACAGGAGAACATAAAATACAAGTGAAAGACCAATGCCAACCTGTACCATGGAGGCTGGTAATGTACTTTGGGTGATTTAGGATTGGAGGCCTCCAAGGTTTTTTGTTTTGTTTTTTTTTATAATTAAGTATCTTTTACAAAGACATTTAGTTTCCTGGTGAGGAAAAAAAAAGTATTAATAGACACACAGATGCATACTTAGCAGTTTTATCATTTAAAATATTATATAATAAAAGTGGTCATTTCATTACATAATGATAATACATAATTTCATTATATAATAATAATAAAATATTATATAATAACAGTAGGGTAATACTGATAGTTTTACTGTATGAAATATTATATAAATGTATAATAACACTGTGTAATTATCATTGTGTAAATAGCACTGTGTAATTATGCAGTTGTTTTTCTTTATAATTGGTTTATGGTTTATATAATTGAACAAGAACTGTATTTGAAAAGAACTATCACTATGAAATGATATGGATTCTAAAATGGTGCATCAGCAGCTAAGAATTTTCTTTTTTCCAGAAAAAAAAGTAACAGCCTTGACTTCTAGCAAGGAGAGAACCCATTATTCCCTGACACAGCCTTTTTTGATTTTAGATAGTTCTGGTTGTTAGTAAGGTTCCCTGAAATCAAGACTAATTTCTTTTTTTATAACAATTTCCAAATATATTCTTAGCTCAGATTTCATAGCCAAACAGAACAAGTCAAATCCTTCTTCCAAGTGTTAGCTGCACACATACTAGAAAATAGTTATCAGATCCCTCCAAAGTTGTCAAATGCCATGGGGAAAAAATGAAGGAATAGGAATAAGCATGAGAGAGGTTTAAATTGACTTGAAAATAAAATTTAAATTTGGGAAGAAATGAGTTTTTAAAGTATAGCTCAGTTTTAGACAATAAAAGGGGGGTACTTTGTTGGTTTCCTTGACTTTGAATACATTCTCCAAAAGTTCTATAGTTTTAAAAGTTGGTAAAGTGATAAAGGAAATGGTATGGGATAGTGGAGGAAGAATTAGTATTAGTGTCAGGAAGACCCATTCAATGAACTCACAGATCTGGTACAAAAAAAAAGTATTTACTGTGAACATTAAATGCATATTATTATGGAATAATGTTTTTACAAAAAGATCTTGGATCAAAAGCAAATAGAAGATATTTTTCATGATTTGTTTCTCATGATCTTATAGGTCTGGTGTAGCCTATGGACCCTTGCTTAGAATGATGTCTTAAATGGATAAAATACACAAGAAGTGGGGCAGATAGATGGCGCAGTGGATGGAGCGCTGGCCCCCAAGTCAGAAGGATATGATTTCAAATGTGGCCTTAGACACTTAACACTAACTATATGATCCTAAGCAAGTCACTTAACCCCAATTGCCTTGCCAAAACAAAATAAAATATATGGGAAGTGAAATTATATGAATTGAATAATATTAAAGAATAATTATCAACATATACATGAATAAATGATAAATACTTAGCAGTTTTATTATTTAAAATATATAATAAAAAGATCATTTTATCATGTAAAATATTCTACAATAATAGTAGGGTAATATTGGAAATTTTATTGTATGAAATATTACATAAATGGTATAATAATAACACTGTGTTATTACAGGTGATAGGTCAGCTAAGTGGTACCGGGCATAGAGTCAGGAAAACCTGAGTTTAAATCCAGCCTCAGACATTACTAATTAGATGACCCTGGGTAAATTACTTAACCCTTATTATATCTGATTCCTCATCTATAAAAGAGGAAATGGCAATCTACTCCAATATCTTTGCCAAGAAAAACCCAAATGGGGTCACAAAGAACTAAGCAAGATTTAAATAACCCAACAACAATATCAATTGTTATATATGCATAAATATCTCCATATGTTGTTGTTATATACATGTATATATATAAAATATATAAATACATACATATATTGTTTTAAATTTGTGTGTGTGTGTGTGTGTGCGTGTGTGTGTGTGTGTGTGGTTTACAGAAACCAGGTTAAGAATTTTTTTCTTCCAGGAAAATTGAAATTGTCTGTTGACGTCTTTAGGTCAAGTGAAATGTTCTTCAATATAAAAAGAACTTTCCTTTTGAGAAGCTTCACTTTATGAACCCACAGTACTTTCTGGTTTAGATTCTGAATTGCTTGTTAAGGAAAGAATTTTTTAAATCACTTTCCATTGCACTATGTATTCTATTTCTATAGTGAAACTGTCAGTTCATTTAAATGTTTATCAGTTTTTTCCAACTTTTCCTACACAAGCTTATTCCTTGATATTTAGACTGTACATCTATATTCAAATATTTTCAAGAATGTCATCCAGAAAAGCTTCCATACTCTCTTCACAGCAGAGTTAGAAGTCTATTACAGTTTCTCTCTTTGAACTAATTAATGAAGCAACATTGATTTAAAAAATCCCAACAACTGTAAAATGTAATATTTTAACAAAGGAGCATTTCTAAACCAGAGAACATCAACACAATAAAGGTTACATGGAAATTGTTGTGATATTCTATCATAAGTTGACATTTAACTGATGATGAAAGAACTTTTATATGGGTACTTTAAAACTTCAGTATATCTATATCAAGATTATGGTTATTCCCTTTAACAGAACCCATCCAATACTTCCCAGTTCCTGTGTTTCTGGTTCATCCCTTCATGTAGATCTTGGTAGCTTCCTTGTGATTCTTCCAATATTTCTGGGGATACCAGTGCAATATTAGGAGAACTGATCCCAAAACTTAAAAGAGTTGAGAGGGTTATGAATTTTAAATTGATCCAGATTATTGCCTAGTGATGAATAGAAATCAAAGGAAAATGATCTTGGTTAGATTTTTGTCTTTCTGCCTTTGGACAACTCTGATAAAAAGCTTAAATGAGTTGGCTGCGGTCCCGCAGTCACATATTTTCACAACCAGTACTAGAAAGCTGCTCTCTTGTAATTAACAACAATGTATAAAATGTATATAAAATAGGAGACTTTATTTCTAGTCCCAGGTTATTTTCTGGATTTGGGTATATTTTCAAATATATCACAGAATCTCATGTTCATAAGGAAAAAAACAAGCATTTATTAGATGCCTTCTGTTTGTGCTTTATAAATATTATTTCATTTGAGGCTCACAACAATCCTAGAAATTAAGTGCTACTATTGTCCTCATTTTACTGTGGAGAAAAATGAAGTAAATAGAGATTAAATGACAGTCACTCAGCTCTTAGCCTTTTTATACACTGTATTATCTGGCTGAAAAGAGACCTCAGTGGACATCTAGTCCAACCTCCATCTGGATAAAATTCTTTCTTGTAATATGTCTGATTAGTGGACATCCGCCCTTGCGTGAATACTCCAGGGATAAAGAATCTACCACCTCATAAGGTATTTCCCTAATTTGGAGGAAGTTCCATTTCATTTTTAAACTTTAAAAATTCCTGAGAAGTTATAACATTCACAAAAGCCATTTAGCATTTAGTAATCTGCATCTCACTATTATTTCTCACTAAAGAATAGTTATAGACACTAAAGAAATAGATCTGTAATATTTTTGTTGTTATTCAATCATTTTTCAGTGATATCCAACTCTTCATTTAGGCAAAGATACTGCAATGGTTTACTTCTTCACCTCATTTTACAGATGAGGAAACTGAGGCAAATAGTTGTCACTTGTCCAATCTCAGCACTCTATCCACTGTGTCACCAATAAGCATTCTTTGATTATAATTATTATCTTTACTCAAAATTATCTAAGTTCATGTTTTGTAGTTAACTTTGTGCCTATTCACAGAAGTATTCAGAAATTAGCAAGGAAACACAAATGCATTTTATTCACATGCTCTTTGAGAATATTCTCATGTCCTTTTAACTAACTTTTAATAGTTAATAACTTTTAACTATTAAAAAAGAATTTTAATAATTCTCATGTCCACTCTATTGCTTTTTGTTGTTTTCGAGTTATTTTAGTCATGTCTCTTTGTGGCTCTTTGTGACCCTATTTGGAGTTTTCTGGTCAAGATATTGAAGTAGTTTGACATTTCCTTTTCCAGCTCATTTTACAGATGAAGAAACTGAGGCAAACATGGTTAAATGGCTCGCCCAGGGCCATATATCTAGTAAGCATCAAATCTTCCTGATTCCTGAGCTGGTTATACCACCTAGCTGCCCCTCAGGACTAGTAGCTTCTGTTTGTTCTATGAGACTTCTTTGCAACTGAGTCTCTCCATCTGGCCCAAGCTGGAAGGGAGCCTTCTTATAGGTTTATCACTTCCACCACTGACTGAAACAGGAATTTTGACTTTTTCCATTTCCAACTTGGAAAGGTTTTCCCTCCTTCGGCAAACTGAAGGGTGTATTTGTGTGTTCTAGAGATAGAGATGGGAATGGTCTCAATGTGAAATTTAATACAGGTACTGGAGTGGCTTAGTAGTGCATCTCAGAACTCAAGAGATCTATCAGTTTAGTGGGGGATTAAAGATGCATTAACTCCACGACTGGGTCACCTTAAATTGTTATGGTTAATGCAGAGTGTACCTCCCCCCAACCACATTCACTTAGTGAATCTACAAAATTACTGTATTAAATACAAAACACCCTCATCTGTTTGTGTCTCATAGTTCAGTAATGATAATTTTCTGCATTCTTTCGTCTAGTGCTATTTCTTTTGAAAGAACTAAACATTTATGGATTTTCTCCTTCCTCTTTGTATACGTATTCTAGATATATTTTCCCTTTTCTTTAATACTGAATATTTTTTAAAATAACATTTTTTTCTAAAAACCATTTTTTATCTATTCTCCTTTGGGATTCTCTTCTATCTTTTCCAGAATTTCTTTCCAAATCTCTAATAGTAGGTATCCCTCCATACTTCTTACCTACACCTTCCAATTTTAGTGCTTTATATATCCCTTATCATCATTCATAGCATTACCTTGCTAGAAATAGTAGAATAAAATAACATTTCCTAGACCAAATCTTTCATTTCTGGGCTTCTATTTTGGTGGCACTTTTAATGACTTGTATCTGATTTTAAATAAATCCTGGAAAGTAAAGAGACTGCTCCTCTCAAACAGTATAGAAATTTGTTGTCTTTTTAGAAGAAAGAATGATGCAGTCAATTAAAATTCATCTCTTCAGAGGCAGATAGATGGTGCAGTAGATAGAGCATCAATCCTGAAATCAGAAGGACCTGAATTCATGGCCTCAGACACTTAATATTTCCTGGCTATGTGACCCTGTACAAGTCACAATCCCAAATATCCCCATCCCCACAATAAAAAAGATTGCTCGGTTCCAAACTTTACTCTGACTTTTATTAGTTATATACCCTTTAATAAATAATTTGGTGCTTATCCTTATTAGTAAAATGAGAAGAAAGTATATGCTGTACACCTTATATGTCACTCTGAGGAGGACATTCTTTATAAATGTTAAAGAGATATATAAATATGAGTTATTAACAAATGGTCGTCCAACCTCTGCTGAGATGGACTCAGCTTCCACTGACAGAGAGCTCACCATATGATAAGGAGGACCAATTCATTGTTGCTAATGTAGATAATTTTCTCAGAATGATAAGAAAATCTATAAGTTTAATGATTCCAACTTCTCACTTTAAAGAATGTAAGTTCTTAGCTACCACTTTTTTCCCTTATAATTCATTCTTCTTCTCCATTCCCTTCCCTGTTTCTCACAATTTCTTTTTGATTTCTAGGCCAAATGAGATTCTAAAAATAACAATTTCAATGTTCAGATTGAGGGCATGATCTGTAAAAGGACCAGCTTATTTTTTTAATTCAAAATATAATTCAGTGATAAAACTTTGGATGGAAACTTTTAGGTGGCAGTAAATCTTTAGAGTTCAGTAATAAGCCTTTGAAAATACTGGTTTGTGAGGGAGACACTTCGTGATTAACGGTACAATATCAATTATATAAAACTGCAATGCTGTGATATTTTCAGAATTTAGAGTAATTTGACATTATGACATGACCTGCTGTGAAGTGTGATAATGAGCTGCCAAGTGTCATAAAATGCCATGAGGAGGAAAAAAAAAACAATCCTTTATATTTAGGCCAAAAAAAAATTTTACCCCTAACTCCTTTACTTAAATTTAAATGTGCTTTCTTGAGCACTGTGAACATCCACAGGCACAAGCTTGACTTATAGAAAATGAATAGTCTCATCTCTTTTACTTTTATAAATCAGATATGAATGATATAAATCAAATTTCTAGAAGAAAATTATAGTCTCTAGCATTAATTGGAGGAAATATATGTCTAATAAATGAGACATTTAAAAAGATATGGGTTTTTCTTTTCATCCTCTTGAAGAAGAGTCCTGGAATGTAGTTAAGACTTTCAGAAAATTATACTATCCTGAATATTGGATGACAGACACTTGTCTGGGTCATTAAGAAGAAATTCAGGCCATTCGAGGTGCAAAGCTAGGATGGATAAATGGCAGGATCACTCCACTGAGTTTTAATTTCCCTACCCCCAAAAAAGTGCATCTCTTTTCTGCCTTCAACTTCCTTGTGAAAAATGGAACATAGTAGTATTATATACAAAATTCATAAACCGGTAAGCAGATGTAAGAACTTAGATATCAAAATAGGAAATTAAGAGAACATTAACCACATAGACAACTGTATGACAGGCACTGGATGGTGGATTGAGGTATATTCAATGCTATTCAAGAACCTAGCTCTTGACAACTAATTGTTAAGTTTTCAGTGTGAGCACTGACACTTTGGAATTCAGCCAGTCAGGGCCTGATGTATTACTGAGACTTAAAATGATAAGGAAAATGTTAATAATTCAGATTAAGTTTAAAAGTGTTTCCTGTATATATTGTATCCCACTTCCCTATCCTGAGAGATAATTGTTAAAAATTTAGCAATATAGTCTGGAC
Organism: Antechinus flavipes; assembly: GCF_016432865.1. Lineage (NCBI taxonomy): Eukaryota > Metazoa > Chordata > Mammalia > Dasyuromorphia > Dasyuridae > Antechinus > Antechinus flavipes. Next base: position 70,494,638 of record NC_067400.1, on the reverse strand, counting down.
CATACAGCTTTGGAGGCAAGAAAACCTAGATTCAAATACTCACTTTGACATATGCTAACCTCAGTATAAGACTCATAGATAAGTCATTAACCTCTCTGACTCATAGAGTTCGCTAAGATTATAAATTACAAACAAATTGCCCATCTGCTTAAATAAAGGAAGTTTCTTCACTGGGAGTTTCCCAAATGAATTAATTAACAGGTCTGGATTTTTTAAAAGCATATTGTAAGTTACAACTTTGATTTTTTTCAATTAACACTATTATTCATTAATGTGATTAATTCAATTAATTACACCCTGAAATTATTTAATTCAACAAATACTTGTTGAATTAAGGGACCAGAAGAGCATTTTATTCATGTTTTGCTTAATAAATAGATGCTCTCAAAGAGAACTCACTAACTTCAGAGTGATCACACTATGAAAATGAGTTATAAATCTAAATCTCTTCTCCAAACTTCCTTCAAAAGCCCTAGCTATACATCTTCCACTTGGAAGTTCCTTTTAAGTTCCTTCCTAACTTAAACTCATCATCTTTCCTTTAAAACCTATTTCTCACAATTTGCCTATTTTTGTTGAAAAGATGTATACTTGGAAACTTTATTTACTTTTGATCCCATATCCTGCTCCCTCATATTGAATAACCAATCAACCATTGCCTTTTGTTGATTATTCCTTAGCTTCTAATATCAAACCCTCTCTTTTGTTTCTATAGCCATCAGTTGAAGATTGTCTGCATCTTTTCACTCCCAGACCTTTGAAAAGGTCTCCTAACTCCCTATTTCCAGTCATTTCCTCAACCCATTTCCCTCCCTATTCACAATCTATCATTAGTAGAAGCAGTGTGGAACAATTTAAGAAGGGCAGAGGATGTAGTCAAGGACCTTGAATTCAAATCCCCATCTTTGACACTAATTATCTCTGTGATCTTGGACAAATTTTTCACTTCTCTAGCTATCAGTTTCTGAATCTGTAAAATTAAGGATAGATAAATTTAAGGATTACTTTTAATTCTACATAGATGATCTTATATTTTTCTAAAACATGACCTTATTATGCATCTGCTTGGTCCACAGATATGCACATAAACATTACTGTTAGGAAAAGAATGATATTTAAGGCCCTCTAGATTATGGAGGTCATTTACCTTTAAATTTCCTTATGACCTATTATCCCCCATATGAATTCTCTAATCCAGCCAAACTGGTATACTCCTTGTTTTCCCCGCTAGCCATTGGGCATTTCCATCTCCTTGAGTTTGCTTATGTCAGTGCCCTCACTTGGTTTATCCTCTCTTATCTTCTCTGCCTATCTAGTACACAGGACACACTTCTAATTTAATATCCATTGCTTAAACTCAGTTTTGTTTATATGTTTTATTTCCAAAATAGAATTTAACTACTTTGAGAATCATTTAAAAAATAAAATATATTTATTATTTGCTTTGTATTTTAGTTATAGTGCTTAGGATGTTGCCTTGCATGTAATGCAATAATTAATTAATGAAAGTTGTATTTTATTTGAATTTAACTGAATTGAATTAGTTGGCTCTTGATCAAGTTATCTCAAGTTTTTCATCTCCTCTCTCTGTTGCTCCTAAGCTCACTTTATTCCTGTGCAAGATTTTTACAAACAAGTTTGTATTCTAAACTTGGCATTCTCTTTGACAGCCATCATTCTGCTCTTGGCAAGGAAATTGTTTGTTGGCTGGGCTATAACTCTTCTAGTCTCTTTGCTAAGGAAGTTGATTTACCTTGTTTCATAGTTTTAGTTCATATTATTGGCTGCTCTTTTATTAATTTACCATTTGGAGGATTCAGTGGCTTGTTTAAATAGATCAGATTGAAGTTCATTCAATTTCATGTCTTTTCATCTCTATTTCTTCTTTTAGTAAGATATTGATTGGTTGCCCTGCCTATAATCTCTCTGCTGTGATCCATCATCATCCACACAACTGCCAAATTAACAAAGCTAAAGAATAATTCTGACTATGTAACTCCCTTGCACAAAAATATCCAATGTCTCCTGATTGCTTCTAAATAACATGACAATTATTGGGGGGGGGGGCAGGAGAGTCCTTAAAGCTTTCACCATTTGGCTCCTGCTTTTCTTCTATATATCAGAAATTTCTCTCATCTCCATATCTTTCTTAGACTGTGTTCTAAGCTGGAAATGTAGTCCCTCCTTAATGCTACCTTTTAGATTCTTTAGCTTCCCTCTAAGATTGCCTCTCGTGCTTCTTCCCACTCAAGATCTTTCCTAATCTCTCCATGCTACTAGTGCCCTCTCATTAATTTGTATTCACTTTATATGTTTGTGTTTATTTTATGTGAGTACAGTGTGATAGATGGATGGATAGATAGATAGATAGATAGATGACAGGTAAGCAAATGTTTTGTTTCTTCTTTGTATCTCTAGCACCTAGCATAGTGTTGGCCATACATTAGCCACTTAATAAATGTTTGTCTATTGATTAAATGATTGTTATTTGCTATAAGAAACAAGTGATTTTATACATTTAGCTAATATATGAGTCAAGTAATAATCAAGTATTTCCAATCTGTTAAATTATATCCATTTTTATGTTTTCTATCATCATCATTATTATTTTGGTTCTCATCTTATCTTGTATCTCCTGATTCTCTTCTAGAAGAAAGGGTTCATAATACATTTTTAGAAAAAAATTCTATATAATCAATAAGTATTTAGCTTTTTCTTGCTCTCAATCATGTTTTCCAACAAACTGCACAATAGTACACTATGCCCACTTCCACAATGAAATTACCCAATAGTAAAATATATGTAAATTTAAATTTGGAGGGTCATGTTGCATTCTCTGCAGAACTACTCTTTCTTATCATCTTCAACTGCAGATATTAATGTATAAATTGCAATTGTCCTCATAGTGGTCTTTTTGGAAATATTTACTTTGTGCATTATAATGTAGATCACCAAATGTTGCATAATGTTATTTTTATGGCCTTTAGCTACACAATAATACAATTCCACCAAGTCCCTTATTAACTTTCAAAAGAGAACCTATGAGCCATCTTTCTATTTGGTATTTTCTTTAGCCTTCTAGTTTCATTGCTGCCAACAATGTCAAAGCTGATATAACTTCTTCATGCAAAGAATCAAATTATGATATGTCTACTTTTAAATTATTCAAAGATCTCTTATTTAGAGCCTCAAATAATATTAATGTTTATAGTCTAGATACTGTATAGTTTTAGCACCTTTAGCTCACTTTTCGAACATCTAGCAACCTTCATTGCAAAGGCAGAAAGGGATAACACAGGACAAAGGACTACTAAGTATATTTCTTTGTTTCCTTATCTATATTATTATGGTTTAAAAAGTCACCACCTAGTGGCCAACCAACTGGTGATGAATCTCTTGATTCTAAACTAGGTTGGCCTCGCCATCCCCCCCCAAAAAAAAACCCAAAACATATTAATAGCCAGAATTGTCTATGAAGTCTTTCCATCATGATAGAATCTGTCACAATTTACCTTCTCCTAACACAAACGTTGAGAACCCAAGGTCACTATTCATGGGGAGTAGAATTTTATTTTTTCACAATTCTGGGGAAATATTTTTTGAATAATTTCCTAGAAATGTACTAAGAAATTTAAACTTTTTCCCTATATTTTCTATAATGTAAATTATTCTTAATCCTGACCTCTAGATTTGTCACTTCCCCCCACATAATTTCCATTTCTCTCAATAGTTGACTTATTTTTTAGTTCCTTTTTGCATATCATCTACATTCTCTATAATTTTGTTTTTGTCATATTATGCTTTAATTGCTTCTGATTTCTCAAGTTTTTATTATATTTTCCATATTTTCCAATTTTTCATCATTTTCTCTCTTTTTTAAAGGCATCTTTTAATGCTATATGCAATGCCTTCCTTGGTATTTTAATTTCTAAAAAACTGTTCTTTTATTTGTTCTTGTGATTTTTTATCATTTGGTCTAGTGTACACCGATGATTTTTTTCAGAGAAGAAAATCTTTGTCCACTGGTATCATGTGACAACCTATCTGTACTATATAATCTTAGTGAGTGACCCATAATGCTGAGAGGTTTAAGTGAGTTGTCCATGGACATACAAATAGCATGTATCAGAAGAAAGACTTATTTATACCCTAATCTCTCAAAATTACAGGATTATCCCTTTATCTACTATGCCATACTGCTACATGATTTTCTTAGCAAAATTATTTTTGATTAATTTGTAATAGTTGTCTATACTACGCACTGACTTCCTAATTAAGTTTTCCTGTTTTACTTCTTTACATTCTCCAACTGGTTCTTCTCATAATTGTTGACATAATCTTTATAAGACACAAGTCTGACTATAGCACTTCTCTACTCAGAAACCTTCAATGGGTCTTTCCATTTTACCTCTTGAATGAAATTATTAAAGAAAAAAAGCAAAGCAAAAATTCTTAGTGTGACTTCAAACTGCATCTCTCATTTCATGTCATGTTACATATCCAGCACTTTATCCACTCTGACAGATTATTAGCATCATCTTTTGCCTCAGTGGGCTCTCACAATTTATCTATCGTTCTTGGGATGCTTAATTTATTCATTTTGGAATCCTTATCTTCTTTCTTGACAAAGAGTAGGTGCTACCTCATGTACTTTCCTTGAATCTCCTCTACCTTTAGCTGAAAGTTTTCTCTTCATCTACAAATAGTTCTGTCATTCCATTTCTCATAGTATATTTGTATACATTTTGTCTTCCTTCCCTGTAATTCAGATGCCCTAAAGGCAAGAACTTATTATTATTATGATATTATTTTCCATTTTTGAATTCTCACTGATCTAAATAGCACCATGCTCATAGTAGGTATTTTATTAATGTTTGTTAAATCACTGAATCATTTCAAAAACAGAATTAGAATTTCACTCTATGACAGGTTTTTGGCAGGGGAAAAAAAACAAGGAAAAATATTTCCTTAAGGATGATTTGGCTGCCATCCACGTTTTATGAAAAGAACATCTTAATCATTCCAAAAAAATACCCCAATTCCATTATTGCTCAGCTCTATAGAGGAAAAATGAACCCAAATGAGACACCTATGTATTTAGCAGGAGAGAATACTCAATGCCTCACTGTGAGTTTCCTACAGGGCTAAACACAGAAATCAAATCTAGCCTGTGTTCATCAGGCTATGAGTAAAGTCTCTTTTTAATTTTTTCTTCTAGTTTGAAAATTTTGATTGATGTTGCAATTGATGTTATGGTTCAACACCATAAATTATAGATTTTGGGGAAAACATGTATTTCTGTAGTGGTTCCCAGTTAGGCACTTTCAGGTTCTTTTAGTAAAATATTTGATTCAACCCATCATTCATTTACTGAGTGATTTTTAGTACAAAATACTGGCGATAAAAGATAAATGAGGAAATAGTCCCTGCCCTCAAGTGGTTTATGTTCTACTGGAGGGTATGGGAGGGATTACCATATATACAGATAAGTATTTTCAAAATATATATACAAAATATCAGGGAGGGATAAAAATAAGAAGTAACTTAGATATTTAGGATGTTAGAGATGTTAGATGAAATGACATCTGTTGATTGATTCAAGCAAAAGAGATTTGGCATTTCATTTAAAAATTGACCAGGAAGGGTCTGGAGGCAAGAAGGAATGAATGTTCTGAAGCTTTTATTTTCTAGAGTTAAATTTCTGAACTACAGGTCACTTAATATCAAATGCTGTAATGGAATGTGGCTATAGGGACAGGAGAGCAGCTGGGTGGTAGAGTGTATAGAGCATTGGGAGAGCTGAGATCAAATCTTCCCACAGACATTTACTATCTGTGATGCTAGGCAAGCCACTTAACCCTGTTTACCTCTGTTTCTAATCTGTAAAATTAACTGAAGAAAGAAATAGCAAACCACTCTAGTATCTTTGACAAGAAAACCCTAACCAGGATTATGACCACTCGGCCATAAGTGAAATGATTCCAGAAGAACACAGGGACATGGACAAAGCAGGAAGAATCTTTTGGACAAGTTCTAAGATATGCTTTATTGCTGCCCTGGGTGTAATGTGCCTTAGTTCACACAGTATACTAGTTAGCATTTATATGGAGTTTACTATGTGCCAAGCACTGTGCTAAGTGCTTTATAATTATATTTATTTGATTCTTACAAAAACCCTGTATGTGGGGGGGAGGAGGGGTGCTACTTTTATCCCCCTTTTACAGATGAGAAAAATGAATCATAGAGAGGTTATAGGATTTTTTTTTTCCATTTCATCAATTCTATTTTTTAAGAAATTGTTCTCTTTTTCTTCTGTGTGTATATATATATATATATAAATATATAAATATATATATATATAAATATATATATATATTTCTATTTTACCAAATGTATTTTTTAAAGGAATAGGTCTTTTTTGTTGTTGTTTTTGGTTTTGGTTGTGTGTGTGTGTGTGTGTGTGTGTGTGTGTGTGTGTGTGTGTGTGTGACAATTGGAATTAAGTGCCCAAGATCACACAGCCAGGCAGTGTTAAGTGTCTGAGGCCAGATTTGAATTCAGATTCTCCTGACTTCAGGACTGGTGCTCTATCCACTACACCATCTACCTGACCGCTTTTTTCTTTTTTGTTTCTAAATTTATTCTATCTTAAAAAATAGAATAAGAAAAAAATAGAAAAGAAATACAAAACAAAATAAAACGAAATGAAAGAGAACATTGTTATGTGCTCAGCAGAACATCAGGGAGGAATCAAAATATATAATAACAAATTACCAAATCAAGAAAGTGTATATATATATATATATATATATATATATATATATGTTGAAGAAATTATGTTCATGAGTATCTATCTTTTCTTTACTTCTTTGTAAATTTCCTTTTGTTCTCTGCTGCTTACCTTTTTTACTTTATTCATTTTCCCTTTCATTTCCCCCCACTCCCAAGCAGACTGTAGGTAAGAAAGGACATATTTATGTGTACATATATATTATATATATATATATATATATATATACACACACATACATATACATATATACACACCACTCCTTTCCCCATTCACACACATAATTTTTCCTATCCCTACTAACTCTTTGCTTTACTTCTGCTCCTTATCAAGAGGTTTAAATGAATTACCACATTTACTATATGGGCTTTAAGAATATATTTTTATTTTTAGTGATACTTAAAAAAGAAAAACCATTGAATAAAATTTTAAAGGCCTGGCAAACTTTGTTGTGACTCTTTAAAAACTGCTTGTACATGTATAGGACTGCTTGCCATCTTGGGGAGGAGGTGGAGGGAGGGAGGAGGAAAATAGGAACAGAAGTGAGTGCAAGGGATAATGTTGTAAAAAATTACCCTGGCATGGGTTCTGTCAATAAAAAGTTATTTTTAAAAATTGGTTGTATTTTTCTTTGGCTTAAAAAGATGGTAACTGGTAGGAGTTTTGTAAATGATTTGAGAATTTTGTTAAAGCACTTTGCTTTAAAAAATAAAGTAGTTTGCTTAAAAAAAAAGATTTTTCTTTAATGCTGAATAAGATTTGTTATTTATTTCATAAGAAAGGAAAATTCTATAGTTGTTTTTTAGTGGATTCGCTAGTATTTTCTAGATATACTAAGTATACTTTAGTATTCTAAGCATACTATCATATGTGCCTAGAGTGATAATTTGGTTAAGGAAAATACTTTAAAAGAAGAAATGTTTTATGTTATTCTAATTTTGATGTCTGATACAATTTATGTCTAAATCTCCTGTGATTAGTGAGATCTTAGGATCCTCGATATTGGTTTGCTGTTTCAGCAGCTCAATGAAAGCAACATCTGGGATCCAAAGCTAGTTTCTGTCTCTGAAAATAAGCTAAGGAGGATACCTTGAAGGCTAAGATGGATTCAAAATTTGAGCTTTCTTCTGTCACGCTAATGGGAAATTTTATGTCCATTTAAATATGTTTTTTATTGTGGACAATTTTTTTCATAAAATCTGTTCTATACAATTTAGGATTGCTATGCTTACATATCAAAGTTTATTGTCTGTAAGATTATAGTCAAGAAAAAAACTCAACTGAGACTTATGAGAAATTGCCATTTAAGACCTTATGGGACTGTTTACTGATTATACCAGATGTGATCATCAAGTCATTATTCATGAGGCTGGCAACCCTATCAGTTTTTACAGTTTTACATACTGGGAGCTTGTAATGGGGAAAGACTGGGAGAATGACATGAAGTGAGGAAGGATTCTCTTGATCAGGTTCCCCAATATGACACTTCTTGAATGGAACTCGTATCTGGCTCATGCAAGGCTATCTACATTTTTGCCTGGAATTGAGATCAAAATAAGGGAAAGCTTTCCCTTATGTGCCTGTTCTGTTATAGCAAATTTCTATAATCATGTTGGATGCCAGCTGGAAAACAATATTAAGTCTTTATAAGCTAATTAAGGATCACATTTGACTTAATGTATATATAATAAGATAGAAATATACTTGCTACATATTGCTGATTAAGTTAAAGATCCTAATGTTTCAATGCTATGGTGATAATTAACTGTTCTGTGTTAAGGAAAGGAAGAGGTATCTTACAGGATATGTAACATTTGTTAAGAAGTCTGTTCATTTGAAGAGTGCTAGAAGTTAATGGTTTTATTGTAAACTATATGCATTGCTATAAACTTTAAACTGAGGTTACTTTGTTACTCAGTGTATTTATGTATCTATCTCAGAACTTTTATTAACTTAAGATAAATCTGGTAACTTTAGATTGTTTTTTGTATTGGAATACATCTTATAATATTGAGTTTTGATTTCTGTTTGTAGATAGATGTTATAGGTGATGGATATTGGTGGTAGATAAAATTGAATTCCCTGTTCTAATAAAAGATACCATAAGGTTTGAACTAAGTTTCATTTTCTTACCTGTTTATTGGCAAAGTAAACTGTTTTGAGATCAATTTTGTAGGAAACTTTGACAAGTGACCTAACTGGAGAAAAACAGACTAGAGCCACAGGACAGCCACAGCATCAGATGTATCTAGAGGAAAAGAGACATTTATTTTTTACTTTGCATCTTTTATCTGTAAGGTCTACTTATCAAAGTGGACTGTCCTCTTTGACTTTGTCAGTGTTATCAAAAGGGATTGCCCTTTTTAGTTTTCATTAAGCCATTTTGTCATTCATTTTTCCATTTTCCCCCTTCACATTGTCTCCATTCTTAAATCCCAACAAATCCTGGATAAAGGTTTATCTTTGGTCTAACAAAGATGACCAAATTACCATTACTTTTAGTAACCTGTTAGCCTTGTTAATAAAATGATTAAATTGCTCAAAATTTTTTTTGTTCCTTAGCTTGCTTTGCTATTACTTAACCTTCCCTCACCCAGAGATTCCTCTCTTATCTTCTTTCCCCATTTTTTCTTTCCCCCTCCACTCATCCTTCCCTCCATTATTTCTTTATAGATTTTGGAGGGTGCTATGCCCTTCATGGTACATATAGATTGCTGCCTATTTAAGTCATTCCTGGTATGAGTAGATTTTCAGAACTAAGAACCCTCCTCTCCTTTCTAATGCCTCTATGTCTATTCTTCCTCTGTACTTCATTTGTATAGCATTACTACTATCTTATCTTAACTCTATCTTAACTCTGTCCGAAACTTTCTTTTGATCTATTCTATTGTTGATGTCAGTCTTAAATATATTGTTTATACATTTAGGTTTTATATATTTCCCATGTAAAAAAAATAAACATTTTGTCTATGTTGAATTCCTTGAAATTGATCTTTGATATTGACTCTTATACATTAAATTTTTTATTAAGTTTAGGTTTAGTTGATAGAAAGTTCTGAAAACCTGCAAGTTTGTTGAATGTACATTTTTTCTCATTCCATATTATAATTTTTCTGGATATGATATTTTTGGCCACAGGCCTTATTTTTTTGATTGTTGATAGATATGATGCAGGACCTGGGATCTTTTATTGTGACGGCTGATAAGTCCTATACTATTTTAATTGTAACTCCAACATATTTGAATTTTATTTTTCATGTTTCTTGCAAAAATTTCTTCTTGATCTGGGGGTTTTGAAATTTGGCAGATTGCAAGGATCTGTTTGCAATGGTAGTTGTTTTTTCTGTTTCTAGTTTGTCTTCATTTTCTATCACTCTAGGACAATTTTCTTGGATTATGTCTTGCATTATTGTGTCAAGGTTCTTTTTTTGGTCACAACTTTCAGACAATCCAATTATTTTTATATTTTCTTTTTTTGATTTGTTCTCCAAATCTGTTTTTTCTTATGCTTCACATTCTGTTCTATTTGTTCATTCTTTATAATATAGCATGATTGTTTGGCCTCTCATAGCTTCATTGGCTTTCCCTTGCCCAATTCTAATTTTCAAAACATTATTTTCATGTTTGAGACTCTATATCTCCTTTTCTAGTTGGTTAACTTATTTTTCATAATCTTGTTTTTCTTTAATTTTTTTTTTAGTTTTTCCTTAATGTCTCTCATTTGATTTTTAAATTTTTTTTGAGTTCTTCTATATGTTCTCTCTGGGCAGAAAGACATTTCATGTTGCTCTTTGGGGTAGAAGCTTTTTTTTTACTTCAGTATCCTCCTTTGAAGATGAATTTCACTCTTTCCTGTTCCCACAGTATGTTTCTATGGTTTCTTCTTTGCTGGGTTCATTTTTTTTTAATAAGAGGTATTAGTGTAAGCACCTCTAATCCTGGGGTGGGTTGGTACCTCTAGGTTCATCTCAGCTCTTTCCTCTGACCAGGAACCCCAAACCAAGAATTCCACCTTACTGCAAGTGTCCACAGCTAGCAAAGTCCTTGCCCTACTGCCTCTGAACTCACTGGGTGCTGGTTCCTTCTCACCCAGGGCTGGTCTTCTGCAGCACAGCTGGGCCTGACATTCTTAATCAGTGAAGGTTCCCTCAATCTTCCTGGACCCAGATCTCAAATCCTCATGCTGTCCAATAGGTGAGAATCTCTATGATGGTTCCTGCTGAGGCTTGAGCCACACCCAGCTAGCCTGAGGAGTCCACATTTAGTGTTAGTGGGGTTTTAGCCAGAGGTGTTTGCACTTCATACTGGGCAATACCCAGCCTGGAGTCTTTCTCCAGATATTCTCAGGTTTTACCAAGTATCCTTGTTCTGCCCCAAGTCTTCTTGATTTCTCACATTCTCTGTTCACCCTGAGATGCAAATGTGTTCTATTTGTGGGGGATATCTGAAGAGTTTGAAATTTAATAACTTACCCTGCCATATTCCCAGAATCCTCTTAGTTTTCTTCAGTTAATTTCTGTGTTTTCATTTCTGAACTTTCCTGCAAAGTTCTCATTTCTCTTTTTCTTCTAATTCTCTTTTAAAGATTCTTTTTAATTCTTCCAAGAGAGCTATTTGAGCTGGAGACCAATTCATATCTCCCTTTGAAGCTTTTACCTTTAGTTTACTCAGGGTTTGAGGTCTATTCTTTCTTGTCTCCGTAATAACTATCTATGGCCAGAGCCCTTTGTGTGTGTGTGTGTGTGTGTGTGTGTGTGTGTGTGTGTGTGTGTGTGTTTGGCTCATTTTAAAGGTTGAAGATCTGCTCCTAAGGCACAGGGGACATTGTCCTGAGCTTCCTTTTACAGAGCCACAGGGGCTTCTCACTTCTCTAGGGCCGGTGGTGCTGCAGGATTCTCCCCTGCTCTGGCTGCACATGGCCAAGTCCCACCTGTTATGCTGGGATTCAGAGATCACTATTTGCTTTCTATAGTTGTGAGGTCTCACAGCTGGTCTGCTGATCCAGTAGCTTCTGAACCAGAACAGAGTAGCCAACACTGCTATATTTTGGCTGAGTCTGCATAGGGCATCTCTGTCCTGGGCCTCCCTGTGCTTCCTTCCCTGTGCTGCACCTGCACTGGGCAATTGAGACAAACCTTTCCTGAAGTCCTTTCAAGATATCTTCTACTGCAAATTTATTATACTTTAAATATTTGTGGGTTCTGTCACTCCCAAACCCATTTAGAGGCTTGATCTAATGTTGCTTCTGAGGAAAGCCAGGAAGAGCTCAGGCAACGTTTGGTCTACCCTCTTCCATCTTGGCTCCACCATTGAGATTGTATGATTTGGCCAAAGCCACACAGCCAGTGTTTGGAGATAGATTTGACTTTAGGTCTTCCTGACTCCTCACCCAGTGCTCTATCATTGACCATGTTGCTGACCAGAGATAATTTTTTTTTCTTTTTTCTACTCTAGGAAATGAGAGTATGGTTTAGGCTTGGGATGTATGTATAGTTTGGTCCAGAATTATGAGTTCATTGGCATGGGAAACTTCTGTATAGTCCTTCTACTGATACAGCTCAGTGACTGGTCTGTATCTGGTCCTTCTTAGAGAGTTACCTCTGGCCCTAAGTAATTTGCTGAAGTTCACACAGATAGGAAATATAAGAGATAGGTCTTGAAATCGAGTCTGCCTTTTTTCAAAAGTTATTCCTTTATTTACTGGACTACATCTCCTCTCAATTTCAATTTACAATATGGAATTTGTCTCTGTATGACAAAATGCCAGTCTTCATATAATGGTATGATGTTAGTATTCCATTGGTCACATGATTTGAGGATTTTTTCGCCAGTGTTGATTAATTTCTGCTGAATCATCTATATTCTTTCATAGTTCCCTTCCTAGTAATAATAGCTGACATTTATATAGCACTTAAAAGTTTATAAAAGCATACAGTTTATCCTTTGTGAATAAGCCAGTTTCACAGAATCTCAGGACCATCTAGTTAATATGCTTATAAATCACTTGGCCAGGATTATGGGTCATTCAAATGCTAGTGAAGTGAAATACTCTTTGGGGACTTCTATCCAGGACTTCATTGTCATTAACATCATGCAGTAGAACAAAGAGCATAAGAAGAAGGGAGAAGAAATATTTGAGTAGAAGAAAATTAAATGCACAAAGAAAATAGAAATTAAATAAATAACTTAGGATGACAGACATTTTAACTTTGAGTGGAGAAAGAAATAGAAAGATTCAAGGAGGAGCTAGAACTTCTGCCATCATCATTTTGAGTTACTGATGCATTTTATGCCAGCCAAGGATGTGTAGAATAAGGTCAAAGATAAGAATAAAGGAATAAAAGCAAATTGGAAATTTAGCCACCAAAAGATAAGTGTAAAAATTGATAGAATAAAGTAAAAAGTTGTGCTTTGCAGTTTGCAGTATATTTAAGTTAGAATGTGTTTGAATGTAATATTTCTGTCTTTTGTGCTCCCAGGGTCACAACAGTAGTAAATATTAGAGGTAAGATTTGAACTCAGGATATTTTAACTCCTAGTATAATAAATAGATCCATTTTAGGATGTAATTAATTCCTGCACATATGCTGAACATAATTGAAAGGTTTCTTTATGACTTGGGGTCATTATAATAAATTTAAATTATTGGACTTTGCTGCTACACAGTGGTTTCCTTCTATGTAAAATGCATGAACGTTGGCAAATGGACTTTGTAACATATAGTTTGGATGTTAAAAGCTTCTCCTCCTCTTTCATTCTCCTCTTTCCCCCATTTCTTGATTCTTTGCTAGAATCTGGGTAGCTAAAATTGCTAGGAGATGGAACTCTAGAAAAGATAGTTCCTATATTCAGTTTTATGCTATAGAATACTATGATATTATATTCTTAGAGGGAGATATGGTTTTAGAGACTCTTTTCTTTATACTCTGTGAGTGAGTAGCTTTCATTTATAAGGTATTAGTATAGTAGCATTACTATAAGTCTGTTTAAATTATACCAAAAATACTATTTACATTCCTAGAGATGATTAGATACTTATTGAAAGAAAAAATATTGCAATGAAAGGAAATTTAGTTAAGCCACTAATATTACTGCTTTAATTGTTGGCTAGAATATTCACAAGAGTATTCATCTATTTACACTCATTTTACACACACACACACACACACACACATATATATATACAGAGAGAGAGAGAGATCTATATACCTATATGTGTGTGTGTGTGTGCCACATGAGACAGATTAAAATTTGCCCCAATAACATCAAGCTCTTCCATAGTATATCTGTCAGGCAAGAGAAATATAGCAGAGCTCTATGGAAGGTATTGATATAACATCACTTTTTAAAAAATTTCACCTTATTGGTATCAGGAACTATAAACAAGAAATTGGTATTTAGGGATACTTGCTTTCCAATTTATTTTTGAGAGCTGTCTGAGATAAGAGGTTAAAAGATTTTGTTCAAAGTCAAATGGCTGGAGTATGTTAGAAGCAGGACTAGTATTTGGCTCTTCCTGGCCACAAAGCCAATATACAGGCCACTATGTCAAGCAGCCTTTCAAGGTTTTTTATTATCCCAGAAATAGTACATTTTGTTACATATGATGGTCCATACATATAATCTTTCCTATAATCTATATCATTACAGAATCTGAGGCTGATAGATCTCTTGAATTTAGTAGTTCTGAGCTAAAGTAAAGAGAAAATTGATCCAGTGTTGAAACTAAATCAGGAACCAATATGGTGAAAGAGTGGGAGACTATCAAAAAGGGCAAAGTGTTATGGATTGGAGCAGAGCAAAGAAATGAAGCATCAGTTTTCATGTTCATCAGCAGAGAGGTCTCAATTTCAAAAAAAATATATATATATATATATATTTAGCCATATTACACACAAAGTAGTTAATATCAAAATTCTCTTAATTAAAAAAAAAAAACAAAGAAACCAAGATGTACCTTAGCCAAAGGAACACTATGAAGTTAATACTTTAACTTTTTCTTCTACTTTTTCCCATTTATATGTGTTACTTCTAAATGACGAAGAGAATAAAAGAATAAAAGAGAATAAAAGAAGAGAATAAAAAAATCATCATTTGACATATTTTCACACATTCTAATAAAATAGTTTATTAGATCTCAAGTCGAGTTATAAACTCCCAATGTACAAGTTATTCTGATTTATTTTTTTGTGAATAACTTGTCTATTCTAAATAAGTAATGTTTAAATTTAGTGAAACAGTGACTTCTATTAAATGTTTATGATTCTATTATAGAATATGTTTTTACCTGTAATAAAAGGGAACTAATAGTGTCAAAAGAAAAGTAAAAACTTATTATCTACCAAGTTTGTCCATAATTTTTGTTGCAGTAAATCTCTCACTTCTCCAGGTCTTGTCTCCTTCCTTCTCTTGTCAAATAAGTATAATTAGAATTTTCATTTCATGGTCCTTAAAATTCAATAGCCAAAGAGCTGTTACTAAAACTTCACTAAAATATAATTTAATTTCCTTTCCTTGAACTGTAAAGGTGACTGTGATTTTTTGGTACTTTCTCCTCCCAGAAACTTGTAATGTTCTGTGATAGTAACTCTGTAGTTTTTCTCAAGGAGGAGAATTATTTTATATATTAGAATGTATGTTAAAATATTTTATGGAATATTTCATGAAAATTCATGAAATTTTCACATTTTCCTATCTTTTCAAAGGCATGATTATTTCAATCACTTATCAAGAAGATATTGGTGTAACTTACAAACTCAGAATCCCACCAACTCAAGTGCAGGAATAATATAATTTAATTGCCATGGCAAGTATTAATGGTTTTTTTAAAAAAAGGTTTTTAAAGGTTTTAAAATACTCCTTTTTTCTTGCCAAATTCCAAAAAAAAAAAGATTTTGATGAAAGTTTTATTTAGCATTATAAGCTATAAATGTACTTTCAAATAAAAATATATTAGCGTAAACATTTCAGTAATAGTTCCCCAACTTTATTAAGATCCATTTCTGACCAAGAATAAAATGATCCACTTGGGATATAATGGATTCTCGTTCATGGGAGATTCTCAAGTAGAATATATAGGAAGTATATAGAGTATATAGGAAGAAGTCCATTTGCAATACTTATGTTAATAGCTTCTATAGCCCTCTAGAGTTCCACTACATAGGCTCCTGCAGTTCATTTTGTCCAACTCTCAAGTTATAAATATAGAGAACAACCCAGTGACCTATTCAAGTTCACATAACTAATGACAGTATGATACTTGATTCACACCAAGGTATTTTGACTACATGGTCAGTATTCTTTCTACTATGCCATATGGCCTCTAACTTTCCTCACAATATCACAGTAGTGTTGAAAGAGTCTATAAATAAATAAAATATTATGATTTGATTTACATTACAAATAAAACTTAGTGGTGCTGATCTGTTAAAATTATTGAGACTTTTATTGTTCTTCACAATCTGAGATTATGCTACTTCTAGCAAAATTGGAAAAGGTAAAGTATCTCTTTGAGATCTCTCCTCTTTAGGCACCTGTGTCTTCATGCTCTCATCTTTGGAACTCCCACTCTGGAGTCCAGCCATATGGATTGGGAACTATATGAGGACAAGCTTACTTGAGTCCATATCCCAGGCTAGAGCTTGCTTTAATTTTATCTGCTGTCCACTTACCTACTATCTTGATCAGTTCTTGACTTGGGACCTGTGAACTTATTTTATTTTAATTTTATAATTGTATTTCAATATAATTTGTTTCTTTGTAATTCTCTGCATTTAAAGACATTATTCTCAAAAGGGATCTATTTATAATCTTCTCCACATTGTCAAAGAGACCATGATGCAACACAGGATGAAAACCCCTGGCATAGGTTAGCTTTCTCTGGGTCTATGGTTCCTCCCCCAAACACCTCCCCTTCTTACGCTATGCCCAAGCTCTCAGCATAGTAATCAAAACAGCAGTACCATTGTGAAGAGTGTGTAAATTGACTGCCTTAAGGATCAGCTTACCATTTCTAACTTACCAAGTATTCTTTTTCTGGATACTAGAAATATTCTCCAATTAGAATGTAGGCTATTTGATGGAAGGGACTGCCTCCATTTTTGTATCTGCATCTCCAACACCTTATCAAACACTTAACAATTTTCATTTCTTTGTTCCTTCCTTCATTTATGCTCTGTCTTCTCCCCTATTAAGATCTACTCACATTTACCAAAGTTATTTAATTTATTATTCAATTCATACTAGTTATTTAATTTATAGTAAGGTACAAATTTAATTCACATTAAAGTACCAAGGCATAGAGAAGTTTTTGTTAGTAGGAGTACATTGGTAGAGCTATGAGTTCTGACTTCCAACCCAGTTTTCTTTCACTGTGGCAACTGACCCTGTCAAATATACACTTTCATACCTTGCCTTCTGTGATACTGCTCTATCCTAATACTCTGCTCGATCAGATTCCTGCTGCTTACTACGCGTGACCATTCTGCAAGGTGTCATAAAAAGAATTTGATAGTACTCCTTAACATTTTTTCATATAATGTATATGATATAAAGAGATTTTTCATTCAATCCAATCCAATAAGCATTTATTAAATGCCTGTTATCTGTTGGGTATTCTGTTATGTGCTGAGGAAACAATTAATAAAAAGAAAGTCAGGTCCTGCCTACAAAGAGCTACACTCTAATAGGGGGAGAAAATATACTAAGGGAGGCTAGAAAGTGGTGAGGGATGGAAAGCAGGATGGGGTAGAAACCAGAGGTTATTCATGTAACTCAGTGGTCCTCAAAGAATTGTTGGGGTCTCTGAAACCCTTTCAGAGGGTCTACAAATTCAAAATTATTTTTCTATTTCTAATGTAGTAAATAGCTATAAATATAACCCATGTGAACAAAAACTCTTTGAACACATCCTCGATAGTTTTTTTTTTTTTTAACAACATGAAGATATTGAGAACAAAGATTTGAGAACCAGTGGTGCAACTTGTTCTATGGAGTTGAAACCGGGTACAGTAGCAAATAAAGAGTGGATTGAGTTCAAAAGTCCAGTTTCTGCTTTCTATGAATGAAGACACTGAAAGAAGTTTTGGTATTCCTCCTGTCAGAGAGAAGAGGTTGAGAAAGATGGTATTATCAAGGCTTGAGTTAACTACATGGTGATGAGTTTAGAGGTAATGAGCTTAATCTGAGAGAGATACACATATACATACATATCATACACATACAAAATACATATGTATGTATGTATATGGTTAACATCCTCTTAAAATTAGTCCCATTATCCTTGAATGTTTCCCTGTTAGAATGAAAGGTTTCCCTATGATATGATGAAAAAATTAGATTTTAACATAAAACCAAATAAGAATAACAAAATTTATTAAATTTGATTTTAACATGAAAACCAAAAAAAAAAGGATATACATTTGCCTATGACTAAAGCTTTATTTCCAGTGAGTATTCATTTTTCTCAACAAGATTTTAATTTTATTCTCCTCAAATATTCAGATTTGGCAATTTATGAAGGGTGATCTTCAACTTGAACAAATGTAATTTTTTCCTTAATATCCAGCTTTTAAAACTAATGTTTAGCTTTACTTTTCTTTATACAATCCAGCTTGTTTAAAACAAACACTAATGTTAAATCACACTTTCAGAAAAACAATAAAGTGTCCTTACAACTATTCTGTATAGGCAGTGTGTACTCTATAGTTAATTCAATGATAATGTCAATGGACAAGAAACATGGCTATTATAAATTCTGTTGTATTAAATTTTCAAATAAAGAAAAGTTAATGGAGTAGGAGTATGATGTTCTGCCTGTTTTCCTACCAGAGGGCTACCTTCTTGTTGAGATTGCTTGTGGATATTGTATATCATTTTTATTATTCTCTTCTTGCTCTAGATCTGACAGTTTTAGGAAGATTCCTGTCTTCTTCCACTATTAGATACATCACTAGGGAATTTGGTGTGTGTAGAGCTTCTCTCTTTGATTTTCAGTTTATATGGGGAGTTGTCCAATTAAGGCTGAACTTTTTTTTGGTGCCTTCTTGACTCTGGTGAACCTGTCAAAATAGATTTAAGTCAAATATCATAATTATTAATTTAAATATACAAAGTTTTTAAAAAGTGAAAATTTTAATTCACTAGATGTTAAATTGGGGAAAGATAAGACATTAATCTGATGATCATTTCTTTTCTTTATACCTGTCTTACCTTATTTTATTTTGAATAGAAAAATGAAAACCCTCTTTCCTATAAGAAGACCTATGCCCTTTCAAAAATAGCTTTAAGATACCAATCCATAACCAACTGAAATCTTTAATGAACCCAGCTGGGTATGCTAAGGGACACCAATGAAAAGGAAAAAAAAATCATCCCTGAAGAAAGAAAGAAAAGGAATAAGATAGGAAGAGAGTATGATGGATCAGTGGAAAATGGGAGTCCAGCTTACATCAGAGACAAATGCCAAGGAAATCTGAGGAGTTGTCAAAAAGTTGTAGAAAGCTTAACAATCCTCTGAAGTCCAATAGCCCTGCTGTAAAAAGATCTTGGCTATTCTCAAGGGTTGAGCAAAAGAGAATTCATTATTCAACACAGCCAGTACTTCTCTAAGAAGTATCTGATTCTATTCAATAAGCCTTTTTAAAGAATCTGCCATATTGTTTGAGGTACTATGTGAGGACAAAAAGGAGTTGAGAGTCCACTGTTAAAGATACCGGCTTACACACAGGTAAAGATTCTAGATGAAGTAAGTTCAGGGGAGGAAATGTACTAACAACTGGGAGGGTCAGAAAAAGCTTACTGAGGCTTGAAGGATTTCAAGAGCAGAGATGAGAAAGGATAGCCTTTTAGAAGTGGCAAATGGAATGATGTATATAAATTATAGGAAGTAGACCAGTTTGGCTGATGTAGAGATTATAGAGAGAAGTAATTTAAAAAAATGATTAAATTCAAGAAAGTTTTATTAAAAGCTTACTGTATTATGTGCCAGGTATGGTACTAAGTACGAAGGTAATAAAGAAAGACATCCCACTCTCAAGGATCTTACAGTCTAATGGTGAAGAAAAAACACCATAGACAAAATATATATATATACAGGATGCATTGGAGGTATTTTGGAGGGAAGGGATTAGTATTAAAGGGGACCCTATAAGGCTTCTTGCTGGTAGTAGGATTTTTATTGAGACTTGAAAGCCAAGAGGCAGAGATGAGGAGGTTAGCATTTTAGATAAGGGATTAATAAGTGAGTAGGATATAGTGAAAATTGATGGAATTTTGTAGAAATTTTCTCATGAAAGGAAAAAGAGACCATTTTAATGTAATGGGCTAGTAAGGTCAAATGAAGACTTATTAAGGACTAGGAGAGCTGAACATGTTTATAAATATCAGAAAAGTAGCCAGTCAATAGACTGAAAATTAGGAAGAGAGAAGATAATAGAAGGGGCAAATTCCAGAAAAAGATGGGAGAAGATTAGATGAAGAACAAAAGGAGAAGAGTTATTTCTTTCTCAGAGCCTGGTGCAGAGGAAGAGAACATTGGGGTAGGTGATGTTGAGTAAATTAAAATTGTTGGATTTAAAAAAAGAGAGAACTTGTGATAAATATGCTTTATTTTCTTGGTAAAATTTGAATAGATGAAAAAAGGGAAGAGGTACAGAGTAGTAGAGATTGAGGAAAGAAGAGGTTTGGAAGAGAAGTTGTAGAGATATATACATACACCTATAGATATAGATGTAGATATATACAGACATATATATATATATATATGTCTATATATATATAAGCCTATATAGATATATAGATATAATATAGTGTCAATCAGGAAAAACAAAAGGAATCATCGTGCAACAGATAGGGGTTAGTTAAAAGTAGTTATCAGTTTGTATGGACCCAGTCATAGTGTCCCAGGGACAGAAGCAGAAAAAAAAAAAAACAGCTGGTGTTGGTAACCGAAGACTGATATGACTAAGGTATGTGTGGTAGTGATTGGGAGGACTGGGAAAATGATAGGACAAATTATTTGAGATTAGAAGACAGTATAAAATTTAACTGTTTAATTGATCAAGATCTTGCAGGAATATAACTTCTCTTTGCCTCAGTTTTCTTACATGGAAATAATTATGGCACCTACCTTCCAGGGTTGTTATGAAAACCAAATGAGATAACGATTATAAAATGCTTAACACAGTGCCTAGCATACAGTAAACTATATAAACATTAGCCATTCTTATTAAGTACATAAATAATAAATGGTTGTGGAACTGAAGTTGGATCACTGTATCCAACTCACTCGAATTATTTTATAATTACATCAGTTGAATTATCTCCATTGATGATCTAAATCTGCATGCTAATTTGATACTTGGTTGGCTGAGTATATATTAAATAGTAAGTTAATTACCTGAAATTCCATTTCCAGGATCTCTCAATCCATCATAGACACTTTTCAGGAGCTTTCTCTCCTTTTTTTTTTGACAGGGGAGAAGGAGAAATGGAAAGGTAAACCATATTCATGTTAGCCATATAGAAGAACCTAAAGATCCATGGGCACTGGGGTTTTTACTCTTGATTTTTTTTAAAGGATTACAAAATCACAAATATAAATCTGGAAGGGACCTCAGAAGCCATCGACTCCAATTTCCTTACCTTACAGATGAGGAAAGTCAGACCCAGGCAAGTTAAGTGACTTGCTCAAAATCACACAAGTAGTAAGCAGCAGAGGTAAATGAACGTGTGTCAGTATCAGATTGTGTCTATAGTCAAAGGTAGGATTTGAACCCTGGTCCTTCAAGTTTGGAATCATTATTCTCTCCAGTTTACCATGGCATTATTCCATCATATAGTGCTTTAAAGTTTGCAAAGCACTTTTTATATATTTGATGGTGAGATAGTGGGTAAAGTGCTAAAATGGCTTAAGTGAGAAAAGCCTAAATTTAAATCCTGCCCTTAGTACTGCCTAGATTTTTGACCATGGGCCTCAATTTACAAATGAAGAAACTGAATTAGATGACTTTTGAGATCCATTCCAGCTCCAACTCTATAAGCCTATCTCATTTAAGTCTTGCAAGCCTGTACAGTTTTCAAGTACTAATATCTCTATTTAATAGCAAACGGAAATTCAGAGATAAGTGCCACACAGGTAATGTCAAAAGTAGTTTATGGATTCAAGTATTCATGGCTCCAGTTCAATAACTCTCTGCATTACCAATATTCACCTGTTCGGACATAGAAAACTTCCCTTTTTACTTTTTTTCCTATAACCTCAATTGTTGGTTTGTAACTAAAAAATAAAACAATTCAATTCAATGCAATAAATATTTTGGAAATATCAGCTATCTGTCAAACACTGGGAATGATTAAAAACAAATAGATAAATTAATAAGTAAATAAGCAATAATTTACCCTTGTGGAAATTTTAATCTAGTAGGAATATTACAGCATGTCAAGAATTAAATATAAGATAAAAATAGAATATAAATGATAGGAAATTATAGAATTTCTTTTTTTGGTCTTTTTAAAAAAATATTTATTTTATAGGAATGAGCATCTATAAAAAGATTTTCTGTGTTTGTTAGTTAAGTCTGTGGTAAGGTAAATTAAAAAGAGTAATCGAATTATCCCTAAATACAACTAGCTGGTCATGAACATATACTCATTCCAGTTTGGGTTTCTTAAGTTTCAAAAATTTGATACCAATTTCTATTCTTTGACAGAAGATTATTTTGTATTTTTGTACAAGGGATGTTTCTGATGAGATATGGCCCTGGAGTCCCAAAGTAGTCTTTCTCCAGAGATCGCCAATCCTTGTACATTCTGATTGACTTTAGCATCTGGACAACTTGGATTGATCTGGGGAGACAGAATAGGGCAGCCAGAACAGAATGTGTGATCAGAAATTCTGGGGCTGAAATAAAAATAAAAGATATTTGGCGTACTTGTTTTCTACAGATCATCAAATGCTTCCCTGTCAGAGGAAGAAGGAAAGCAAACTTAAAAATCTCGGGTCCTGTAGGCAAGTTTATTGTTAATTGCTTGTTAATAAACTAATTGCTCTGATTCAGAAAACTCCATATTATGTGCTGGGAATATGATGTGCTTGTTTATCTTCTTGTACTTCTCATGGTCTGAAACCAGCTTGGGGAATGGGGTAAAAATCAAACTCACCATCTTCTAACCCTGAGGGATAGGGAAGAGATAAAGATGGTCTCCTTAGGGCCATGGAGGTAGGGAATGCTTGCTAGTGATATATTTCCTACCTATCTCAAAGTTTGCTCTTTTAAGTAAATTTGTTTTTATTTATTTCCTCACCTAGCTGCTTACCGGGTAGGGGCAGAAAAGCCCATGAGAGTATTTAGTACTTGGGGAGGAATAAGATAACAAAAGAGATTCCTTCTGAGAGTAAATATTCCTTTTTCCCTGTTACATTCACATTTAATTTAAGGTACAAGTTTTATAATAATTTTAATATATTACATTATTACAATGATAATAGTGTTGATCACATGAAATATATATTTATTTACAAAATGAGCAAATTATATGGTGGAACTCAAGGTTTTCAACCATTTCTATTATACTAAAGTAGATTTCTTTTAATTCATCAGGAAACAAATCACATTTTGTGCCTTCTTTAAAGTCATTGCCACATTCAACCTCATATTACCAGAGTATATTTATTTTATTTCTCTCACTAGGCTATCATTTCCTTAGTTATCTTTGGGTTGCCAGCAGCATCTAGTACAAATTTTGAATACTTAGAAGGTGCTTAATTGGTACTTGTTGAATTGAATTGAATCACCTTTCACTGGTTTATGCTGGAAGAATACCAGTTTAAGATAAACTCCCCCAAGCTTTAAAATAATTGAAGCTATTGATGACAAAAATAATATTATAATAAACCTATACACAAATGCTTCTCAGAAAGGTCATATATAGTCCAAACCAAACTGTATTTGAATAAAATTTGTCCTAACTCCATATTTTATCATTTTATCATTTAAAAAAGTACCATTTTCCCACCTTCAATAGTTCAGGGATGGCACCTCTAGTCATTGCCTTCAGCTATTGATTTCAGATCATTAGTTCTTTCATAACCTGTACTTAGCAAGCTCTGACCTCCCAGCACTCAAAGAGTATGTCTTCTGGAGATGAAATTGAATTAGTTCCTTAACCTTTTCTCCTCTATTACATATTCTAGTTGTGCAAAGATGAGGTACCTTAATGTACCACTCTAGGTAAGAACATATTTTAATCTTAATTAATCAAGGAATGTTTCCCCTAGGAAATGGAAGTGAACTTAAATTCAATAGAAAATGGAATCTGTTTTAGAATAATATAGTTGATAGATATATAATATATTAAAATGAATATATTAATAGGATAAATTATGTGTATGTAACATATATATGTACTTATATATTTATGTGTATATATTATTACATAATGTATATATAATACATATATATATATTACATATATATGTATTATATATACATATATACACACATATTTATATGTGTGACATAATTCATACTTAGAATTCAGGAAGACTTGAATGGAAACCCTGTCTCTGACATACAGTGATTGTTTGCTGCTGTTTAAGTCATTTAAACTTCAGTGACACAACTCTCCAGGACTCTTAAGTTATGGACAAGATGCAGAGCTGTATCAGTATAGGGAGTTTCCATCCTGTGTTTCTTCTCTAGATGAAATAACAATTTTAGATATCTGCATCTGAATTGTTATCTCTATGTGTATCACTCTATTTCACACACTCTATGACCCTACTAAACTTACCTTTCTATCATTCCTCAAACATGGCTTTTTACTAGCTGTTCCATATGCCTGGAATGTATTCTCTTTTAAACTATACTTCATCAAATCTCTAGCTTCTTTGAAAGATCAGCTCAAGAACCAAGTTCTACTTGAATATCCCCCCATCCCCTCTCTCTACCCCCACCTTAAGCGCTTTTCCACCTTTTGTATTATTTATATTGATTTCATATCTATCTATTTCAATGAATGACCTCATTTCTTGCTAGAATGTAAGCTTCCTGAAAAAGAATGAAATCTTATTCTTTCATTTTTCTCTTTATTCCCAAGTATCTTAACACAATGCCTCATATATAATATATAACCTATATAATAGGTTTTAAATAAATGCTTCTTTATTGATTGACATATGGTTGATTTTTCCCCCCTTGGCCAGTAGGAATTTTGTGATGATTATTTGAAGTTCTATAAACTATCTTGGAGAAAAATATTATATCAACTCAAGGTAACACGCTATTGTCTTAACATGGCACTGAGGATTTTACAAAGAAAAAGTATAATTATTTTCATTACTTTCCGTGAAACTGACAACAATGTTCATGTAATTATAATTTGTGATTCTAGTAATGCTTGACTTCCCACACAAGTCATTTGTAAATAACTTGATGTGAGTAAAACTAAATCCAAGCTCTGTCATATAACTTTTTGTAATATTTATATATTACTACAAATTAAACAATCAACAGAAGGCTTAACTACTCTATGATCAACTAGTTCTGAAATAAATAGGAATTGATTCTGTTCTGCAGAAAAAAATGGCATGAAACATTTACATGCATATTAATTTCATTGTTATATATTAGGATTACTCCTCAAATATATGAGTAAGTCTAGGATGCTGAACCCAAAGTGAAGAAAACCTAAGTTTTAATTGAGCCTCTTACAAGTGATGTAACCCCAACTAGCCATGAAACCTCTGGCTCAGTTTGTTCAAAAAATGGGAATAATAATAACACCTTCCTCGTAGCCTTATTGTGAGATTGACATCAAATGAGATGATATTTGTAGAGTGCTTAACACATTTCCTAATAAATATTTGCTTCCCACTCCTGCCTCCCCTTCTCACATTAACAGTTTGTGGACTCAATTTACTAGTTAATGTTTTGAGTCATCCTTTAGATGGTATAATTTCCTTTCCATTCTGCCTTTCTACTCTGTCTCATCTGCAGCTGCACTGAGCCATCCCAATACTAGTTATAAATTCCCATTGCCTAGACACAAAATAAGACTATTTTTCTAGGGATTTTGTCTACCAGACCCATGGATACCCAATGAAATGACAAAGAAATATGGAATGACAGAGTGCACTGCATCATCTTGACTGTACTGCATCATCTTGACTTCAAGGGCTGCTTGCTGGGTCTTCCAGAGACATAGATGAGAATGGAATCCAACAGCTATTTAAGTATTCTGCAATCATCCATTGTTTTCTTGGGTACTAGCCAACAAAGTGGAGCTTCAGTGAGTGGGATTTCAATGCTGGTAATGTTGTGGCCTTTCTAAATCTTATTATTAGAGCTCTCATCTTGTCTGAATTCAAGGGGAACATATAAGTCTTGTGATCAAACTTCAGAAATTAAATGTGATGAGAGTATATTATTCATACATAGAATGACATGGACATTAGAGTTAACAAGTAGATCTCAAACTGGATTGAAGTCTGATGGCAATAAGCACTATCCATCTTTGTCCTTTCTTCTCACTCCTTCCCCTATAGTAGTTCAAGCCATTTTTGCTTCTCGTCTTAATTCTTGCTACCATATATGTGCATGTCATGGCACTACCTCTCTGATATCATGGTTCTCTTCCAGAATGCAGGATACAACTTCTCTGAGTAAAAAAGGCCCATAAACTGGAACTGACCAGTTGGAAAACTTCCTTCCTTCCTTCCTTCCTTTTCTCCCTCTTTCTTTCCCTCTCCTTTTCCCTCCCTCCTTCCCTTTCTTCCTTCCGTTATTGCTTCTTTCTTTCTTTCCTTCCTTCCATATTCCTCCCATATTTCTCCCTTCCTCCCCCCTCCCTTCCTTTCTTCCTTCTTTCTTTCTTTCCTTCCATATTCCTCCCATACTCCTTTCTTCTTTCCTTCCTTCCCTCTTTCCTTCCCTCTGTCTACATAATGTATCATATCTTTATCAACAGATGCTCTTAAAACCAATTTTTTTTCTCTTTTGCATCTCTGAACCCTCCCAAGATATCTTGGGGTTTATTGACTAGATTTCTTTTTTAAGGACCATGCCTTATACTAAAAACAGGCTGATTCTTATTGATTGGCCATTAATAAATCCCAACTCAACCTTCATTTGGTCATTGTTTGGTTGGCTCAGATTGAACAGCAATCATTTCTTCTTTAGCCAGTAACCCCTGAAGATCTTTTCTTCCTAGATTGATTGATTTATTTAGATTCTTTTTTTTTTACTCGGTGAAAGAGGAGATTCTTTGCCTCATTTGATACCCAGCCTTAATCACTAAATGGGTGCGCCTCAGTCAAACTGAGACCTGTTGAAGACTTTACCTTAAAAAGGTCAAGGTCTCTCAATGTATCCAGGGCCATCTCCAGTCCTCTTGATCTACATCTTGCCACTGGCCCAAATGGCTCTGGAGGGGAAGATGAGGCAGGTGACCTTGCCCAGCCCTCCCTTACTAAATCCAATTCACTTGCATGTCATGGCATTTCCTCCTTGATGTCCTGGTCCTATTTGAGAAGGAAGAAAGGACAAACAACAACAACAACTTTACTCCAAGCTTCTCACATCGTATATTGTAGACACCACTGCTTTAATACCTTCAGGACTCCTTATTCCCAGACTTCCCCACGTGGCTTCCTTTCTTTGTATTGAGTTGAACCTTTGCTAGGAAATTATTTGATTGCTATATTCATTGACAAATCATAGCTCAACCCTGAAGACAAAGATGTCAGGATCTCTGTAGATTTTCTTACTTTAGATTGTCACAGGGCCTTAGGCTTTTTCAAGAATATCTTTAGTTAAAAAACACATAGCTAGTAAATATCAGAGGCTGTATTTGAACTCGGGCCTTCCTAACTCCAGACTCCAAAGCTTTAATATATAGATCATGCTACACTAGAAATTATAATACAAAATAGATATTCTAAAATCAGAAGAAATTTAATAAAGTGCTATGAGAGAACTGAAGAGGGAATAATTACTCAGTTGAGGAAATTGGGGAAAGCACAATAAAGTACTTCACTTTGTCTTAGAAACATGCAAAAGACTTCATTAGATAGACATGGGGAAAAAGGGCCTTCAAGGTAGAGGGATAAGAGAGCAAATGAATGAAGATAGAAAAGGGAGAAGTGAATGGTGGACCTCATTATCATGAGCCATGAGGGGACAACAAGGTGGTACAATGGAAGCCTTGAGTTCAAATCTGGCTTCAGATACTAGCTGTGTGAACTTGGCCCTTTTAATCTTGTTTTCACATCTGTGAAATGAGCTGGAGAAGGAAATGTCAAATCATTCTGGTATCTTTGCCAAGAAAAACCCAAATGGGCCCATGGAGAGTCAGACATAACTGAAATGATGCAACAAAATGAGCCATGTTCTCTATCAGAGCATAACAAGCCCATGATTTATAGAATAGTTCATCAAAAACCTCTGTGTAAATAAAAATTCAGAAATTAAAATGGTACTTTTAATACTTAAGTGATTTTCTTTGATTCATATATCATGGGAAAAACAGTATTTTGTTGTCAGTTCCAATAGAGCAGTAATGAATTGAACCAACTACACCCAGTGAAAGAACTCTGGGAAATGAGTGTGAATCACTACACAGAATTCCCAATCCCTCTATTTTTGTCCGACTGCATTTTTGATTTCCTTCACAGGTTAATTGTACACTATTTCAAAGTCTGATTCTTTTTGTATGGCAAAATAACTGTATGGACATATATACATATATTGTATTTAACATACTTTAACATATTTAACATGTTTTGGTCAACTTGCTATCTGCGGGAGGGGATGGGGGGGAAAGAGGGGAAAAATTGGAACAAAAGGTTTTACAATTGTCAATGCTGAAAAATTTATCCATGCATATATCTTGTAAATAAAAAGTTATAATAAAAAAATTTTAAAAATAGCATTTTGTTTCATTTCAATACAAAAATACCATAGCAAATTTGATATCCCATTGCTACTCAAAACTTCCTCATAATCCAAAAGTAAGTTTTGAATAATGACACACTAACTAGAAATAGGCAATTTCCCAAGGCTGACCAGAGGTAGCATTGGGTGTTTGGGTAGTTCTTCTGAGGTCAGTGATGGTAGAAAGAAGGAAGAATTGTTTATAATAGCCCATCAATATCATTGAGAGCAGGGCCTGAGTATTAACATAGAGCTCCAATCCCAATTCTTCCTCTGAATGAGACTACTTACATCATCTGGTTCTAAATACCATGGATTTTGTATTCCCCATGGTCCTTGGTTGGGGTGTATAAATGCAATTACCATTTTTGAAAAGTCCTTATTCTGAGGAGGGAAATGAAGCATTTATCAGGCTGGATGACACTGATAATTCTTTTGGGTTTAGTATATCCACATTCCAGTGTGGGGAAGTCATTAAAGAGTGAATCACTCAAAAGCAAATGGATTTCATCTTAGTCAATTTTTCTTCTCAAGATTAAAGGTAAAAAAAAAAAATCACAGGGCCAAATTTTGAAATTTTGTCATTTGTAAATTAGAGGTTATATTTCCATGGAGAATGAAAATCTAAGAGGTTTGTATTTTTTTTGAGAGATGAGAATTTTTAATGTATTTATTTATTTAAAACAAATGCAAAATAAGGAAAAACAAAATAAAAAAAATAAAGATAAAATAAAAATAAAAAATAAAACAAAAATTTTTTTATTGCCCAACAGATCAATGAGGATTCAAAATACATAATGATAAATTTCCATTTCAAAAAAGCTTATATAATAATAGAAAACATTGTATTTATAACTGTTCATCTTTTTTTTGCTTTCTTATAGGTTTTCTTTTGTTCTCTGCTGTGCACTTTTTACTTTACTTTCCCCTTTCTTCCATTCCACTTCCCCAAGCAGGCTTCAATTAAGCATGGATATATTTACATATATATACACCCTGCATACATATATACATATACATAAAGATAACACATGTACATACATCTAAAACAATATTAATATGGCTGACATAATGTAGATTTCTTTCTTCTTTGAATCCTTTTTAAGTTTGACTTTTTCTCATATCAATGATTACTACCCCTACTTTTTTTCTAATAAATTCTATTCCTGATCATTGTTATTAAGTTTATGTATTTCTTATTTCCTATTTCTGTTAACTATTGTACTTTACTTCTACCTGTTAATTTGCCTTGCTAATATGTAATCTCCCTACCCACCTCACAATGGATCCCTCTCTTAACTTCTCTCTCCCTCTTTCTCTCCTTCTTTATTGCATTCCTATTAATCTATACATCCCACTTTATCTTATTTCCTCCCCCCTTATTTCTTCACAGATTTTTGGAGGCTGCTATACCCTTCTTGTTGCCTCTTTAACCATTCCCCATATGAATAAGTTTTCAGAACTACTAGCCTTCCTTGTGGGTGTTTATAAATCCTGTGCAATTATTATTGTAGTTCCAGCATATTTGAATTGTTAATTATGTTGTTGTTGTCTGTAAAATTTTATCTTTTGCTTGTAATATCTCTTTGACGTAGTGATTGGTGGTTTTTTAACTATCTCTACTTTCCCTTCTTGTTCTATCATCACTTCAGAACAATTTTGTTGATTTATTTTTCGTATCATAGTATCAAGGTTCTTCTCTTTTGGTCACAGCTTTCAGGTAGTCCAGTTATTGTTAAGATATTTATCATTCTTTTCAACTATGTCATTTTTTATATTCTGTTCTATTATTTCTTGGTCTCTTATAACTTCACTGTTTAAACCTTATCCAATTCTAATTTTCAAAGGATCATTTTCTTCTTTAAGAATCTGGATCTCCTTTTCTAGTTGTTGGATTTTCTTTTAATAATCTTCATCATTTTTCTTAAATTGATCTTTTTTTCAAATTTTTCCTCAATCTCTTTCATTTGATTTTTAAAATTATTTTTTAGTTCTTCTATAAATTCTTTCTAAACACTTAGTTATTTAACATTACTCTTTGGGTTAGGGGAAATGTTTTTGTTTCAATGTCCTCTCCTGAAAATAAACCCTTGTCTTCCTTATACCCATAATAACTTTCTGTGTTTGGGTTCTTTCTCCTTTGCCTGGTCATTTTTAAAAATGAGAACTTAATAGTGTAATCCTTTAATCCTGGGTTAGGAAATGTGGTGTCTCTGGCTTCACTTCAGTTCTCCCATCTGGCCTGGAACCCCAAAACAAAAATGTCACCCTTCTGTAAGTGCAAACAGCAGCATCCATGCCCTACTGCTTCTGCATTCACCCAGTGTGCTGGTTCCTTCTCACCCAAGACCATATCTCTGTAGCACAGCTGAACCTGATGTTCCTATTCAGCTGACATTCCCTCAGTCTTCCAGGACTCAGATCCCCACTCCTTTCATTGACCAGGAGATGAAAGTTCCTGTGATTGTGGCTGAGGCTATATCAAACCCCTGCTAGCCCCAGAGTTCCCCCTACTTGGTGTTTTTGCAGAGCTAGCCAGAGGAGAATAACTTCTCACAAAGTTAATCCTTAATCCCAGGGCCTTTACTCCTCTCTTTTTTGGTTGTCCCAGGAGGATCTTCTTGTTCCGAGTCTTGTTTTTCACTGGTCTATTTTCACACTGACAAGCAATTTTGTTTTGTTTGTAGGAGAAATCTGGAGGCCTTGAAATTTTCTGACTTAGTCTGTCATCTTCCTACAGTCTTCAAGATTTTGGACTTTTAAAAATAGATAATGAAAAACCATTTTAGATATTTGAGCAAAAGAGGGTTCTTATTCTAACAGTGGTATAGGATTGTTGCGAGGCGAAACTAGGGAGACTAATCAACCAAAATTTAGATGAGATGCAAAGAAGATCATAACTGGGGTACTAGAATATAATAGACTAGAGCTTTCGCTGAGATTGAATTGACAAAAAGCACCAACTGATTAAATATTAGGATTATGGGAAAGAGAAGAATTAAATATTTGTAACTTTGGAAAAGTTATTCAACCCTGCTGGATCTTGCTTTGCTCATTTATAAAATGAACCAATTAAACTAATACTCTAAGGTCCCTCCAAGCTCTGAGGAGCTTAAGTCTGTGGCTGAATTTTCATAATTCTGACAGAAAAAAAAGGAAAGCTAGAAGGGGAAACAAATTTAGGAGAAAATGTGATTAGTCTAGTTTTGTACAGAAGAGGATGTCAAGTGAGCAGGTAGAGATATAAAAGTAGAGTTTGCAAGAGAAGTTGAAAGGCTAGTGATGTAGATTTGAAACTGTGGGAAAGTGTTAGAATACTCTGGTTTTGAGATGATGGGAAAGCCAGTTTTGTCTTTTATGTCACTTGGACCTTAAAGTCACCTTATATTTCCAGTACTTGGAGAAGGATGAAATTTAATAAGTTAGTGGTTGTTGTTATTTAGCCATTTCAATCATATCTGACTCAGTTGACCCCATCTGGGGTTTTCTTGGCAGAGATATTAAAATGGTTTGCCATTTCCTTCTCCAATTCATTTTACAAATGAGGTAACTGAGACAACCAGGGTGAAATGACTTGCTCAGGATCACACAGTTAATAAGCATATGAAGAAAGTCTTCCTGACTTCCAGTTCTGGAACAAGTTCATGATTAAAACATCCAAATTTCTTGATTTGAAGGCTTCAGAGATTTTTCCTTAGTATTTTTGAGAGAGTCACTTAATAAAGAAGTTTTGTTGAAATAAAGACTATGGTAATTATCAACAGATGGATCTATGAGGCTTCTGAGCCTGAGAAAGTTTTCTGGAAAGAAGTTTGAATTAAACTGACTCTAATGTCATCATGTGTTTTAAAAAGGGACGCTTTCACTCAAGTTTTTCTGGGTTGGTGGAAGCAGCAACATTTTTTTCTTCTTTTTAAGGGCTTTGTGTCTTTCCAGAATAGAAGATCTGAGGAGGGCTTTGGTGGAAATAGTGTCTCTGGGGAGAGAAGTAGGCTTGGGGGCTTACCACATTCTTATTCTGAAAGATTATTATCATGAGGGTAAGTTTCCACTGTGGCTCCCCCGTGTAGTCGGGGTACATTTGAAGTTGACAGGGAACCGTTAGAAAACCCCCTTTTACCCAAACAGCCAACACTCCTCTTTTCAGGTAGCTGTAAACAATGGACACTCTCTGGGTAGCTTTATCTGTAACTGCCACAGATTCCTCCCCCAGAAAACCCAACAGAAATAGCAAACAACAAATCCCACAAGTACTTCTGAATTCTTTTTTTGGCAGCCTCAGGTTCCTCAAGTTTCACATTCAAGACCACCTCAAAGAATTATTAGACATACTAAGTAACATGTAATATTTATATTTACTTAAAAATAATGCATAGCAAATTCCTTATTGGCGAATTTTCATAACATCTTAAAGAACCAGCATTTTATCCTCTGAACATCATGAGAGACAAATACTTGCTATGCTGGGGAAGGTGAAAATAGTATGTTCTAAATAATGACAATTTCAAAAGTGCTACATGGCATCAATATTACAGCTCTAGAAGCCAAGAATTTTCTTGCTAGAAAGCTCCTATGTCTACACCATAGTCAAATCCCCATTATTTTAGGGGAATTGTTTTATTACTTTAGAGACTTTAGTCAGTCAGTCAACAGACATTTATTTATTGATCTTTGTTTTGTTTTAATCTTATTTAATATTTTACACTATCCCAATTACATGTAAAACAATTTTAACTTTTTAAAAATTTTAAGTTCCAAATTCTTTCCTTCTTCCCTCCTCTTGGAGAAAACAAGCAATTTGACATGGGTTATACATGTGTAGTCAGGCAGAAATTATTTCAAACTAATTCATTTTGTAAAAAAAAAAAAAAGACACAGACAAAAATACCCCATGAAAAATAATAGATGTAAAGAAAAAAAAATCTTTGAGCGACATTCAGGCTCTACCAGTTCTTTATATGGAGATAGACAGGACTTTTCAATCCAAATCCTACAGAATTGTCTTAGATCATTGTATTGTTGAAAATAGCTAAGATCTTCATAGCTCATCATCAGATAATATTGCTATTATTGTTTCCATGCTCTCCTGGTTTTGCTCATTTCACTTTTCATCAGTTCAGTTAAGTCTTTCCATGTTTTTCTGAGAGTTTCTTGCTCATCACTTCTTAAAGCACAATAGTATTCTGTTACAATCATATACAATTTGTTATTCCCCAATTGATGTACATCTTCTCAATTTCCAATTTTTTACCATCACTAAAAGAACAATTATAAATATTTTTGTACACATAGGTCCTTTTTCATTTTAAAAAATCTCTTTGAGATATAGATCTAAAGTATTCAAGCAATTATTTAATAAGCAGTTACTATGTACAAGACACTGGGCTAAACACTGGAAATAGAAAGGCAAAACCATAAAACTCTTCACTCAAGGAGCTCACATTCTAATGGAAGGGGAAAAACACATTTTCACAACTAAGTAAACAGAAGATACACAGAGTTTCAATGGAAGGTAATCTTGGGGAAAAGGGATTATCTATAAATAAAGTTTGTGGGAGAGAGGTAAAGTATCGGAAAATTGTAATGGAAAGAGCATGAATTTGGATTTTTAGGATTTGAATTTTAACCTAAGCTTCCTGAGTGATTGGGCAGGTCACATCACTTACTGGACCTCAGCTTTCTCATCTGTAAAATAAGGAGACTGGGATACCTGACTTCTTTTGTCTCTTTCAGGTCTAGTTCTTTGATTATATGATCCTTATCCAAGGTTATCCAGATTTTTAGTAGCTAATGTTGAACTAGAACCTAGGGCCCCCTGACCTTTTTAATCACATCATGCTCATCATGAGCTTGGACAATTGGTAAGAAAAAAAATAATCCCCAAATATATGTGCATAAGCACAACTTTGGGGGGGAAATGTGGATAATTGTATGAGTTGCAAAATAATGAAATGTCACCCTCAAAGAATAAAAATAATTCCTTAGTCTTTAGGACTTCATTATCTTATGGTTGTTTTCATAAGACAGTGACAAACAAGGTGAAAGTTTGGTAAGATTGCTATGGCAAGGTTTCAAGGAGAAAAGACTTCATGAACTATGTCTGTAGAACAAAGATTTTTTTTCTAAGGTTTGCCGTTTTCTGTTTGCGTTGTGGTACTACATAATTTTTATAGGTACAACTAGTAAGTTTTACACTTGGTGCAAAAGCAGGATCTTTTTTGGGGGAAAGGATGAGGAAGCAAGCAGAAGACAATACAATTATATGTGTAGCATTTCTCGAAAGGGTTGATGGGCCTGTCCCTCAGAATTTCCATGTAGAAATTAATGGGAAGTTAATTGGAAGAAGAGCTCCTGACAGATGGTTTCACCACATGATAAGAAATACACACACACACACACACACACACACACACACACACACACACACATATATATATACATATATATATATATATATATATATATATATATATATATATATATATGCACCTCCCAGAAAAGAGGTAGCCTGTGTCCCTCAAGGTGGACAGCCTGAGTCAACACTCTGCTCCACACTGGTAATGGCTCTAGAAATGTGGTTTTCTGTTGTTGTTTTATTTGTTTCAGTATTACATCTCAGCAACATTGCCAGATTCCCATTTTCTATCTTTTCACCTATTTACTTTCAATGGTTTCACCATATTTTGCCACTGAGGCATTTTACCCTTATCTGAATAATTTCTGCATTTGTTTTGAAAGGTTCTGAATTAATCATAGATCTTCCTGATGGTTTAGGGCCCAGTAGCTCTGCATCATCTGGCACCTTTAGCCTCTCTGAAATCTTTCCTCCTCCTCTCCATTTTATATTTGTCAGAAGTTTAATGAGAATGTCTGTCAAAAAGCCTGGACAGAATGTGTAAATCTGCAAATGATGGAGCAAGGCTTGGAAAATATATGGAAGTTAATTGGAATTAACTTCTTATTTTGAGTAATGAATAAAAATGATTGTTAGTAATTACATAGGAAGGCAGCACAGTTAAAATGTCAGAGGGAGGTTACTGTGAGATGAGTTTAATTGTTCCTGTCAGAATAACACACTTTGTCTTTGTTGAGTACTAAGATGGGGTTAAATCTATTTGTGTCACTTGAAAGCAATGTGAGAAACAATGCTTCTTGCCTCATTGTTTCATACTCAGATGAAGGGCAGCACAGGAGGGCAAAATATAGTCCTGACGTAACGTTCCTTCTGTTTTGTTCATCTGTCTTGTGGCCCACCAAATCCATGAGAGTGAACTTCCTGTAATGTACTTCTGTCTTTCATATAATCATTTTATTTATCAAAATCTCTATATTAGAACAATTTCTGTTCTCGATTTGTTTTCTATAGACTTGTGCAGATGCCCTGAGTTATGAGCTTCTATAACTAGAATAACCATCCTATAAATGGGTATGAGTATTTATATCAGTGACAGAGGATTTAAAACCCATTTACCCTTTGCATAGTTCAATTGCAAGAATAATTGAGTATTAGTATTTAGTTGGAGCTTCAAATAGACTTCTTCAGGAGAAATTCATTCATATTTGCAATTAATTGCATATAAATCTGTTTTTCCCCACAAAAAGAAAACTATAAACACATATCAATTGTCTCATTTCTCCAAAACTAGGATATTTTGATCACCATTCCAGGAAAGTTTGTTGTGGTGAAAACTAATTCTGCTACCCGAATAGCAATTGTGGGGGGAGTAACTAATAGAACTTTGTAATTGAATGAACCCCGTTTAATGACCTATGCTTGTTGGATGCAGTAAATATTATAAATGTGCAGACTTTCAGAGAAATTTCTACTTCAATACAAACATGCAAATCTACCAAAATAAATTTTGTAAATCAATGCCATAATTCTAAATCATAATCCTAAAAGTATAGACACCAGAAAATTCCTTTAAAGAGAATGGAATTAGATCATAGATAATTACTTCTCCATGACCCTGGTGATCTCACTTTTACCTAAGGGCACCTATCTACCTAGGGTTTAAAATTGCATTTTTGGTACATGGTACAAAACTTGGAACTTGGTATACCTCTGCCTTCCAGGAATAAGCAACATCAATTGTTGCTTCTAATATGGCCATTGGGGAATCAAGAGTAGAGATGAAAAAGGACAGAAGTTTTTATAGGTATCCTTCCTGTATTCTTCACATTGTTTTCAGTCCTATATTCTTGCAAGAATCAAAATAGACTACTACTTCATTCTCCCTGAAGGATGGAAGCACAAATTATATTTTCTTCATTTTTGTCTGGGATTAGATTTAGGGAGTTATTGGTAGTGAATCCTCCTTTTAAAGGGCAGGTACATTTTGAATCAAGAGGGCCTGTGCTGTTAGCAAGAATATGTCACTTTGGAGTCAAGAGGATTAGTAAAATGACCATGTTGTTCAAAGAAAGTCAAGAAAGAGAGAATAAAGATTAAATTAAAATAGCAAAATCTTAGCAAAATGCACCTCCTAAAATGCAAATATGGTTTTTTCAAGTCACTTAACCTCACTGGGTCTGAGCTTTTTTAGTAAAAGGAGAGAGATGGACAAGATGCCTTCTTTTTTCTAGTTCTTTCTCTATAAGCCCGTGATATTCCTCAGTGTAGCCAAATGATCTATTGCTGTTCTTTTTTCTAATGGGGTATTATTCTTATAAGAGTGACACATTATGTCACTTACTTCATTTTTAACATTTACTTTAATATAATATTTTATTTTTTCAAGTACATGTTAAAACAATTTTTAACATTTTTGTAAAGTTTTCAGCACTAAATTCTATTCCTCCCCACTCTCTCTCATCCCTCAAAGGTAAAGAATCCAGAAAATCCTATAAAATTTCCATGTTAGCCATTTTATACAAGAAGCCCCAAATAAAAAAAAGAATGGAAGAAAGTGAAAAAGAATGTGCTTCAGAGTATATTCAAATAGTATCAGTTCTTTCTCTGTAGATAGCACATTTCATCATGAATCTTTTGAGATTGTCTTGGATCATTGTATTGCTAAGAATAGCCATCATTAACATCATATAATATTGCTGTTATGTGTACAACTTTCTCCTGGTTATGTTCACTTCACTCTGCATCAGTTCATGTAAGTGTTCTAGGTTATCATTTTTGATAGTACAAAAAATTCCATCACAATCATATAACAGTTTGTTCAGCCATTTCCCAATGTATAGGAATCTTCTTGATTTCAAATTCTTTGCCATGACAAAAAGAGCTACTCTAAATATTTTTGTATAAATAAGTCCTTTCTCTATTTTTTTGTCTTTGAGATGTAAATCTAGCAGTTTGTCAGCTACTTCAAATAACTGTAAGGTAGTAAGATATCAGTGATTCTGTTTTGCCAAGAATATCAGGCAAGCTCCTAACAAGGACTTTATATTTAAAAGCAAGCAAATGTTTGTGCCTCTTGGGCATGTTAAAAACAAAATATGTGTCTATATATATTCATACTTGTACATATATATGGGGTACAGGGATAGGTTAGAGACACAATTATTTAGTAGTTATCTCTGATCCACTAATGATAACAGGTTTTTAAATCTCCTTGCACTGTCTTTTAAATAGCAATTAATTGTTGTTGTTCTGTCATTTTTCAGTCATGTCTGACTCTTCATGATCCCATTTGGGGTTTCTTTGGCAAAGATAATAGAGCCGTTTGCCATTTCCTTCTCTAATTCATTTTACAGAGAAGGAAACTGAGGCAGAGGATTAAAAAGTCTTGCCCAAAGTAACACTGCTACTAAGTGTCTGGGGTCAGATTTGAACTCAGGAAGATGAATCTTCCTGATACCAGGGCTCTGTGCCCTATGGCACCACTTAGCTGCCTTTAAATAGAAGAACAAATAGCAATCAATATGTTCCCATATTTTATCTCATTTTTAAAGGGGAAAACATATCTCTCTTGGACTCATAATATGCAAGAATATAATAAAATGAAAATTAATCTCATATTTGCAGAGACATTCCTGAGCCTTGCTAATGAAGAAATAATTTAGTTTGATGGGCATCTTCATTTGTTTCTTAATCACCATATGCAAAATTAGCAACACATGTGTTTCACTTTAGTTAATTACTCTGAGTACAGGCACAAATACAGGGCCTTCGTTCAATTAATTAGCTTGAGTTTCAATAAACCTGTGAGAGAACATCCTGGAGTATTTCATCATAAGTCTTTGGTGGGAAGAATTATTATTGTTATTATTTTATATATTATCCTTCTCTAGCATAACTAAAAGACATTTTTTGCCATGCTTGTGAGAAACTTGAAACTATAAATGTGTGGGATTTGCTTCACAAATAAAGATAAAGTATAACAGCACAGGTCCTCTTGATTCAAAATGTACCTGCCCTTTAAAAGGAGGGCACTTTAAATAAAGTAGAACACTGAAGCAAAACACTAGATGACTTAATAGTCTGTCTTTGGATAAAATCATTACTTGAAGCTTCAAAGGACAATGAAGAGCTCTATTAATTCAATTGTATAGCAGTTATATAGAAGGATAGAAGAGAGGAGCATGTCCTTACCCAGGCATTGATCAGTTTATGGGCCAAAGCATCCATCTGATTTATTTGTAACCCTATAGCTGACTTCACCTCAAAGAAAGGTTCAGCTTAGAGAAGAGGACATTTTCTGTCTCATGTTTTAAGTCCATAATAATTTTTAAGAATACTTAGTTATGGGGGGCTTACAGTGAATGGTAAGTCCAGAATTATAGAAATAGAACTCTTCCTATTTAGAAATAAATATAATATTTTATTTAGTATTTTATTTTATCAAATATTTTATTTATAAATAAGTGATCCTTAAATTAATTTTATTATGTATGAAAGGATTTGAAATTGTATAGACGTTTTTGAAATTTTAGAATCAGTCAAATGATCTTATAGATTGAAGAAAACCAGCCAATGGAGGGTAAAGTCTAAAACTGCAGGTTGTTTTCAAAGACAAAACTTGAAAGCCAGGATACCAGGTTAAGTGTACCTTGGAGATAAGGAAACAGACCTTAATGGTTATTGTGGAATGTCAGAGTTCACAGGACAGGTAAAGCAAAATGGAGAATTTATGAAGTCATGGGAAACTTGAGCTACACTGAGAAGGAAAGCTTGCTGGGCAAGATAAAAAATGAAAATAAAAGGGTAAAGGGACTAATTAGATAGGAGATGGAAACAACTTTTTCACTGCTTTAAAAGGAAACAATTTTGTGTCTGTGAATATGGGATATAGTTGGGGCAAAGAAAGCAGTAGATGTATTGACATTCTGACATACTGTGATTAAGAAAGACATTAATTTGTTCTTCATACCCAATTATTTCTTAATTAAAAGCCCCATCTATGAAAGATCTGTAATGAGAGAAAGCCTAGTGTACTAGAGAGATTACTACAATAAGAAGATCTAATGCTGAGATTTCCTAGCAATGTGATTTTAATTGTCACAATTTCTTCAAGATTCCATTTCTTCATGTATACAATGAGTACTTTTGCTGCTTGTCTTCTAAGATTTCTATAAATATCAAATTAATTATATAAAATGATATAACTTTTAAGTATTGTATAAATGCTGGATACTATTTATTAATATTATTATTATAGATGAGGAATTTTTAACTTTGTGGGTGAGTCATGGCTCCTTTGGAGACCTCTTGAAGTCTGATAACCTATTCTCAAAACAATATTTTTTAATTTCACAAAATAAATTACACAGGATTATAAAGGAAATAAATTAGTTGAAATAAAGTCATCATCACAATAATTTTAAAAGTTTCATAGCCTATAAGTTAAAAATGCCTCTTGCATATATATCATAGAATCTCTAGGTTGAAAGGGATCTCAGTGATAATCAAGTTCAAGCTGTACTTGCATAGGAATCCACTTTTAGTTGCCCAAACTCTCTTTAAAACCCCCAAAATGGAGAACCCGCTGTGCTGTCTCCAAATAGGTTATTATCCTTCATTCTCAAAGAGAAACATGACATCTGGGAAGTGACGCCGTGACATCCAAGTGAATTGGATTTAAGTGAAGGAGGACTGTGCAAGGTCACCTGCCTCAGTTTCCCCTCCAGAGCCATATGGGTCCATTGGCCAGATAGAAATTAAGACGACTGGAGATGGCCTTTCAAATAGAAAGTAGTTTGGGACAAACAGGTCTTCCCTACTTGTAGTTTATATCATGTTTATGTGAAGAGCTGACTCCTTCTCTCAACCCAAACCAGCAATAGGTTGGGTCATATCTCATCCCTGTGGCTCTTCTCTAGTATTTTCTTAGCAGTGAGAAAGATGGTAGGAATTTGTTTAGCCCTGCAATAAATAATAGCAAACACTCACCTAGAGAGAATATCTCCAGTTGATTGAAGGGATTTTACTTTTCCTTAAGACTTTAAGGAACAAGAAAAACTATTACCTTGAGTTTCTCTGTCTCTATCCTGGGGTTGTAGGTAGTGGTAGTGGTGTCAATATCTGCTTAGCCCTTGCAATCCATATTTAGACCCATTTTAAACTACTTTTCTTGAAGGAACAGCAGGAAAAAAGATAGGGTATATGGCTTAGGGAGAGAGCTGTCACTTAAAGGAGGAGAGAAATTTCAGGAAAGTTTTGTGAAATGACTCCCTATTTGCTACTAACTTCCATCATAAAAACAGAGGTATTTTATTCAAGGAAAAGTTCTGGCCCTGGATGTTGCAAACTTCATATAGAAATAATTTAAAAATCATACTTTAAAAGGAAAAATTTTAAATTTTTGACAAAATAACTCTGAAAACATTAATAGCAACTCATATTTTTCCTAGAACTTTGATAATTTCTTTCTTCACAACAATCCTGCAAGACAAGTAGTCTAAGTAGTACAAACTTTACAAGTGAGGAAACAGTCTTAGGGAGAACAAGCATCTTTCCCAGGATTTCACAGCTATTTAGAGTTAAGCTTGGGATTCAAGCCCAAAACTCCTGAATCCAAATCTAGCACTTTCCCTGCCAGTTAACTACATTTCATAGTCTACAATATGTAAATTGCATTGCAAAATAAAAATACTGAATGGGAAAGTCTAGCACCAAGATCTTGAATTGTATGGTAGGTGGGAAAGAGTCCAGAGTGTGGAATCAGAGAGGTGTGCTTTCTGAGTTTTTGCTGTGCTTGTAGCTTCTGTGGTGTTGGGCAAGTCACTTAATCCATGTTAGCTTCTTATCTATAAAATAAAGGGGTTGGATTTGATGAACCCCTAAAGTCCCTTTTAGTTCTAAATTTATGATCTGCCTCATATACAACTCCTTTCAAAGATGTAGCACCCTCTCATTGTTCTAGAATTAGAAAAATCAAAATGACTGAAGCTTTAAGAATTTCACCTACAGAAAGCACTGAGCTTGGAGTCAGGAAAACCCGAGTTCAAATACAGTTTTATACATTTACTAGTTGTGTGACCTTAGACAGATCATTTAGCCCTTTTTTCCTCAACTTCCTCAGTTGTGAAATGGTGTCATCTAAAATCATTTTGATCAAAAAATTAATAGATTATATTTTTAATTAAAAGGTTTTATTTTCAAAACCTATGCAAAGATAAATTTCAACATTCATCCTTGCAAAACCTTGTGTTCCAAATTTTTCTTCCTTCCTTCCCTTTCTCCCTTCCCCAATATACGTTAAACATGTGCAATTCTTCTAAACATATTTTTACATTTATCATGCTACACAAGAAAAATCAGATCAAAAAGGAAAAAAAAATGAGAAAGAAAATAAAATGCAAGCAAATCCACAATAAAGTGAAAATACTATGTTGTCATCCATACTCAGTTCCCACAATCCTCTCTCTTCATCACAAGTGTATTAGAATTGGCCTGAATCACTTCACTGTTGAAAAGAGCCATGTCCATCAGAATTGATCATTGTATAATCTTGCTGCTTCTGTGTACAATGTTCTCCTGGTTCTATTCACATCATTTAGCATCAATTCATGTAAGTCTCTCCAGGCCTCTCTGAAATCATTCTGCCAAAAAGATTATATTTTAAGCAAGCTATTTTTCTCCTTTTTTTGGTTCTCTTTTCCTTCCTTCTTTCCTCCCCCTCCTTCTTTCCTTCCTCCCTCTCTTCCTTTCTTCCTTCCCCCCTCCCTCCTTCCCTTCCTCCTTTCTTTCCTTCCTCCCTCCCTCCCCATCATCTCTCTTCCTTTCCCACA
Source organism: Antechinus flavipes (assembly GCF_016432865.1). NCBI lineage: Eukaryota > Metazoa > Chordata > Mammalia > Dasyuromorphia > Dasyuridae > Antechinus > Antechinus flavipes. The sequence goes on along the minus strand of NC_067400.1, from coordinate 70,451,732 downwards.
GAATCTCTGTAATTCAAGATACCTGGGCCAGTTCACCTTTTCTTTGGGGACCTGGTAGATCCTTACTTCCAGAAGTTTACCCTATTAATGTTCAACTAGCTGGCTTAGCCCACTTCAGCTCAGAACTCCTGAAACTTATAAGATCTATAAGCTTTTAATTCCCAGGTAGTTGGAATTACATATGAGTGTCACTATGTTCTGCTAACCTTGTTTCCAAAAGAATGTAATTTTATTTTATGAATGTGACAAAAAGAATGACCTCAGTACTTTTCAGAAGGGAAAGGAAAACAATATGTTACAAGCAAAGTTCATTGCTGCAATAAGTTAAAATGCAAAATAAAATGAAATAAAAATAAAATGAAAGAACTTTTTAAAAGCTGCACATAATGAAGACTTTTAGTTTTATGTACAACCTTTTTATGTTCTTTTTTTATGTGACAAAGCTTAGATTTGTTGGTGTTTGTGAAGTTCTAAATACATAAACACTGAATTATTTAAAATTTGAAAAACAAAGAGTCTATATTTGAAATAGTCTTTTTAATAGTATCAATACCTTTGGGATAAAATTTTGGATACATGGAATAGAGATTAGGGAAGAGAGTTAATGAGATAGAATGCGACTAAAAAGTAGGATTGACTATAACCTGAGAATCTAGTTAACCTTGGAAGTCATGTCTGTATAAATATATTTTGGGGTAGAAATTAATTTGATTCAAAAAAAATTAATCACTCATTCACAGCATAGTGATATTGAGAGAGACAAAATTTTGAACACATTTTCCCAGTTCTCATAAGCTTTGTAAACTAATAGGGAGATAAGACACACAGATATTTGTAAATCAAAATAGAGTAGGGAAAAAAATGAACTATTAGATCTGTTTGTTTAGTATACAGACTATTTTAGAAAATTGAATTCTTTAATTATTTTTAAAAACCAAAATCTAAGTCTTGATGCTTCATTATGGAGTGCTCTGGAAGATTTTAAATTGGAAAGGATTCTGGGCCAAACCCAATATTGACTAATGTCTGTTGCCCAAGGTTCAGCTCAGCTAGATCCACAGAAGTTCTTTATCAGGCTGTCGGGACAATGATAAATTTCTCAGTCACATAACTCATGAAGACCATCTACAAATTAAGTATGATCTGAGTCAGCAGGGGGAGGACCCACCCTGATAAAAAAAATTACAGGTCCTTAAAATTTTGAAGTATATTTTTCCTGGATATAACCTTTTAGATTTTAAATAGCATGTAAGTTTGCCTAGGGGAAGGAACACCCTGTCCTCAAACTACCAATTGCTGGTTGAAAGATAGAGGGTCTCAGAATGTCTTTTGGATAGAGTAGTACTAGTCTAAGAAACAATTCACATGACTAGGGCAAAAGATAGAAGCTGTTTTGTGAGTGAAAAAAACAAAAACAACACAAGACTGACTGTGGTGCTAGTGCTCATATTCTTAACCAGGGAATTCCTTCATAATCCTCCTTGGGACTTTTGAAAAATAGACATGGTAAGAAGTGGATCAGTGATATGTGTATTAAGGCAAGTTCAATTTTCAGATTTTTCTTTTGCTTGGATAAGAACAAAGTTTTCTGAGAAAAGGATAGATTAACCAGGATGTTGCATATAAGTGGGTGTCTGCTTCCTTTTAACAGAGATATAGGAAAAGTTCAGATGGCCTATGAGAGAGACAGAGAGAGAGAAAGAGAGAGACAGACACAGAGAGACAAGAGACAGAGAGAGACAGACAGACAGACAGACACAGAGAGACAAGAGACAGAGACAGAAAGACAGAGACAAAGAGAGAGAAAAACAGAGACAGAGAGACAAGACACAGAGAGAGAGAGAGAGGCAGAGAGGGAAACAGAGAGAGACACAGAGAGAGACAGAGTGAGAGAGAGGAGAGAGAGAGAGAGAGAGAGAGAGAAGAGAGAGAGAGAGAGAAGGGAGGGAGGAAAAGAGGAAGAGAAGGAGAGAGAGAAGAGAAGGAGAGAGAGAAGAGGAGAGGAGAGGAGAGGAGAGGAGAGGAGAGGAGAGGAGAGGAGAGGAGAGGAGAGGAGAGGAGAGGAGAGGAGAGGGAGGAGAGGAGAGGAGAGGAGAGGAGAGGAGAGGAGAGGAGAGGAGAGGAGAGGAGAAGAGATAGAAACAGAGACCGAGGGAAGGAGAGAAAGAGAGAGGGAGGAAGGGAGGAAGAGAAGGGAAGAGAGAGAGAGAGAGAGAGAGAGAGAGAGAGAGAGAGAGAGAGAAACCCCTGTTTCTGTCCTCAGACTCTCAGACTGGTGTGGTGAGTTTTTGTAACAAAGTGGAGAAACACTATGTTTCTGCCATCCAGTAGAGTCAGAAAACAATGTCTACAATGCTTGTATGTTTTTGAAGTCTTCACAGAAAACATTCCTGTGGAATTGTCCTTGATATTTTCATTTGAGTGCTTTATCGAATGGTCATTGAGAGACTATTTAAATTTTTATAGTAAGCTTCCTAAGGGTTCAATAGTCTTGCTGAAAATCAATGTGTTTATGACTATGAACTGGGAAATTACAACAATTTTCAGAAGATATGCTTACAAAATGAGATGTCAGAGAAATCTTTCCTATAAGAAAAAAAAAAGAGCAGAATGAATACAAACAATTCAGGGAGCAGCTTATGGCTGTGTAAGTTTGGGAAAGGCCAAGTTGGTTGAATGAGCTTTTGTTCTCAAATTCCTTCTAGAAAAAATTAAATTCCAACGAAGTTGTTACATTGAATTTTACAATTCAAATGTCCTCTTATTGACAATGGAATATGGCATTGTTTTTCAATGTTTGTTATTCTTAGAACAAAAGCAGTTTTGTTGTTAAACCTACTGGATTGGAAGGAGAAAATAGTAACAGCTTTTGCAGTAGTGCTTTAGACAGTTATTGCCAAGAAGCACCTGCAAGAATTTGAGTGTAAAGGATTTGAGTTTTTCATTCATACAAATTAGAAGACCATAAGCTAGGGCTTTCTGCAGACTTTATACAGCCTTCCTTGCCATATCTAAAATTCTATTTTAATCCACTCAATGCTAAATACATATAATAAATAGTCAATTTTCCTAAAAATTAGGAAAGTATATGTCACTGATATATAAACAATGTTGGTAGCTCTAAAAATTTTCTATTCACTTATTAATAATGTTATGACAGCCATCACAGAATCTCAAACTAATAATTATAATGGCAATACATATGTACATAAAGATAACTGTATCCTATTTAACGTCACCAAATTTTATGACATGTACTGAAAATTAACAAATCATCTTGTTATAATATGGAGAATTTATAAATATCAATAAATTATAAATACAAAAATTTGATTTGGAATTATATTTTCAATCAGATGAATGAAAAACTATGATTAATTTCTCTTTCTTATGAAGCTGCAAAATCAATGTTAAATTTGTGGCTTCTCATTTTAGTGTCTTTCACAGCAAGAAAAACATACAGGCTCATCATTTTAATGTAGGAACAGAGCTGCTGACTCTATGACTTTGGCTTAGATTCGCTCTTTTAATAAGCACATAAAGAGCATTTGGACAGTAAAGAATGAAAGTTTAAAAAATTTAATCATTACTGAGTTGACTGCTCCTTTTTTATATGGCCATAATTCATGCTAGATTTCCAAGTAGACTACCATCAAAACCTTTCTTAAATTAAGTTCCTTTAGTATAAGGGAAGGTACTAGTCTTAAAAGAGCTATTGTTTCCTGGCTACAAAACCTCTAGACAGAGCAATTTCCTTGTTATTATGTGCTACTTTTGTATTCTTTTTAGTAGATTTTAATTATAAAATTCATTTATTTATGGAACCTAGCATTCTGTTTCTTGCATTCATGTCTTTTTAAGATAATCCTTGGTATCTGGAATGCATTCCGATCTTGAATGTCCTTTAAAGCTAAAATCAGGAAATACGTAAGAGTCTTTTCCTGAACCTCCAACATTTACTTCTCTTGACTTCCTAATGTCACTTAGAGTATAATTAGAATTTTCTTCCTCTCTTCCTCCTGCCCTCCCTTCCTTCCTTTCTTCTTTCCCTCCTTCCCTCTTCTTTCCCTCTTTGTCTTTGTCTCTTTCTCTTTCTTTCTTCCTTCCTTTCTTTCTTTCTTTGTTTCCTTTCTTCTTTCTTTCTTCCTTCCTTCCTTTCTTTTTTCTTGTTTCTTCCTTCCTTCTTTTCTTTCCTTCCTTTTTTCTTTTATTTCTTCCCTACACACATACACACGTTATTTTCCTCAAAGAATGTAAGTTCTCAGAAATACAGTGAATCCAAGACAATTTCATTAGATTTGTGATAGAAAATGCCATCCACATCCAGAGAAAGAACTATGGATACAGATTAAAGATCAAAGAATACTATTTTCACTTCTTTTTGTTTCTTCTTTCTTGTGGTTTTCCCCTTTTGTTCTAATTTTTTTTTTACATCATGACTAATATGGAAATATGTTTAACACATTTGTGCATATATAACCTGTATCAGATTGCTTGCTATCATGGGGAGACTAGGGGAAAGAGAAGGAAGAAGAAAAATTTGAAACTCAATATTTTACAAAAAATGAATATTGAAAACTATGTTTACATGTAATTGGAAAAAGTAAAATAGTATTAAATAAAAAAAGTAAAAAGAATATAAGCTTTGGTTTGTTTTTATATTCCCAGCACCACTCTACACTGCCTTGCACATAATGGATGATTAATAAATATTTGTTAGATTAAATTCACTTTGCTTTTATTCAGTTCAGTATTTAGTGTATATTCTCATTTATTTAGTCAACAGACATTTGATTTATTTTACCAAGTGGATAATTCAGACAAAGAAATCTAGTTTAGGATATAAACTCATGGATAAAATCCTATTGCAAAAGATGGTAGAATGTTATAAACAATAGAACCTCATAAAAAAGTAAGAAGTAGTGGAGAAAGGAACTAGTTTTGAATAAAACTTGATGAGAAACCCAACTAAACAACCACTTCAAGAATATTTAAAGATGAAAGTAGGAGGATGAAAAATACACAAAGATAGAAAAGAATTGCAGGAATTTTTGTAACAAACTTTTTGCAATCAACGACAGTGAAATGACCACAATTAGATTCCAATGTAATAATCTTGAATATTCCTCATAAAGAAGTGGAAATAGCATTGAAGAAAAAAATGGGAAAATCAGCAGGTGGGACCAAATATATACAGAAGAGGTTTATGCTAGCACATGACCCCAGTTTGAAGGAAATTAGGAATCAGGTCTTATAAAAAATAAAAGACCAAATGAGACAACTTAAATGTCTTCTGATGATATTCCTACTTTGTAATTTGCATAAACTTTAATAGCAATAAATAAGTATTGCTAGGGTGATGATAGTGACAGGTGAGGAATATCATTTAATGGATCTCATCTTTACCATTATACATTTTGCTAAAAGATATAAAGAGTACAAGATTGAGTTGTACTTATTTGTTGAATAAAAAATAGTCTTTGAATTAATAAAATGAAATGTCAATTTAAAGCCTCTCCTCTAACAAGGCATCTTCAATGAACAGAAGATTAAACAAGAGCACTTGAAATAAAAATATAAAGACAGAGATAACTTTGTTTAATGGCACTGTGATCATGAATATCAAGCAAATCATAGAGAACACTCTAACTAGAGTCTCAGTAAGAAATTTTACATAGTAAGGTCTTCCAGACACTTCTGTCTGTGGATGACTTTATTATGATTTTATCAGAATATTGCCTTGGAATATTGTAGGTCCTTCTAAAAAAGCATTGATAACACTTTCTCTAGAGTATGACTTAATTATTCACATGAGAAAAACCAAGTGGACAAAGAATACTATTGACCCAACTCTGATATGTCATTAAATGAACAACATATAGAATTAATCAAATAATGTAGTTTGAACAGACAATACAATTGGATAATGAATTTGACCCAAAGGAGCACAGAATGGCAGGTTGTATTGCCTTTAGGAAAATACACACTCCTTTAAATTAGCCAAAACTTCTCTCTGAAATAAAGTCCTGATTTTGTATTGCCAAAACAAAAAAAAAAATTATGTCAGTGATGTTGTATGACTATCATCAAGAATTGCTAAAGTCACCAGAGAACTAAAGTTAATTTTCACATAAAAGGGGCAGTTAGTCCCAGGAAGTCTTGAGTCTAAATCCCTCTTCAGATGCTTATTAGCTGTGAGTCCCTGGGCAAGTCCCTTAACCCTGTTTGCTCAATTTTTCCCATCTGTAAAATGAGCTGGAGAAGGAAATAACAAACCACTTCAGTATCTCTACCAAAAAAAATCCCAAATGGGGTCACAAAGAGTTGGACATAGTTGAAAATAACTAAACAGTAACAATATCACTTAAAGGGCAAGATTGGCAAGATCATGTAACAATGAATTACAAATGAAGAATTATAAAGGATCTTGTATTAGATCAAGAATGAAAAATCTAGTTCAATATTAGGAAAACTAACATAATTGAACATGTTTATAGGAAAAACTACAAAAATATGTATGATTACATTACAGATGAAGAAAATACATTTTTTTTATTTTAAAAAGACACTAGAAAACATGCGATTAAAAGGATCTTTCTTTAATATATTAAGTAGAATAAAACTAAATATCAGATCAGCATTATCTAGGGATAAGCTAGCCTCATAAAATATGATCAAGTATTAAAGCAACAATATCCATTGTAAAGAGTACTATATGATATAATGCTAGAAATGCTAGTCATATCAACAAAAAAGATAAAGAAATAGAATGAGCATGGGCAAAATTGAAAGAAAAGGACAAAGTCATGATGGGGAGGCTATAGGAAAATAGGAACCTTAATGTACTGTTGGTAGAGTTATAAATTAGTCTAACCATTTTGAAAAGGAATTTAGAGCTATGTCCCAAAAGTTATTTAATTGAGCATTTCAAAAAGAAGGAATTATATGCATAAAAATATAGCAACATATTTTTGTAGTAACAAAAAACTAGAAACTAAGGGATCACCTATCAAATGGAGAAGATCAAATCAATGACAATATATGAATATCATAAAATATTAACATGCCATAAGAAATGATGAAAGGGAGTTTTAGTAAAATTCATAATAAGTTGTATAAAGTGATAGACTTGTATGAAGTGATACAGGGTAAAATGAGTAGAACGAAGACAAAAAATGCTATAACAATAATATAATATAATTTCCAAAGCCTTAAGAACTCTGATCCTCACAATTAATAACTATGATTCCAGAGGACCAATGATGAAGCATGTTACCTGCCTCCTAACAGTGGTACTAGACCAATGAATGAGACATTTTGGGAAAGTGCTCTATAAAGAAATTTGTTTTACTTGAATATATATATATATGTATATGTATATATATATATTTTATATATATATATATATACATTTTATTGATAAGAGGTGAGAAAATCAGTGATTGAGGAAAAGTCAGTTTTTGTTCAATGATGAAATAAAATGTAATTTTAAAAGTGATAAAGGGAAAACTATGTAAACTATATCATCAATGAAATGTAAAACTGAAAAAGATGAGTTGGTTATATGACTAAAGCAAAGAATAATGGATAGAAGTCCTCTTATGCCACTGATATCCTCACTATGTTAGAAAAACTTAAAGAAAGCCTCCAATACAGAATTGAAACTTCTGTACTGAACTCATTTGAAGACATGGATGAATATTCCACCAGACAGGCAAGCCTTTATGGTTTGTGAATGCTTTTGTCTGGGGTATTACTCACATTGTTGGGATCATATTGCCACTAGAGTATTGGAGTTTTAATTTTAACTTATTTAATTCTCTTAGTTCTAAGATTGTGAAACGTAGGTTTAGTACTAAGATACTAAACTCTAGGGGGTCCTCAAACTACGGCCCACGGGCAAGATGCGGCAGTTGAGGACGATTATCCCCCTCATGCAGGGCTATGAAGTTTATTTAAAGGCCCACAAAACAAAGTTTTTGTTTTTACTATAGTCCATCCCTGCAACAGTCTGAGGGACAGTGAACTGGACCCTTATTTAAAAAGTTTGAGGACCCCTGCAACAATTAAAAATACAAATCAAAATAAGGATAAAATTTTTACAGATGGAAGAATCTTTGCTTCTTTTACAGAGAAATGCTATTTTTGGGGCTAGCTTACAAAGTAGTAGGACAAGTCCAATTAACTACTCTTAAATACTCTAGAATTTAAAATTGATTATGTCTTCAAATTCCATAACTCATTCTCTCAATTCCATTAAGCAATAAGGAAAAAAATAACAGCTACTCCCCACACATTTATATCCTCTGTGTGTATAGTGTAGAATAATCCAAACTGGAAAGGTAAGGAAATTTTGAATCTTAATTCTAGTTGAGGGATGATCTATATTACTAATTTTATTCCTTTTTCATTCCTGTTAGACATTTTATTCTTTGAGTCCTTATAATTATTTGCTGCAGTGATTTTAGATTTGGATTAATTAAATTCTATATAGTCTTAAACAATTTTGTTTTTCATTTCTTTCAGTCAAGTCCCATACTTCATAATCCCATTTGGGGTTTTCTTGGCTGGAGTGGTTTGCTATTTCCTTTTCCAGATTATTTTACACATGAGAAAACTAAGGCAAATAGGGCTAAGTGATTGGTCAGGTTCACACAACTAGTAAGTATCTGAGGCAAAAACTGAAATCAGGTCTTCATGACTCCAACTATCTATTGTGCTCCCTAGCGGCCCCATCATGTTTTCTTACTGCTCAAAATTCACCTCTCCCTTTTCCATCTTCATTCATTTGTTCTCTTATCCCCTATGCCTAGAAGAGCCTTCTCCCATGTTTACTTATAGAAATTGTTTGCACACTTTCAGGACCAGCTCAAGTAAATGTTATTGTGTAAAGACTATAAGATACTACCCTTTTCATATGAGAGCAGTGAAAACTGCATTTGGTACTGATTGGATATGTGAAATGAGAGGGAGTGAGAAGTAGGAAGTGACACTGGGGTCATGAGTCTGAGTGAGTGAATTGATTGCCCTTCGAAATAATGGGGGAGATTAGAAGAAAGGTGAATTTTAAGGGGAAATATGATGTAATAAGATCTAGCATATAAATCACAAATGGTCCATTGCTTATCTTCTGCAACTCACTTAATCTTAACCAAAATGAAAAGAAGAGAAATGAAGCTCTTGTCCATCATGGGTAATTTTGATATGAATTTGAATTGAATTGAAAAGAGTTTGTACAAATAAAACCAATAGCAAAAACTGAAAGGAAAGCAGAAAATTGGAGGGGATTTTAAAATACAGTTTTTAAGATAAAGCTTTCATATCTCAAATATATGCTTAAAGAAAAAAGAATTGACTTTTTAAGGATATTAAGTATTATTTCTAATTGGTTGCAAAAAGAGGCAGAAAAAGGACCTTTGTCCATTTAAAACTGTTAAAATCCACATGTAATAAAACAAGGCTTACCATTAAAGTATGAGACACAGACTGGTCACAAAACCAACTAGAAATCTGAGAGAACCTATTGGAGTTCAGCATTACTAAGACTGATAACATTGTGACTCTAAGCATATTTGGATGTAGTCCTACTTAGAATTTCAGAGGTTAAACTTAGAACTATTGTAAATCAAAGAACTGTTTGGAGACTGTGGGATGATGAAATAAGGAATGTTGATTTTATAACTAAACCAAAGGAAGTTTTTGAGAGTTTTAAGTTTTAAGGGAAAGATGAGTCACTGAATACCAGGAGGAGGAGGAGGAGGAGGAGGAGGAGGAGGAGAAAGAGGAGGAGAAGAAAAAAAGGAGGAGGAGGAGGGAGAGAGGGAGGAAGGATAAGGGAAGTGGGGAAATAGAGGAATAGAAAGGGGAGAGAGATGAGAGAGAGAGGGGAAGGAGGAGCACGGGAGAAGAAAAGAAGGGGAGGAAGAGGGAGAAAGGGAAGGAAGAATAGGAAGAGAAGAAGGAGGGGAAAGAAAAAGGGGAGGGGATGAGAAGAAAGAGGGAGAGGAGAAGGGAGGGAAGAGCTAGAAAAGCAGAAACTAACTGGAGCTTTCAGACTGATAGAAAGGCTTCTGGCTCTGTATTTGGAAGGCTGCTGATTGGAACATAGACATACTTATGCAAATTGTCTGAAGAAAGTACTGGGAGCCAGGATGAGTTGAACTCAGCTCTGACTTGCTCAAAAAGCCAATTGTTAAATTTTCCATATGAACATTTACAACACAGAAATCAACAAATGCTACAAATCAGGACTTGATTTATTGTTTAATTGAATTCTACCTTTAAGAAAGTGATAGAAACTTTTACTATGCAGAATAGACTGAAAAGTATATTTTGGGTAAGAATTTTTCTTTTGTTTTGTTTTTGTTAAATATTTACTAGCGTACCACTGACTAGGAGGCTTCTATATGGAGGAGAATTTAACTTTGTTATAGCTCTACTATTAGAACTATTGCACTTTAGTTTCATCTATAGTTTGATAGAAGTAAGACTTCTTAAAGATGACTGCTTGTTCTGCTATCTTTTACTGTCCCCATTCACTGAAAGGGATTGTTTTTTTTTGGGGGGGGGTACTTTATATTTTTGTAATTGTTCATCCATTTCTGCTAAATGATCAGTTTTGTTGGCATAAAATTGGGCAGAATAATATCATAATTCCTTTATTTCCTCTTCAATTATGACAAATTCTCTTTTTTCATTTTTGATATGAACAAAAATTAATACATACTAGGTACTTAAATTTTTGTTAATTGACTGACTGAAAATGTGTTTTTTTTCTGTCACTCTGGCTAACTTCGTCTATATCCTTTTTTAAAACAAGTTCCTGCATCTATCAGTTCAACTATTTTTATTACAATTTTATTCATCTTTATTTTTCAGATATTCTACATTGTCATTTTGTTGGGAATATTTCACTTTCGAGTTTTATTTTTAGTTGTTTCCTAATTTGTTGATGTAATATTTTTTCTGTTTTATTAATAAAACTACTTACAGATATAAATATTTGCCCAAGCAATTATTTTTGTTTTATACTATAAATTTTACTATGTTATCTCTTTATTGTCATTGTCTTTGATGAATTTTCTTTAGTTTCTTTAACTCATTTTTGACCCACTAGTTCTTAAGCTTATATTATTTAATTTCCAATTGCTTTTTAATTATGTTTTTAAAGGCCATTTATTGAACATATTTTTTTTATTTCTTTGTAATTAATAAATTCTGTGCTTAGCATTTCTATTTTCTACATTTTTATGAGGTCTTCATGCCTCAAAATATGACCAATTTTTGTAAAATAACACTAATAGCTTAGAAGCATATAAATTTTTTTCTTTTTTCCATTCAGTAATAAACAAAGATATGTTCTCTCTCTTTTTTTCTAAAGTTCTACTCAGGTCCTTAATTTCTTTCTTGTTTATTTTAGGTTAGATTTCTTGAAATCTGAAAGAGGTACAATGAGTTCACCTACTAAATATAACTTTACTATACATTTCTTTCTCTCATTCAGTTTGCTTTTCCTTTAAGTGTTTGAATACTATGATTTCTTGCGTGTATATATTATGGGTGTCGATTTATTATTTGTGTTATCTTTAAGCATGATGTCATTTCCCTACTTTTCTCTTTATTTTAAATTGTTTGTTACTTCTGCTTTTTTGAGTTAACTAAAAAAATAGATTTTATTTCTCTAGATTTTGTTAACTCTATGTGAACCTTTATATTTAAAATATATTTCTTATAAACAATCTATAGTTGAATTCTATTTTCTAATGTATTTTTTATTCTCTTTCATTGAGCAAATCATATTCACACTTATAGTTATGATTCTCAATTGTATATTTTCTTTTACCTGGTCCTTTTTTCCCCACTCTTTATTACTGTTCTCCTTTTTACAACTATAAGTATAGTAAAAGAGAAAGCATTTGCCCAGTATTCATGATCTATAAATAAAATGATCTATTTCTTTTGTTGCAACTCTTTTCTTTCTTTTTTGACCATCTCTGATTCCAGATGTTTCCTTTTCTTTCTTTTTAATCTTTGGTAATATGATAACTGCATAGTCTATAGGAGGTAATTCTCCTTATTTTTCCATTTAATGGAAAAATTTAAGCTTTGGTTGAGGTTGCTTGTGGAAATCTTAAGGTTTTGTAGTCTTAGCACATCCTAATCTTCTAATTAGAAAGGGAAAAGTAGAGAAGAAAAGATTACTGGTTTGCCATAAGCATAGGATGAGAACTGATGAATTTTCTGTGATCTCTGCTTTGCACTATATTATTTGTGTTGTTTTTTTTAATATTTGCCTCATATTAAGTAGCTATATTTTATCTTTTGTCTTATGACTTTAATAAATATCCTATATTTTATTTGATAGTGTTGTTGTCATTGGGAGTGGCTCATACTGTGTAGATATACAGCATACTTTTGAGGGTTCAAGTGACAACTAGAGGAAATCTATCACCCTTCTCCTATAAAACCAAGAGTTCTCCCTACGATGCTAGATTTTAAGTTGTGTCCTTATCTTGGTGGTCCTTCTCTAATAATTTAAACCTGACAATGAGAGAGTGGGTTTGGGTCAGGGAGTTAGCTCAAAAGTTTCATAACCCATGAAAGGAGCTTAACTCTTTGAGGTTTACAGCAAGGTCCATTTCATGCAAATGTTATGTTAAAGTTGAACAGAAAGTTTGAAAGCAGTAAATATTTCTGAGTTAAATCTTACTCTCTCTAGAGATCTTGTGTGTGCAAAGAAAGGGGTATCCCACTGGTTTTTGTAATATCCTTTCTTAATCTACTTGCTTTGATCTACTTGATTTACTACCCTTTCTAAAAGTTAAATAATTCTGGCAGATTTGTCCAATGTTTTCTCCATACTCTTCTTGAACAGTGTTTTATTATATATAGGAAATTAAGATTTGGAAAAGTTAAGCTATGATTTTTCTAAGATTACACAGGCAAGAAAAGGTAGAGTTAAAATTTGAACCGAAATCCTCTGATTCCAAATCTAATACACTTTCCAGTGATACATGCTAATTAGGATAATATAAATTCATAAACTAATTTTATTTTGCTTTTTATTTAAATTTTTTTCTAACTTAGATTTTTAAAAAGACGTGTATATGGAAGCAAATATATCTAATATAAGATGAATATCGAAACATGGCCCTGTACAACTAGTGTCAGAAATGTTAAAACTTGGAATTAGTTGAGGTTGGCAAGGAGAGTTAAGAAGAGGCGGGGGAGTGATTTCTGTGTTCTGTTGAAGAAAAAATGAGGATCAAAGGAGCAACAGAATGTTGTTTGGAATGGAGAAAATATATTAGCAGAAAAAAGGAAAAATACTCAGATTTTCCTTTTCTTTTCTTTTTCTCTGCCAACAAGAATAACCCTTGGACTAGAAAGAATAGAACAAAAATGATTAGTAAGGATCTACAAGGTAAATAAAGAGGCAAATAAGAGAGTATCTGATTGCAATTTAAGAGTTTAGGTCACTCAACCTAGATGAAATTCATCCTACCATACTGAAATAATTGAAAGTTATCATTTTGATTCATTATCATCAGTCTTTGAAAAAGTGAAAAATGAGAGAAGTAACATTGGATTGGAGAAGGAAAAATGTACTAGTTTTAAAAAAGATTATAGAGAATGGAACCTAAAAATTATAAGCAAATAAATTTGATATCACTTTGTGGTAACATTATAAAATATATTCCAGGATGGCCTGGCAAGGAAGAGTTTCAGTTTGTATATCCGCAGCTGGAATTTTGGAATCAATATTACAGATTCTTTTGAAAATCTGAGTATTAGATTAATAGATAGATCAAGGGAATACTGCTACTTTGTGATGAATAGAAAGGGTGAAGAATCTAATTTCCATGAGATTTATTTTGCCCTTTATCTATCAGGTGTCACAAATTAGTTTATATTTTCTTAAATATAATGTAATGCACAAATATATATAGTGTGCAAGACTGGTGTATTCCATGCATACTAACATGTATATATGTAACTAACATATAACTAATATGTATGTTTGTAGTTATTTACATGTTATCTCATTTATGCCTTACTATGGTTCTATAAATAACTATTGTATGTCTTCTCATCCCCACTATATGAATGAAGGAACTGAAACTCAAATAGTTTAATTTGTCCATGGACACACAGATGAATGTAGATTTGAACCTAGATCTTTCTGACTCCAAATGCAAAACTTTACCCATAATGCCATCCTGCCTAGGCAGTATAGGGATTGTATCCAAAAGGATTATGTCATATATTTTTGTCCTTGGACTTCATAGAAATTCATTAAATAGTTATTGAATGGGGATAACAATATATGTTCTATGTACCTTGACATATAAATGTAAATTATGATAAATTACCTGAAATGTATCCTGCTTTTATCATAGAATTCACTTTATGTACTTTATGTCTTATATGTCAATTCTGCATGTAATTGAATGCAGAAAGGGAAATAATTAGGTATTTATTTGATATTAACACCAGTGGGGATGTATTTTTTAGAACAACCAGCAAAATCAGTGGAAAATAGTTGGATGATTGTTGGTGTTATTAAGCTTGTCTTTAGCTCAACTAAACGTATCAAACTTTTTTGGTGTACCTTGGTTTTTGTTTCTATAAAAAATAAAGCTATGGTGTGTGTGTGTGTGTGTGTGTGTGTGTGTGTGTGTGTGTAGGGAATGCTAGTAAGTAGTAATTTGAATTTACAGTCTCTGAAGATGGACCCTGACTTGTCAGTCTTGAAGTCTTTTCTATACCATGAGTTCTCATGTACTTCATATGGTAGTTTTGTTGTGGGTTTTTTTGTTTGTTTCTGTTTTTGTTTTTATGAGGAAAAACTAGGTTGAAGGGCTTCCTTCTGGTCCTTAAGAGAGAGACTGCAGTTTGAAGGAACTGTAGAAAATAAACTTGCCTTCACCTTGGTGTCAGGACTGACAGATCAGCAAGGGAATTGTCCAAGCTAAATGGGTTGTGTTAATCTGCTCCCTTTCATGACCATTACCTTTACTAAAGAAAATGCCTAATAGTAGTGATGCAATACACTCAAAGGCATGCTCCACTCCTCTGATGCTTTCCACCGTACCTGTTGGACTTGTCAGTACAGTCTCTTCAGTCTGTCACTCTCGGGATTCTCTTCCATGTCTAGCACCTAATATTTTCAGTCAGGCTTATATTAGTTTGTCCCGATACTCTGAATTTCATAAATACCTGTGAGTCTCATAGCAATTTGATGTAGATTCCTGGTGCATAAGCTAAGTCATACTCGGGGACACCTGATTATGTCAGTAGGTGTGGGGGAAGGAGTATTGCTGCTGGGTCTTAAAAAGTGCCCAAAGGTGATTCCGTAATTTTCTTTATTTGAAAAAGTGCACTTCTTTTATAATCTTTTGTTATAGGGTAATTTCAAATGGCCAAGATCAGGCCCACAAAAAAGCTAAAAACTACCTCCTTTTTTTTCCACTTTAAACTGAAGGGATGATCATCATAACGCCAAGTTCTAGACAGGCTCTGACCAAGACCGTGGACAAATGGGAAAACAGACATCCAAAAAAGGCTTAAGTGTTTTACACAAGCCTGGGGTTACAGAGAAGGGCTGGATGTTGAAACTGAATCTGTGCTTTGCTCTTTTCCCTGTCTTGATGTTCAATGGGACCTTATATGTATTTGGTAAAAATTGGGAAATGATAGTCTTGGTCTTGAAGTTTCAGTGATTCTAGAACTCATTGTTTTGCCTAAAAATTTTAAATAGAATCTATATTCATTTGGTATGAGATGATTTAACTTAGAAAATATCAAAGCTAAGAGAGTTCCTATATAACACCATTGATTATTATTTAATGAACATGATTTCCCTCCTTCCCTCTCTTCCCCTCCCTCTTTTCATTCCCTCCTTCCTTATTCCGTTCTCTTTCTTTTTCTCATCCTCCCTACCTCCTTCCTTTTTTCTCTCCTTCCTTTTTTCCTTCCTTCCTTCCTTCCCTTCCTTCCTTCCTTTCTTTTCTTCCTCCTTTCCTTCTTTCTTCCTCCCTCCCTTCTTCCTTCCTTCCTTTCTTTTCTTCCTCCTTTCCTTCTTTCTTCCTCCCTCCCTTCTTCCTTCCTTCCTTCTTCCTTTCTTCCTCCCTTCTTTCCTTCTTCCCTTTCTTCTTTCTTTTCCCCCTCCTTCCTTCCTTTCTTCCTTCCTCTCTTCCTTTCTCCCTTCTTTCCTTCCTTCTTTCTTTCTTCTTATCCTCCTCTCTTTATTTCTTTTTTCTTTTCTTCCTCTTTCCCTCTCTTTCTTCTTTCCTTTCTTTTTTCCTTTCTCACTCCTTTCCTCACACCCTCCCTTCTTATTCCCTCCTTCTCTCCCTTCCTTCATTCCTTCTTCCCTTTCTCTCTCCTTCCCTCCTTTCCTCTTTCATTCTTCCCTCTCTCCCTTATTCCCTTATTCCTTTCCTCCCTTCCTCCCTCTTTTCCTTCCTTCCTTCCCTCCTTCTCTTTCTCTCTCCCTCTCTTCTTTCCTTCTCCTATTTTATATCTATAGAACTGAATAAGATGATAGGAAGAACAAGAAAATCAAGAGAGGCCTTATTGGGTAAAGCCCTATAACTCTGGGGAATCTGGTTGCCTAGGTGGCTTTTCCTTTGTTGTGTATCTTTCTGGGAAAGTCTTCTCCATTGGATTGTGTGGCAAGATGCCTGAGGGCTTGGTTACAGAACACACCAAAGGGCTGGGCACTGATGACTCTATCACAAAGTCAATAATACCTGGCATCCTTTTGAGTCCTTCCCTGTCCTCCCAGGTGTGCCTGTGTCAGAAGTCAGGGGACCCTAGTAGCTGGCAGCTGAAAGAAGCTGGAAACATTCCTGAAATGAAGAATAATATCTTTATTCAGCTTTGATTTTAATGAAATCCAATTGGGGTGGAAGGAGAAATAATTATAAAACATTACACATTCTATATTACAAACATGGATATATTAACACATTAGTGTGAGATTTTTATTATAAATTTTAGATTATACCATTTAAAGTCCTATGAATGGTTTAAAATCTTATTTTTCTAAGTTAAAATTTTATTTTTTTAAAGTTTAAAAAAATTTTGATTTTATTTATCAAGTTGAAAAGATTTAGAAAAGGGAGTGCATTTTTTCCTGGTTTTGGCTGAAACTGTTCCCTTACTAGTTCTACAATTTGATTTCATTTTTCTTCCATGGCATTTTTTCTTAGTACAAGATATGATTATAAAATAATATGAATGATTTTTAAAACAAACATACTAGAACATACCAAATGAGTATTGACCTATAAAATAGTCACCTCAGGAGGCTAGAAATATATTCCAAAGATTTTGCCATTGTTTTGAATTTTGGGGAAAATCTGATACTTGGAACTGCCTTGACAGTCAGTTTATTAGCCCTTGAAAGAAAATCCATCTACTTTCTTTGTAGTCTCAGGATGTTTTTGACTCAAAATGGCATCATCATTACTATGAATAACCTCTTGCTGTTTCCAAAAATCATATCCACACTCAGAGTGAAGATTTGCCAGCAATGAGGCAACATTTTTTTAAAAAAAGCATTACAGGCTCTGAAAGCAATTTCAAAAGAGGGACTTTAAGCAATTAGAATGTATAACTTTCTAAGATGCCTGCTTACTTTGAAGGGTACACCATTCATTTAGATATCTAAATTATGGTATGCTTGCCAAAATATCAGGCTTGAAATATTTTCCACACAATTTCTACCTGAATAAAGTATCCAAAAAAAGAAAAAAAAATTTGTTAAGAAAAAAATAGCATGCTGAACTCCCTTCATTTCAAATGAAAATATAAGGCACAGGTAGAAACAAGACTTGAAGGAGTGGTATACTGTCAGAAAATGATAAAAGGTTCTAGGTCAAGTTGTCTTTTGGAAATAAAGTTACTATCATGTTTCACCAACTATTAGAACTTAGTGCCAAGGGTTTTTATTACATACTAGGAAAGGAGTACTTTATAAATCACAATATCTTCTGACATCCAATTACATTCAGTCTTAATAATATAAGCTGCAGGGTTTTTAAAGAACCTTTTCATAAAATGCTTGGCACTCACACTTGGCCTACAGGTTCATACAACACTTTAAGAACTGAAGATGTGTAAGTTGATTATTTTAATGAATTTTAAACTGCAAATACTTATGTAACAGCCATGGAAATAAGCACCTGGTTATACACCCAGGTCTAATTAAAATCAAGGAGCAGTTTTAGTTAAAAATCAGGAAGCGATTTTTTTCCCCAATCATAAAATATTGCATGTTCTCCCAATCACTCTCTGCTTTTTTCCTCCTATTTATCTTGTTTTAATTTTTATAAGAAATTTGATGTGTTTGTAGAAGGTGTTTCTTCTACACCTTCTTTTTGCCTAGGCCATAAGTGGGAAAGAGTGGGGCAAAAGGAAATGAAATTGGGATTTAATTCTCTTAATCGTAAAACACTCCCAGACAACGCTTCCTTTGTGGAACCAGGAGGTGTTGATAGATCGACATCGGACACTGACTTTCTGATGAGAGCACAGACACTTTGCAGAATATTAGGAGGTTGTGGGGAACTCATGTAATCACCTAGCCTTCCAAGTCAACAATATCAAAAAAGAATGCCACACTATAAAGTCAGCCCAGGCTCTGCCTCTCAGATGAACTTTTTACTGGGTACTAAAAGTGCTTTCCTGTGGGAAGCAATACAAGGAAATAAAGACAATTCAACTGTAAAGGAGATGCCCTTGGTTAAGTGTGACTGGAACCTCTGCAAATTTTGTTGACTTAAATGGATTTTTTATAAATCAACTGATTTTTGAAAATCATTTGTAAATATCTTGACTTTTCCTTGAAGTATTTTGGTATATCTGATTATGGTTAAATGGATAAGGTGAAATTATAAGGAAAGAATGACAAACTTTTGTTTATGGGTCGATCTGAAATACTAATCTCTTGAGTTAAAACTACTCATACATTTCCACTAGAGGGTGCTAATGACCTGTGAATGTAATTGTGGATTTTTTAAAACCAATTTTCTGATACTTCAAATTAAAAATAATAATTGAAATGTTTTATGTTTGGAATATCCTTGCTTAGAACAAACTTTATGTTAAGGAGGCAAATGCTGTGACTTTTAAAGACAATAACATATAATACATATATTGTATTTAACTGTTACAGTGGTCCTCAAACTTTTGTTCTCAATATTTTTATCCTATTAAAAAGGATTGAAGATCTGTCCAAAGAGTTTTTGTTTATGTGGTTTATAGTTATGGATATTGATCACATTAAAAATAAAAACTAATTATGAATGTGTAGACTCTCTGAAAGGATTTCAGAGATTCCCAGGATGCTCTGGACAAGACTTTGAGAACCAAATTTTAACATATACTTTAACATATTTAATATGTATGGCACTACCTGCCATCTAGAGGAGGGAGTGGAGGGAAGGAGGGGAAAAGCTGAAACAGAAGTTTGTGCAAGGGTCAATGTTGAAAAATTAGCCGTGCATATGTTCTATATATAAGAAGTTATAATAAAAAAAGGAAAAAAGACAATAACATATAAATGGTTTTCTGCATTTTGAACTGGGAGAAAAAACAATTAAAATGGTTTGATTCAGTCTTTTAGAAAGTATTCTCCTATGTACATGCACCTCAAGCCTTCTGAGAACCATTGCTCATTGTCTTATGACAAACTATTCCCAACATATAATCCAGGCAAAGGACTCAAAGGACTTTTGACAGGCAAAGGACTCAATGTTTCCTTTATTATTATTAATTATTAGTATAGTTTGGGGAGGGTGATTTGGGGATGACGAGATGTTTCAAACAGAACACGCTTAGGCTCATTAATACACATGGTGAGAGAAGATTATGTATTGAAATAACATGGGTGGAACTGAAAGACCTAGATTCCAATCCAACTCTGATACTCACCAACTTTGAGACCATGAACAAATTGTTCTATGTACAAACTATCCTGGAAGGTTATTATGGGACAAGCATTTTATAGACCTCAATATGATATAAATACTAGCTATTATTATCTTTGGACATAAAAGGTCATAAATAAGATAATATATTTAACAAACAAGGCAGATTTTAATCATGTTCTCTAATACTATAGTGATAGAAATTTTATCATAATTTATAATTTCACTGAAAGGAACAATTCTTTACATAATGTCAATATGTGTAGACACGTTAAAATAAATGTGTGTCCAGGAGGTTTGCATGTCTGATTAATAACAAGATTGAATTAATCTTTTTGGAGAATATTTGAGGACTAAGGTTGTAAAGACACAGAAAATGGTTTTTAAAAGTATAATAAATTTTTAGAGGCAACTAGGTGGCAAAGTGGATAGAATATTGGGCTAGGAGTCTGGCAGGCAGGAGATCAAATCTGGTTCCAGACACTAACTGTAGAATCCTGTACAAGTTAATGGCTCTCACTTCCTCAGTTTACTCAACTGTAAAATAGAGATAAAACAGCACTTGCCTATTTCCCACAGCTATTTTGAGAATCAAACATGATAATATTTATAAAGTGCTTAAACACTGCCTAGCATATAGTAAGCAAACACTTAACAATTTTTTTGCATCCCTTCTCTTTATAGATATTTACTTTGGGCATTTTCATTTCATTTCATTTTTTTCTCAATATTATTTTATTTTTCCAAATACATGCAAAGATAATTTTCGACATTCACCTTTGCAAAGCCTTATGTTCCAATTTTTCTCCCTCTCTCCTCCCTACTCAAGATAGCAACCAATTTTTCTCCCTCTCTACTCCCTTCTCAAGACAGCAACCAATCCAATATAGGTTAAACATGTTCAATTCTTCTAAATAAAATTTTATATTTGTCATGCTGCATAAGAAAATCAGATCAAAAGGGGAAAAAATGAGAAAGAAAAAAAACAAGCAAACAAACAACAATAACAAAAAGGTGGAAATACTATGTTGTGATCCATATTCAGACCCCATAGTTCTCTTTCTGGATACAGATGGATCTCTCCATCACATTTATTGGAATTGACCTGAATCACCCAACTATTGTTAATCAACCCAATTACTGAAAAGAGCCATGTTTATCACAGTTGATCATCAAATATTCTTTTTGTTGCTATGTACAATGATCTCTTGGTTCTTCTCATTCCACTTAGCATAAGTTCATGTATGTCTTTCCAGGCTTCTCTGAAATCATCCTGTTGGTCATTTCTTACCAAACAATAATATTTCATAACATTCATATACCATAATTTATTTAGCCATTTCCCAACTGATGGGCATCCACTCAGTTTCCAGTTCCTTGCCAGTATAAAAAGGGCTGTTACAAATATTACTGTATATGTGAGTCCCTTTCTCTTTTTTATGATCTTTTTGGGATAGAGACGCAATAGAGACACTGCTGGATCAAAGGGAATGCACATTGTGATAGCCATTTGGTCATAGTTAGACATGTTTATTTTAAAAGGCAATAGAAATGCATACCTATTTTTCTCTCTGTGAAGCATGAAGCAATGGAAGAGGTCTTAGATTTGGAGCGAAAATAATTGAGTTCAAATCACTTACTACATGTTTGACTTTGACAAATCACTAAATCTCTTGTCCTCAGTATCTTTACCTGGAGAATGAGGTCTCTCTAAGGTCTCTCCTGACTCTGAATTTATGAATTCCTCTGAATCTCAGCATCCTTACCTGCAAAATGAAGGATGTACCTCTGAAGTCCTTTCCATCTTTAGTCAATCAATTTTTAAGCTTTAAGTGTTCTGTTATATGGCAGGCACTATGCTAAATGCTGAGGATAAAACAAAAATACAACAACCCCTGCTCTTAATGGGCTCAGTCTAATGGGGGAGATAACATATAAACAATTATGGACAACCAAAATAAGGATTAAGTGGAGAAAGTCAACAGAGGGAAGTTACCACATTAATAGCTCTCAGTTTAGACTTCTTGTAGAAGCTGTATTTTCAGGTGGAACTTGAAGGAAGATACGATCCTACTTTGTATCAAGAAATTTCTATTATAGCAGGTATGTGATTGATACATATATAGAGGAAGATAGGAGGTTTTGTTATTATTTTTGGTCTTATAAATAGTTTTCTCTGGACAAATTTGTCTATATAGTGAGAGATATGTTTATTTTATGGCTTCCAGTGAATTCCCATAGCGAAAGTGTTTATATGGGCAACAATGGAAGGGAAAAGAAAAATCTCTTCATCTAATAATGCAGTTCTCAATTTGTAGGACAAAGATTCTAAACTTGAGATCCACAGACCTTCAAAGGGTTTATGAATAGATTTTAGAGGGTCTGTGATTTTGGGTGAAAAAAATGTGATTTTTTTTTGTTTTCTTTGTTTTCACTAACCTCTAATTTATATTTAACATTTTCTTCAAATATGAATATACTTGGTAACAATCCCCAGCAGGATTGCAGATTTTTCATATCACCTTATGGTTATTACAGTTAATCTTGAAATATTTATGATCACTATTTTGAAATTATTATAATTATTAGGCTTGTGGTTAGCTATATTTCTGTATCATCTGTTTTAAAAAATATGTTAATGTTGGCTCTTCTCAGCAATACAATGATCTAGGACAATTCCAAAAGACTCATGATGGAAATGCTATCCACATCCACAGAAAGAACTGTGGAGTCCAAATATAGATCAAAGCATATTACTTTAATTTTTTTGTTTGTTTTGTTTGTTGTTTTTTCTTTCTTGTGGTTTTTCATTTTTGTTTTGATTCTTCTTTCACAACATGACTAATGTGGAAATATATTTATAATCTATATCAGATTGCTCGCTGTCTTGGGAAAAAGGGAGGGAGAAAAAAAATTTGCAATTCAAAATCTTATAAAAGTGAATGTTGAAAACTATCTTTACATGTAATTGGAAAAAATAAATACTATTAAGAGGAAAAAAATTTAATATTAATGACTTTCAGTACAATTGGTTTCTTTTTAATTGTATGGTTTTTAAAAATACATTTAAGAATGTTTTTCTGAGAATGGATCTATAGGCTTCATTGGATAACCTGTGGAGTCCACTAATACAAAAACAATTAAGAAATCTTCCTCCAGGGCACATTTTTTGTTAGGTTCCTATAATAATGTCCTAACTAGCCTCCCAGATCCTGGTCTCAACCCACCTAACATGAGTATCATAGTCATAGTAAGTTTTCTTAAACACAGCTTTCATTAAGTTATCCCATTGTTTGAAAATCTATAACAGTTTCTATTGCTTATTATCTCAAGTACCTATGGGTATTACATGTTCCCTATATTATGACCAATCAGGATTTGCCCTTACATTCATACTCTCCACCCAGGAATATGGTAGGAAACATTTGAAAAGATTCCCAACAAGAAACTCCCTTGCCTGGAGAAGAAGGTTGCTCCCATATCAAGATCTCTCTGTGGCTAGAGACTCATATCTATTTTCTTGGGCTATTTGCCCAGTTTCCTGAATTCTGACTAGGGCCCTCTTCCTAAGGATTTTGGCCTCTAGTTGCCCAAATCACACACCTGGAATTTTGGCTTGAAGTAGCTTTAGTGCTTATAAATTAATAATTTTTTTTTAGATTTACTTGTTTTGAATTAGGAAAAAAATAAAGTAAAACAAAACTTTGAATTTTTTGCAAAGTGATATTTAGCACATTTCTATTTTCTAGTCAGAACTATTATATCTGGATCCTCAGTATTAGGCCATTTAGTGTGGTTAAATTTTGGCCAAAAGTTTTGGAACATATGAAACAACATAATTGCTGTAATGTTAAAATTAAATTTCATTAGGCATAGTATTAGAGAAAACTATATATTATAATATAATAAGTATCCTATTAATATATTTTTATATTTTTGCTATGAAATATGAAATATTGAACAAAAATTGTTATCTTTTACTGGGTTTTATTATAACATATAACTTAGAAATATGCAGTTTTGAAGCCTTTTGCTTGATTTAAGTGAGCTCCATCTTTGTGTACACATATATTTGTGGGTGTCACTGAAAGTTTATATTGTATTCTAAACTTTTGAGTAGATTATCATACCCAGATATAGTTTTATAGTCAGAGTAGGTAGTTACCTAACCGGTACATTTTTAGGAAGGGTTTTCCATTTAAAAAATACATCTATATCTTATCCCACTTACATACTACTGTATTTGAAATTTTACCATTATAAATTTATCCCTCTGTTTCCTGTGAAATTCTTTTGTAAGATGTGAATACTTGGGAGAGGTAATACATTAACTTAATATTCATTATTTATTAGTTCACCATTCTTTAAAGTAGGAGGAACCCAAGAACACTTGACACTAATGAGTAGGTATGCTAGAGTAGGGAGGGATCAAAAAAAAATTACCTGGGAAAAGTAGCATTATCATAACTAGTAATTCTGGAACCTGGAATAAGAACTACAAAATGTTCCCAGGGAAAGCACCATGAGAAGATGCTTCAAATTAACTGTTTAATGCCAATATAGTTAAAAGGTTAAGATTGTCTTTTAAACACACACACACACACACACACACACACACACACACCAGTTTATTTTACCTAATAATATATAAAAATAAATTTTAGCATTTTTTAAAAAACCTGAGTTTCTAATTTTCTTTCTCCTTAGTGAGAAGACAAGCAATTTGATATGTTATTCACATGTAGTCATGCACAACAAATTTCCATATTAGTCATATTGTGAAAAAATAGACATCTCAGGAAAAATAAAGTTAAAAAAATTGCTTTGATCTACATTTGGACTTCCATTAGTTCTTGCTCTGAAGGTGGATAGCATTTTTTAAAATTAAAAGTCTTTTAGAATTGTTTTAAATCATTATGTTTCTGAGATCAGCTAAATCATTCACAGTTGATTATCATATGATATTGTTACTGTGTACAACTCTCTCCTGGTCCTACACACTTCACTTTGCATCATGTAATGCATGCATTTCATGTAAGTCTTTCCAGGTTTTTCTGTGAATATTCTGCTAGTCATTATTTGTAATATAATAGCATTCCATCATAAGTATATTCCACAACTAGTTCAATTTTCAATTGCTTGCTAACACAAAAAGAGCTGCTATAAATATTTTTTGTCTATATGGGTCCTTTACCTTTTTGTTTTTTATCTCTTTAGGGTGCTAACCAAGTAGAGATATTGCTGGCTCAAAGATGTATGCAGAATTTTATAGCCCTTTGGGCATAGTTTCAAATTACTCTCCTGAAAGATTAAATCACTTCACAATTTCACTAACAATGCACTAATGTTACAATTTCCTCATATCCCCTCCAATATTTGTCATTTTCTTTTCTGTCATTTGGTCAATCTAATAGATGTAGGTAATACCTCAGAATGTTTCAATTTGTATTTTCTCAAAAATAGTGATTTAGAGTAACTTTTCATATGACTAGATAACTTTGCCTGCTTTCCTGTTTTTCACCCCTTAGTTTTATACTTTTTGAAGACATCAAATCAGTATATTCAATTCACAACTATGCCCTCTGTCTATGTGCACTCCTAACTGCTTTAATAATGATGAAGTTCTTAGGAGTTACAAATCTCATCTTCACATATAAAAATGTAATAATTTCACTTTATTATATCCATCATTTATCTTTCATGTTTACCTTTACTTTTTTTTGCTTCTCTAGAGTCTTGTATTTAAGAATTAAATTTTCTATTTAGCTCTATTTGATCTGTTTTTTTCATCAGGAATGCTCGAAAGTCCTCTATTTCATTGAACATTTATTTCTCTCCTGAAGGATTATACTCAGTTTTGCAGGGTAGGTGATTCTTGGTTTTATATTCTTGTCCTCTGGAATATCATATTCCAAGTCCTCTGATCCTTTAATGTACAAGCCTACTAGATGTTATATTATGCTGACTGAGGCACCATGATATTTTACTTGTTTCTTTCTATCTACTTACAATATTTTTTCCTTGACTTTGGAATTCTAAAATTTACTTAAAATAATCCTGGGAATTTTTATTTTGGGGATTTTTTTTTCAAGAGGTGATGGGTGGATTCCTTTAATTTCTATTTTACCCTCTGGTTTTAGATTGTCAAAACAGTTTTCCTTGATAATTTCTTTAAAAAATTTTTTTCACTTTGAATTTAAATACAAAGACAAAAAATAATCTCCATGTACACAGCATAACACACATACAAAATACAATTTAATATGAAATTGTGACTCTCCATTTCACACTGTTTACTTTTTGGGAAAAACATATGTAAATGTCATTTTCAAAACTACTCTGCTTTTCTGTGCTTCCTTCTGAATTTTCTTTTCTTCCCTACCATGAAATTTTGATTTTTTTCTCCTCTCTCCCAACCCCACACAGAGAAGACCATAATTAGACACAAATATGTATATTTGTGCGTCTGTGTACATGTATGTACACACATATATATACAGATAGGTACATGTGCATGTGTATAAAAAGCATGCTATATTTCTGTTTATCAGCTCTTTCTCTAAAAGTGGATTGTCCCCGAGGCTTGCCAAGGCACAATGAAGCACTCTATTCTCATCCTAGTGCAACTGACTTTTCTAGCCAACTTTCTAATTTATTTTGAGCAGGAAAATTGTTTGACCCCATCTTTTTTAAGGATTCTGCTACTCCAAAATTCATTTTGAGGCATTATTTAGAGTTGTTTGGAGAATTTGGAAGAGCTCAGGTAAGTCCTTTCCTTTTCTCTGTCATCTTGGTACCACCCCAGTAAGATAATCTTAGGGAAGAGACTTCAGATCTTGGGCCACAAAGACTTGTGTGAGAGTAAAGACCCCATGACATCACTTCATGGTGGAACTTAGATACTCCCAAACACTGATTGCTTTGGGTGGAAACAAGGAAGAATACCAAGAGACTACTACTGGGCAAAAAGGACCTTATCTGAGGTAGGACCTCCAGGACCTTCCAGAAATGGGGAAGTATGCTATCTGGCAGCTTACTACTTTTACTAATCATTCTTAATAACCAGATCCTATGGAAAATTGTTGTTGCTTTAGGAATATAAGTGCTTTTAGCACTTTATTTAGCACTTTTAAAGTGGGGCAAAGCTCTGTTTTCCCTGCCTTTGTCATAGCTCTCAGAGATCTATATGGGCTGAATAAAAAATGTGAAATAGAGCTATTGTGGATGAGCATTCCAGGGAGAGAGAACAGGTTCTGTGAGAAAAAAGAAAAAAGCCAGTAAAACAAAGAACATGTATGGATTAGCAAAGGAACTGATTTGCTCAAAGCAAAGGATATGTGAAGAGAAGTATTATGACAGAAGATGAGAAAAGTAGGTTGTGGAAAACTTTGGGGAGAACAAAGTAAAGGAATATGGATTTTCTCTTAAGAGCAATGGAAAAAACCACTGAAATTAAAAAGCATTGGAATAAAATCTGCACATGGGAAAAATGAACTTCTTGAGCAGAATGATTTAGGAGAGAAGGAAAGAGTGAAGGGAGAATGGAGATTAGTTAGAAATTACTATAATTGTCCAGATCTCAGGTGAAAATATCCTGAAAATATCTTTAAGAGTGGAGGCAGTAGGAATGGAAAAGAAAGAAGAAATAAATACAATAGTTATTTTGTTGTTAAATGGAGAGAAGTGAAGGAGAGGGAAGAGTCTAAGATGATGACAAATTTTTGAGAATGGATGAATAAAAATGAATGAATGAACTATAGAAGGAACATTAACTAAGTATCATTATGTACATAGTACTAATCTCTGCAGAATCAATATTTTTGGATTGTGGTACTGGAGAAAACTTTTGAGAGTACCTTGGACAGCAAGGAGATCAAATCAATCGATATTTAAAGAAATTGACTCTGACTATTCATTAGAAGGACAAATATTGAAGTTGAAACTTAAATATTTTGGTCATGTAATAAGAAGACAAGATTCCTTGCAAAAGACCCTAGTATTTGGAAAAATTGAAGGCAAAAGGAAAAAAAGATGGCAGAGAAGGAGATAGTGTCATGGAAACAATGAATAATGAATATGACAGACTTAAAGAGATAGTAGAGGATATAGTAGGTCCTGACAATGATCAGTAGAGTCCCAAAGAGTCCAACAAGACTGAGTAACTAACAAAGTACTACTAAATACTAGGGACACAAGTAGACAAACCAGTCAGTTCTTGCCTTCAAGGAGTTTGCACTTTAATTAAGCAGATAACACATTTCCCTATAGATTATATGAAAAAGTTCTTAGGGTATAGCAATAGCATTTTAATAGAAATGGGGAAGTATGGCAAAATAACAATATGATTTTTTCCCTGTTTTCCATATATTGAGTTTAAGGCTCTGGTAGATCTGATATATAATAGACAAAGTGGGGAAATAGATTTGACAAATATGTAGAGGTAATAATTGAATTGGAGCTTCTCCACTGGGAAGGGACAAGAAATGGAGAGTTAAAGAGTAGAAAGAATAATTTTCTCTGTTTTCATGAAAATGAAAGAAATCTCATAAATTATTGAAACAAGTTGTTTTTTTTTTAAATTTCCATGTGTGATAGCCCATTCCCCAATTATATGAGGTTTGTGTGTACTTCTTTTTTTTTTTTTTTGATTGCAGACATTAGTTATTTCATTTGTCCAATGCAAAAGCAGGTTTTTGTATATGTAAATTAATAATGGGTAAACAAATTGATAGTCAAGAAACTGAGCAAAAAGAGAAAAAAGGAGCTGGTCTTGAGTATACTGATAAATATGGAAGAATGAATAAAGAATTCTCCCAAAATGGAGAAGTGAGGCATAATAATCATGAAGTAATTAACTTAGGAGAAAATTAATTCAAACAGATTTTACTGAGATTAAATGGTAAATAGGGATGGACCCGAAATCCCAGACAAAAATGAAATTGTGTTCTCAAGATTCTAATGGATACAAAAAAAGCAAAGCTTTGACTTAAAATTTAAAAGAAAGACCAGGCTGATGAGAGTCAGAGCTAGGACTAGACTCATTTTGTAAGAGAGTATGAATTCAAAACCAAGGAAATCCCAAAATAAGATATCTTAAACTGGACAAGCCTAGAATCTCTCATCTCATTATGTACCTTGTAATCTGCCTACCTGAAAAGAATTTTATCCTCAGCATTCCTTAGTCTCCCATTCTACAGGATTAACTAAATGTAATGGTAATGATAATATTTGGATAAAGAAAGGGGAAATAAAGGGATTAAAGGTTGCATTCCCGGGTCTGAAGTATAAATCCTTTGGGTGGTAATAGCTGACAATAAGTATAGTGAATACAGGAAACTTTCTGCCCTCCCCACTACCACTTCATATTTCACTAAGGTGTAAAGTGTAACTAGAAATATGAATGACATGATTTGACTAGTCTTGTAAATAGCTTATTTTAATTAAAACATCTCTCCCAGATTTCAGTCATGTTTCCCCCAGCCCACATTTTTAATATTACCAACCTCATTGTTATAACAGATCTGATGGTCATTAGTATTGACTGCCTGATACAGGAACAAATTAACTGCTCCATGTCATATTTCCAGTTTTATTAAAATTATTACTTCTTATATCCTTATTGAAGACTGGTTCTCTTAAGGATCTAGTTAGTTGAGAGAGCTAGCACTAATTTGCATAGTAAATGTAACAAAAAAAAATGTTCCATTTCTTCAGTGACATCAAATTTTATCCACTTTATAAGAGTGTTAATGTAAAATACACAATGAGACACTCAGAACCATTACTTGAATCCCATTATTGGAAATGTTTAGAAATAGCATAGTAAAGTCGCAAACATCTGAAGTCTCCATTTATAATCTTGTTTTGTGTAGAGTTGTTTGTGTGTATCTGTGTGTGTGTATGTATGTGCGAATTATCTAAATTTAACAAGTACAATTTCATTGCTAATTAGATTTAGAGAAGAATGGAAAAGCTAATGAAGAAATACATTTAAGAAAGCAACAATTAGTCCAAAACTGCTCATGAAATCTATACAGCTGCCACTGGAGATGTATTGTTAAGTTCCTCATAATGTCTAGTAGACATAGTATTTCTAATTAACATACAAATATGTAAAAAATACTTAATGATGGAATGGAGCTAGAACCAGATATGGAAGAAAAATAGATGTGAGAAAATAATCTGTTTCTATCTGTCTTCTGGAAAATTAATAACATTACTGAAATTCTTTCCATTTCTTACTATGTAATGCTTGAATTGCTGGCTTATTTCAGTGCCTGTTAACCTACCAAAATCAATTCAATAATTCATAATTTAAAAAATGCAACACTGCAACTAGGACAGCAGATGTCACTCTTGTCATTTTTTCTAATTCTACAGTGTCAATTAATGTATCGTTTGAATAGGGAGCTCAATATTGGAAAAAAGGGGACAGAAATGGAGAGAACCCTTTTCTCACCCATTTTGGATCCAAGATGACACGTAAGCTTCACACAATTGATACCATAAACTATTCAAAACCCATCTTTTCGATTCATTGATAGGTTTTGGTGGCTTAAAAATGTTTTTCTGTGATTCTGCTTCTGTCATTGCTAGATTTCTTCAAGAAATCGCAGTAATATTTTATTAATTTCATCTTCCTTATTCTTTTGTCATCATTGTTATGTTTTATATAACAATGAAAAGAAAGAATAGAATTATCTTCAACTGGATTTCATTAGTTTGTCAATAAACTTTATTCAGCAGTCAATCAACAAGCATTTATTAAGCTCCTATAGTAATATGCCAGATCCCGAGCTAAGAGCTGGGAATACAAATGTGATCAAAAAAAGAAAAATGGTTTTTGCTCTTAAAGAGCTGACATGTTAATGGGTGACACAATACATAAAAGGAAGCTGTACATGCAGGGGGTGGGAGTGGGGGTGGGAAAGATTTGATGGATAATATATAGGCTGCTGAGAAATAAAAAGATTAATAGCAAGCCAGTGTACCTCCTTATGTGGAGATTCTGGAAGGTGTCCCCTAGTTAGAAAGTGGGACTCTAGGGCAGAGCTGAAGTGGTCTTCCAAGATGAAGAGGTTTCTTTCTTTTCTTTTAAGTTTTATATTTTCAAAAGATATGCATGGATAACTTTTCAACACTGACCTTTACAAAACCTTGTTTTTCAATTTTTCCTCTCCCACCTCCTCCCCTAGATGCCAAATAATCCAATATATGTTAAACATGTGAAAAATATATGTTAAATCCAATATATGTATACATATTTATACAATTATCTTTCTGCACAAGAAAAATCAGATCAAAAAGAAAAAAAATGAGAAAGAAAAACAAAATGCAAGGGAACAACAACAGAAAGAGTGAAAATTATATGTTGTGTTGTAGCAGCCCTGTTTGTAGTTGTTAGAAACTGGAAAATGAATGGATGCCCATCAATTGGAGAATGGCTGGGTAAATTGTGGTATATGAATGTTATGGAATATTATTGTTCTGTAAGAAATGACCAGCAGGATGAATACAGAGAGGACTGGCGAGACTTACATGAGCTGATGCTAAGTGAAATGAGCAGAACCAGGAGATCATTATACACTTCGACAACGATATTGTGTGAGGATGTATTCTGATGGAAGTGGATTTCTTTGACAAAGAGACCTGAGTTTCAATTGATAAATGACGGACAAAAGCAGCTACACCCAAAGAAAGAACACTGGGAAACGACTGTAAACTATCTGCATTTTTGTTTTTCTTCCCGGATTATTTATACCTTCTGAATCCAATTCTCCCTGTGCAACAAGAGAACTGTTCGGTTCTGCAAACATATATTGTATCTAGGATATACTGCAACATATCCAACATATAAAGGACTGCTTGCCATCTAGGGGAGGGGGTGGAGGGAGGGAGGGGAAAAAAAAATCGGAACAGAAACGAGTGTCAATTTAATGTAATTATTAAATAAAAAATTAAAAAAAAAAAAAAGAAATGAGACCTTTATCAGAACTCTTGGATATAAAAATGTTTTCCCAAAAAAAAAAAAAAAAGAAAAGAAAATTATATGTTGTGTTCCACACTCAGTTCCCACAATCCTCTCTGCCCTCAATTATCTCATTGTTGAAAAGAGCCACATCCATCAGAATTGATCATCTTGTAGTCTTGTGATTGCCATGTACGACGATCTCCTGTTTCTGCTCATTTCATTCAGCATCAGTTCATATAAGTTGATGAAGAGGTTTTTTTAAGCTTAATAGAGAAGGCCAGAGTACATCCTGGTGGGCAATGGATGGGCCACTTACTTGTATTTCAATTCCCCAGCATGTTTTTGGGATTCTTTCCTAATGGACTCCTCCCCTAATCCCAAAAGCCATTACCTAGGTATGTTTTTTTTCCTCAACCAGAATTACTTTCAGACTTCTTCCATAAACCTATCTCATTCCCTCTCCCAGGCAAAAACATAACTTATAAACAATGAACTTTATAGTTCGTATGATCTGTCCACAATTCACTGCCTTTATATTCCTAATTTAATTAATACTATACATAGACTTTAGTGAGTCTAAAAGACCAAAACATTAAGACTGGAATGAGTGTAAAGCTATCAGACCACTAGGTGGCACTATTGGATTTGTAGTCCAGAAGAGCAGTATTCAAATTCTACCCTACACTTAGTTGTATGGCTCTGAACAAGTCATTTATTTCCCATTCTTTGCTATCACAAAAAAAAAAAAAAAAAAAAAAAAAAAAAAAAAATTATTGCAATAAGTGTTTTGGTATATATGAAGCTTTTATTTTTTAATCATTGGTCTCCTGGGGACATAAATCTAGCAGTGGAAAAATTGGTTAAGTATTAAGTAGACATAATACTTTCATATTAAAATATATAGTATATGAGGACAGGACTATTTAATTTCATAATATATAAAGAGAACAAATACCAATGTGACCCTTATAAGGGACTGTATTTAATTTATTTTTTAAAATTTAATAATAACTTTTTATTTTCAAAATACATGCAAAGAAAGTTTTCAACATTTACCCTTACAAAATCTTGTGTGCCAAATTTTTCTCTCTTATCTCCCCCAACTCCCTCCCCTAGACAGCAAGTAATTCAATATAAGCTTAACATGTGCAATTCTTCTAAACATATTTCCACATTTGTCATACCGCACAAGAAAAATAAGATTAAAAAAGAAAAAATGAGAAAGAAAATAAACAGCAAGCAAAGAACAACCAAAAAAAGGTGAAAATAACAGGTTGTGATCCACATTCGACAGTCTCTGGGGTCCTCTTTCTGGATGCAGATAGTTTTATCCATCCCAAGACCACTGGAATTGGCTTGAATCACCTTATTGTTGAAAACAGCTAAATAATGGTATTTAATTTAAGAATATATTTTATAACAATGTTTTAATTTAATAACATACTTAATTTGCCTTATATATGGGTCTGAATTCATTCAAATACAGCACTCTACAAGTGTTTCTGTATAACAGGAGCTAATTTATTGTTATTCCTTATATTGGGTTTTGCTATTGAAGACTGAATAGACTACAGATGGTCCTGAATGTAACAGACTGGTTATTAATTAGAGAGACTAAGATAAAATTATCTCTAACCTCTATTTTAATTTAGCATTTAATCTGTTTCAAGGTTTTGACCTCTATTTTCCTCAAAAAAAAAAAGTATAATAATGTCTCTATATTCTTGGCAGTGTACTCAAAGAGACAAATTTCTTACTTTTAAGAGATATATTTCATTTTAAAAACTTTGAACAATGATTTGATCTTATTAACAAACTACTCCAATGCTTAATCTTTTATCAGCTATAATAGAAAATAAATATACTGTTACTGTGTACAGTATTTAACAAGCAATTCAGTGCTGGAGTACTCTTGGGTCACATACCATACAGATGAAGTCCTATGTAGTCTGCTCCCAGATGTAGTACCATACTTACTACTCAAATGGAAACTCTTAAAGGAAAGGAGTCCTGAATAAAGAAGCAATTTGAGTTGCTGATTGAAAGAAGCCAGGGATTCTGAGAGATGGAGATGAAAAGAAAGAGAATTTAAAGCATTCAAAGGCATGCAGAACTGGAGCACGATATACGAGGAAGAGCATAGACTGATAAGCTTGGACCTTGAAGTATGTGGAGAGGAGTAATGTATAAGAAAACTGGAAAAAAAGGATGGGCTCTGATTTAAATTCACATTGTGAATGATTTAAATGAGAAATGTATTTTACTTGCTCTTAAAGTTAATAGGAGACATAAGTTTATTGAGAGGGGCAACAAGGGAATGATATGGTCAGACCTACTATAAGAAAATCACTTTGGATAGACTAGAATGGAGCTTGAAGCAGGGAGAAGGTTACCACAAAAGTCAAAGAACTAGATGGTGAGGGCCTGGACACTTATAGTAGAGATATTGTCAAAGTAGAATGGATAAGATTGGGCAACTGATTGGGTAATTCAGGTGGGAAGGCATGAAAGGCTGAGGATGACTCTGAGATTTCAAGGATGGTTTCCCACCACAGCAACAGTAAAACTGGGAAGAAGGGAAGGCTTAAAGGGTAAAGATTGATGAGTTAAGTTTGAACCACCTTTATTCAGTTTGAGATGTACAAAACTGTAGTTTAGGGGAAAGGCTAGGCCTGGATTTATAGATCTGGGAATCATCTGCATAGGGATACTAATTGATCTATGGCACCTATAGGATCAAAGTGTGAGCTTATCACAGAAGGAGAAGAGGCTCCAACATATTGCCTGAGAGGACACCCAGGGTTAAGGCATGAGATGGCTAAAGGGACAGCAAAGGAGACTGAAGAGCATTAAGATAGGAGAGTCAACTGGCTTTGACTGTTTTGTGAAGTATTACAAAGGGTCTTACAAAGCATTACAGAGGGCCTTTTATGAATGAACTGAGGTAGTTTGAGGAAGGATGGAAAGATTTGGAATAGCTGTTGTGGTGAGTGAGATAGCAAATTGGAAAGTTTGCCTTGATGCAGGGAAGACCCAGATGAGATTATGTAACACAAATTTGTAATGGATCTAATCAGTCCAGTTGTGTGGATTTCTGAGAGTCATTTTTTTTTTCCTCTAACCCCAACCAGCCCCAAGTAAATGAGAGAAAAGTAAATAGATAATGAGAATGGTTCATCAAGATGTTGACCTAGGAAAGGGAGGAAAGAATAGTCAGTACAGGGGGATAGCCTGGTAATGAAGGTTTTTAATTTCTAGTTAATAATCCTAATCATGTTTCTTTCTCCAAGCTGTTATCTACCCCCAAATGATGGCACTTGACCTTGGGCTCACTGGAATTAGCAGAGAAGGATTCCATTTCTTCTCAATTTGTACATGGTTCTCCCACAAGTGTTTCTGGACAGCCTGCTCTGTGTGTCATGCTTAGAATATTTTATAGGGTAAATGGGATAAACTGAATGAAGAGTTCTCAGAAGAAATGGCCTTGATCTAGGCCCTAACTGTGACTTGAGACTTTGAAATAAGAAGTTGAGCTATAGCTAAAAACTGTAGGTATTCAATTATCTTAGATAAACTTACATTCCTCTTCTGTCCCTCCCTGGCCTTTTCATTAGCAGTTAGGTATCTAATATAATAAAGAGTGTATTTTTGACTAATATTCTGTGTCTCTGGAGTTGATTTCCCCATTAGGATGGAAGCCTGGACTCCCTTAGCCAATGGGAGAAAATGTCAGAAGGGGTAGGGGCTTCTGTGTTAGAGTCCATATAATTTTGTGTTTTGCAATTTGTGCTTTGAACCCCTCTCTGTTGGAAGTTGCCCTTTCTTGGGAGATGGTAATAAACCTTTTTTGCTTTTTTACCTTGAGACTCTCTTATTTTAATTGTGTAAGGGTCGCTGTCCCACATAAGGGTATTCCTGCTCCATAGAATTTGATATTTTAGATCTCTAGCTGGAGAGGATCTCAGATGTTATTTAGTTCAACCCTCATTTTTATAAATGAGAAAATTAAATCCAAAGAGGTTAGCACACTTGTCCAATATCACACAGGGAATCAGGATGAGATGTAGGATTTGAATACACAGCCTCTGTATTTAGAGCTAGTGTATTTGGGAAATATTCAATTGACTATCTGTTTTTATTGCACCAAAAGTCTCCTATTTTCATATTAGTTGAGTAGGGGAAAATTGTACATTTGCCAAACCAAAATAAAATGTCTGCGCCTAAATTCATATACATGTGCATATACATGCACACATATGTATACATATACTTATATATGTAAATACTAGCATGCATACATGCACATATTTGTATTCATACACTTATATGTGCATGTACATATATACATACACAATATGTATATCTATTTTTTCACATATAATATATGCATACATATGTTCACCTCTACCTTGGAGTCCTCTTGCTATTCAGTTAAGAAATTAGTTGAAACAATACTATATGATGATCAATTCTGATGGACGTGGCTATCTTCAACAATGAGATGAACCAAATCAGTTCCATTTGTTCAATAATGAATAGAACCAGCTATATGCAGTGAAAAAACTCTGGGAAATGAGTGTGAACCACTACATAGCATTTCCAATCCCTCTGTTTTTGTCTGCCTGCATTTTTGATTTCCTTCTCAGGTTAATTGTACATTATTTCAAAATCCGATTCTTCTTGTGCAGCAAAATAACTGTATGGATATGTATACATATCTTGTATTTAACATATACTTTAACATATTTAGCATATATTGGTCATCCTGCTATCTAGGGGAGAGGGTGGGGGGAAGGAGGGGAAAAGTTGGAACAGAAGGTTTTGCAAGAGTCAATGCTGAAAAATTACCCATGCATATATCTTGTAAATAAAAAGCTATAATAATAATAAAAAAAGAAATTAGTTGAACTAGATGCTTCCTTGGTCCTTTCTGATTCTAAACTGTGATTCTGTGAAACATTAGGGTCAGGCCTGATGCTTCCTTCTGTTCAATTCTGGGATGAAATGAGGCACTCAGCCTTTAAGACTCAACCATCTTCCTCTACCTCTGAAAATTCTTCAGTCTGCAGGGCAGGATATGGTAACTCAAGTGGTTTTCAAACATTCACCAAGCCAGGAAAGCCCTGATCTCAAGGGCATGGGACCTTTAATACCTCAAATTGACCACAGAGCTATAGCCACACAGCCGAAGTCCACCAGCACGCCTGGTCCTCTGGTATGGTTCTGTCCATATCCCCGGGGCCAGGTTCATCAAGATCTATTATTACTGCTTTTTCCTATGTTGGGGAGGGGAAGTCCATCCTAGCATAGGTTCTTAGCCTCCATAGGTTTATGATCCAACTGAACACAGAATGGAAGTTCTAATCTGAAAATCAATCAAAGTAATGAGAGCAGGGGGAGGGGGGGCGGAGAACATATCAAAGAAAAGGGAGATAATCCTATTATGGATACTATTTTAGATGGCAGCCTAGACAGAGAACTTGACTTAGAGGAAGGGAGATTCTGGTTTCAAATCTCACCTGAAACTAACTGTGTGAGCCTAAGCCACTTAACTTTGAGCATCAGGGGCAATTAGGTGGTGCAGTGGATAGAGCACCAGCCCTGAAGTCAGGAGGACCTGAGTTCAAATCTGATCTGACCCTGGGTAAGTCACTTAACCCCAACTGCCTCAAAAAAATCTCCCAAAACCCAGAAACAAATCTTGGGTATCATCTGTAAAATGAAGTTGTGAGTCTCTAATATTCATGCCAGGTCTATCTAACTCTACGAATCCATGAGCCTTTGTGATTTGTATCCTTTTTTCTGTATCATTTTCTGGAAAGAGATTACTTATTTGTAAGCAAGAGATTATAAGGTTTCTAAGTGAACTTCAACATGATTTTCCTAAAATCAAAAGATAGCACACAGTTATTTTGCAAACTTACTGCTAATCCATTAAAAAAAAAAAGCCCAGGCACATGAATAAAAATTAACAAGCTAGTTGAATTTTGGGAAATCAATAAATATAATTATTGTTTGAAATAATTCAGTCTGGCATTATCTTATAAATTTAAGAAGGGCCCAATTACCCATATACAAATAATGTAAACGACTTCTCCAATGACAGCTAATACAGTGGTATCTGAATATTTTGGGTGAGTTATCTTATAGAAAAATTAAGACAATAGCTTATTATGCTTAATAGTCTTGATTGGTGTAGTTATTAAAGGTTTTACAAGCATGTGGTACAACTACTACTTAGTCGTAGAAAGAATAAAAAAAAATCTCTCTTAATGCAAGCTTTTCCTAGAGATCTAATTTATAATTTTCTATAAAATGGACTTCTAATATTTTACCTGATCATTGTTTTCTCACATTGGACTAATTTTCATAATTCATTTTCATACAGAGGTAAGAATTTTATGTCAAAGCTAGAAATTATACTAAAAATCATCTCATCCAAAATTCTATTTTAAAAAATTATTGCTATCTCCTGTTGTTCATTTCTCGATGGCTCTCTGCCATTTTCCCTTACATTTGCCGAAGATTTCTCATGTATTATTTATACAAATCATTTTTTATAGCCTAGTAATGTTAATCTGTTTAGCCATTCCCCAACTACTGGGCATCTACTCTGTTTCCAATTCTTTGCTACTACAAAAATGGTACTTCTATAAAATTTTTGGTAAATATGAAACCTTTCTTTTGCCATTTATATCCTTGGGATATATGCCTAGTTGTGGAATTCACTTCAATTTAATTCAATTATCTACTATGTGGGGGATGCTATTAAGCCCTGGGGATATAAAAAGAGGCAAAATGTTCTTGCCCTCGAGGAACTTACAGTCCAATGGGGAAGACAATTGCAATCAAATATGTTGTATACAAAGCAAGATATATACAGAATAAATAGAAAATTATTAACAGAGAGAAGGCACTGGATTTAAGAGAGATTGGGAAAGATTTCCTCTAGCAAGTGGGGTTTTAGTCAGGAAGGTCAGTAGTTGAAGAAGAGAAGAAAGAATTTCAGGCATGAGATAGCCAGAGAAAATTCCCATAGCCAAGAGAGTGTCTTTTCACAGTCAGGAGGCCAGTGTTATTGGATTGATGAGAATATGTTGGAGAATAAGGTGTAAGAAAACTGGAAATGAGGAGAGGCTAGATTATGAAGGGATTTGAATGCTAAAAAGAGCATTTTGTATTTATTCCTGGAAATAGTTTATTGAATAGGGATGTGATATGATCAGACTTACATTTTAGGAAAATCACTTCAGTGGCTGAATGGGTTACACTAGGAAAAGACCTGAGACAGACATTCCCCCCACCCCCAGCAGGCTATAGCAGTATTAAACTTGTGAGGTGAGTGGGACTGAATCAGAGTGGTGGCCATTACCTTGGACAATGGTCTTACACTGCCTCTAGGAATATGTGTCCTAGATTCTAACCCTGTCTTTGGGACTATCTAGCTGTTTGATATTTGATTTGATTTGATTTGATAAATCATCATCCTCACTAGGATTCTTTATCAAAGGAAGAGATGGGATTGGATAATTTCTAAGGTTCATTCAAGCTTTACTCTAACATTCTATGATATTCAATGATAAAAGGCTGGATTTGAAGATACTATGTTTTGATCATGACTTTACTATGTTATCCTGAGCAAGTCAGTCTCTTTAACTGGGTTTGTGTTTACTCAGCCTGTTTTCCAAAGCCTTTGTCAAATGGTGATAATAACATCAGTAAAATCAACCATCACTGGTTCTTAGTGGGATCAAATGAGATGT
Source organism: Antechinus flavipes (assembly GCF_016432865.1). Lineage (NCBI taxonomy): Eukaryota > Metazoa > Chordata > Mammalia > Dasyuromorphia > Dasyuridae > Antechinus > Antechinus flavipes. The sequence goes on along the minus strand of NC_067400.1, from coordinate 70,412,061 downwards.
GAATAATTTTTTAAAAAGTTGAACACTAACTATGGATTTTAGGTGCTCAGATTCAAGTTGATGAGTTGATAAAAATGTTTATAAAATGAGAATAAAAATTAGTTGATTAAAAAAATCATGTAATTTTATGTATGTTGCTATGATGGGAAAAACAGTGACTAATTTAGAGTCAAAGTGGATCTTCAAATTCCACTTCTGGTAATTACCTGTGATACCTTGGCCAGAATATCTCCTTGGGTCTCAGTTTCTTCATCTGTAAAAGGAGGGGGAATCAAATCTAGAACTATGATCACCAACCATTAAGGTTACACCAACAAACAGATATGAATTTTAAATCAAAATTTATCAGGCAGAAATTGTCAGTACAATGTAATTGATCTACCATTCCCACAGTGTTTAGGAATGGAAGAGGGTCATTTGTGTTTTAGCCTGATCATTTGTGTGGGTCAGAGAGGAGACTTGTAAATTCCAGGAAAAGGAACCATTGTTTTTTGGGATCTGTGCCTGGAACTGTGTACAGTAGTTACTTTATTTCATACATAACAGACATTATCCTAAGCTGCAGATATTAGCCAAGGGCTCTTTCCTTTGAACTTGCAAGACAGAACTAAATTAGCTCCTGTCAGCTGTGCTAGGAGAATCTAGTTGGGGAGTAGAAGCTTGAGCCTCTTTTTTCTGCTCCTGACATGGGGTATTGCTAATGACCAAAAGTGAGGAAGCAGATGAGTTTCATGGAGAAAAGGCATTTTAGAAAAATGGAAGCTCCATTTGTAGTCAGAGACTTTAGCACAAGTCAACAAGAAAATCCACCAATAAGCTTTATTAGGTATTGTGTCAGAGATTGTGTCCAAACCTACCTATCTCCCAAGCCAGGGCAGTCTGGGATCATATAGACTAAAGTTTGATCCTGGGGGTCTGACTCCAAAAAGGTTCAATTCTTTCTCTGGCTTTACCTCATCTAAAATAAAACTCTAGAGACATTTTTATAACAAAGATTAGGTAGGGCTTACACTTAGGATTTCACTGTATTCCCCAATATAATTTCCCCCAGTTCTGTAGCTGATTGGATATAAGTGAGCAAGAGGGGAAAGTAAAAAACACTCTAGTTGTCTGTAAATTGTTTTTTATCCTTATTACATTAAGTAATGTGTTTCAGTTGCGTTTGACTCTTCAGGATGCCTTTTGGGGTTTTCTTGGAAAAGATAATGGAGTGGTGTGCCATTACCTTTCTCGAGCTCATTTTACAGATGAAGAAATGAGGTAAAAGGGTTGAGTGACTTGCTTGGGGTGATGCAACTAGTGAGTGCCTGAGACCCCAATTGATCACAGGGAAATGAGTCTTCCTGATTTCAGGCCTGGTACTGTGTCCAATGCAGGCCTTATTAGGAGTCCAGTGGAAAGTACTGAACAACAAATCATTGGCTTTCAGTTCATTGATTGATTGATCATGGACAAGATAGTCTCCCTGGACCTCAGTATCCTCATCTGACTAAAAATATAAATGAATAACCTCTAAAGGACCTTTGAATTCTAACTCTTTCATCCAATTGTTGTATGTGATTGCCCCACTGGCCTTTCCATTCATACTGTATTCTTAATAATATAATTTATCTGACTTTTTGTGTACAAAGTTATCAGTGGGAACATTTAGAAGTTTCTTGTATAGGCTACCTGTTTTTCCATTTTTCTGTCAGTAATTTGTAATTTTAATTCTTCTAAGATGACCAAATTCCATGATTTGTAGCTGTGCTGCAGAAATACCAGTGGTAAAGAAATAGGCTTTTGTAATAACCTTATAAAATAGTAATCATCTTCTGAAATATTTTAGGTAGAAAAGCACTTAGTTGGACATTAATTATTTAAATTTCACACACAGAAACTTATAAATTTCCTCATTTGGGCACCAGTTTTGGATTGTAACATTCAAGGAAGAAAGGCCTTGGACAAACTGTGACTAGGAAAGATTTCTTTCTGTCACAACTGGTACCAGGAAATTGGAGATTTGGAAGGACTCCAAAGACTCTACTTGTGAAATGTGTGAGCAGAACCAGTCCTACAGTGGATCGTGTAGACAACTGAGTTCAGATAATTTCAAGTCAGCAATTTTTTATTAAGTGCCCACTATGGGTAGGGTACTTCTCTAACTCGGGGCAGCCAGTTAGCCCTGTGGGTAGAGGGCTGAGGCTGGAGTCAGGAAGACTCAACTTCTTGGGTTCAAATCTAGCCTCAGACTTTTACTAGCTATGAGACCATGGGCAAATCACTTTACCTTGTTTACCTGATTTTCCTCCAGAATCTTTGCCAAGAAAATTCCAAAAGGGCCCATGAAGAGTCAGACACACCTGACAGATGTGAAAGATGACTAAACAGCAACTGTTTTAATCACTGGTAATGCTAGTATGAAAAATCTTTGCCCTCAAGAAGCTTAAAATATAATATGTTAATAATACTTTGGCATATTGTTATAATATAAAATATATAGAGAAAAGTACAAACAGGAGATGAATCAGGGAAGGATGAAAAATTAGGGAAGAAGACTACTTTTTGCCAGGGTAAGGGAGTGAAAAATAAGGAAAATTTTCATGGAAGAAGTATTACTTGACACCAGAAAAGTGTGTGTATATATACATATAAATACATGTATACATAAGTGTCTACATGTAGAAAACCTTCTCTTCTACATATATGGGTAGACACATATGCATGTATGTGTATGTATATATGCAAGTCACTTAATCTTGTCTGCCTCATCTGCAAAATGAGTTGGAGAAGGAATTGGCAAATCACTCTCAGTAGCTTTGCCAAGAAAACCACAAATAGGGTCATGAAGATTCAGATGTGACTAAAATATCTGAACAACAACAATTACCATACAATCAGTAAGATAACTTTTCCAATACATTAATTATCAATATCTGATAAAGCATATCAATACTAATATCATGGTAGTCTCACTATAAGGATTTGCCACTGTTCCGGCAGGAATAGAGTGTAGAGTCCAAATGGAAAATAGATTTTATATAAATGTTAAGATATTCCAGATAATGCTTCTGTTTGGAGATGACATTGGGTTGATAGCATCAAATATTGGAACATGGCAGAATCTCCTAAATGAGAGCCATAATTACTTAAAAGAGTTTGGCCTAACTATGCACACAGGGGGAAAATGCAGAGAGATAAAGAATGTCTACTGCCAGACTGATAGGAAGTTGGATGGCTAATTCATGGAGCTGGCCCATCCTTATATGTACCTTGGACAGCAAACTAGATCCAGAATTGAATAGAAGAGGAGGAAATAAAAAATTGTATTTGGAAAAAAAGGTAGCACATTTAATGATTACAAATTCCATTCTGAAATAAAGATTCATCTTTTTAACACTATTTTATATCTTTTTTTCTTTTCTTTTAAAATTTAATTTTTCATATGGATAAAAGTGTGTTTTATCTATGTAATACCTCTCTGCCAAGATGGGAGGAAGTAAAACAGAATCCTTGTAACAAATATGTGTAGTTGAGCAAATAAATTCCCATTTTGATCATGTCCAGAAGTACATCCCATGCTGCATTTTGTCCAGTACATTTCTTTCATGGGATGGGTAGCATGATTTATCATTAGTACTAAGAACTAAATTAAAGTGTTTATCATTTTCAGGAATGCCCTCCCCCCGAAAAAATAAACACAACAAACCAAACCTGTTTTTTCCACAAATCCTATAATATTTTATTCTTTTTATGTCACAACCATGAGTATATGAGTAAATACCCCAGGAATTGGGGATGTTTATAGTTTAAATAAGAGAAGACCAGGGGAACAAGATTTGAAAGACTATTGTGTCCTGTTTGGCCCAGAGGACAGAACCAGAGCAAAGAGTAAAGGTATCCAAGAAGCACTATTAGGCTTGGTAGCAGGAAAACTTTCTAACAATGAAAGCTATACAGTGGAATGGGTGGGGAGGGTGGATTGCCTTAAAATATGTCAAGTTCCCCCTTGTTAGAAGTCTAGCAGTGGCTGGAGGAAGAGTTGTCAAATATGTTGTGATGAATATTTTTTTTCAGGGATGGGTACGACAATTAAGATAGCTTTATGGGCAAACCATTGTGTCTGGAGTCAGGAAGAAATGAGTTCAAATCCAGCTCATACACTCATTAATTATGTGACTCTGAGAAAGTCTTTAAGCCATTGGAGAAGGAAATGGCAAACCACTCTATTATTTTTGCCAGGAAAACTGTATACATTGCCATGAAAAGTCCAACACGACTGAACAACAAGTGGGCTTGACTAGAATATAGTTGAGGTCCATTCCAACTCTGAATTCTGAGACACTTTAATGAAAGCTGATAAGCACATTTAGTATTTCCACACTTTCTGATCTGGCATTTTGGACCTTGATTTAAAAGCCCTCCAGCACTGACTTAAAAAAAAAAAAAAGATTAGAAATAGCATTTCCTTTGTTGTGATTTGCATTATTAATAGGGATAATGTAATTTTAAATAGCTATTTTGTGTATGAAAGCTCCCCCAGCACACATCTGTTCTGTTCTGAGAAGTTATACCAGAAGCTTAGTGTATTCACATGGGAACAAAGAACATTGTAGTTTGGAAATAGCAGTTGTAAGCTTGTATAGGAACAAGGAAAGATAACCTGAATGGTGATAGCTGTTTGGGGACTATTTGAATAATCAGGAGGTTGTCTCCATCTGCTCTGAGACTGTTTTAACCCAAAGATAAAATTATATGAACTCAGAAGAACTCAAATATTAGTTATAACCTGATAGATTTATTTGGTACATTTTAGCACTTCAGCAAAGTAATAATCACATGCTAAATGAAGATCTGAGTATTTTATATACTTTTTGATAGTCCTGGTGTCAATACTGTTCTTAGATTGTAATTCTAACAGGTCAGAATTTAATTCATGGAAAATGCCACTTTTTGGCATAAGTGGAAAATATCCCATTTCAACTGAGATCCCAGCTGACCTTAGTATTACAATATTTTTTCAAATGCCCCTTTAGATGTTTAAAAAAAAATAGAGCTGTTATTTTTTTTTTCATTACAGGGAACTCTCAAAGAGAAACTTCCTCTAGCAATGAAGATTAGCACCTTTTAACAACGATACTGTATGAGGATGTATTCTGATGAAAGTGGATCTCTTCGATAAAGAGAACTAATTCAGTTTCAATTGATCAAGAATGGACAGAAGCAGCTACACCCAAAGAAAGAACACTGGGAAATGAATATAAACTGCTTGCATTTTTGTTTTTCTTCCCGGGTTATTTATACATTCTGAATCCAATTCTCCCTGTGCAACAAGAAAACTATTTGGTTCTGCACACGTATATTGTATCTAGGATGTACTGTAACCTATTTAACATGTATAGGATTGCTTGCCATCTGCGGGAGGGAGTGGAGGGAGGGAGGGGAAAAATCGGAACAGAAATAAGTGCAAGGGATAATGTTGTAAAAAATTACCCTGGCATGGGTTCTGTCAATAAAAAGTTATTAAAAAAAAAAAAAAGATTAGCACCTTTTCTTCAATTTGTAGAGTTGCTTGGGAACTGAGAGGAGATTGACTTGTCCAGGGTCAGAAAAGCCAGGAAGCCTTGAATATTGGTCTTCCTGTCTCTGAGAGAAGAGATCCAACGACTGCCTTTTAGATGTTTTAGATGAAAGATCTGTGAATGCATCCCAATTTGCATTTCTTTCTTAGACAACAGGTGGCCAACCTTCCGGTAAGGACTTTCTCTGAACACAGCTGGCCTGGACTTCTACACATTCATTGCCGGGTTATACCTGAAAGTTTCCAGTTTTGAGAGGCCCTGCCTGAGCTTGCCTTGTGCCTTGGAGAACCCAGGGTCAGATCGAGGCATCCTAGAACTTTAGTGTTGAGAGAGCTATTCTAATTTAGTAATAATATGTGATGTGTCAGGAAACTCTTCAGTTCTTTAACTGGAGTCACCAGAAAGCTGCATTGAAGATTATTTCTTCCAAAGACTGGTGTTTTACTCCTTCATAAATTTCTGAAGTTAGTAGCTTCATTTTATTGAAGAAAACAAAACAAACAAACCTGAGCTTTGGAGAGATTAATTAGTTGAACGAGCTTGGGGACCAACCACAGATTTCTCTGCTTGGCATTTAAAGCTTATTACAACCTGGCTCCTTCCCTCCTCATCTCTGCCCTTTGGAATTCCTGATTTCCTTCAGGATTCAGCTCAAACCCACCTTTAACCTTTAAGTCTTTCTTCATTTCTCCCTCTCCTCCCACCATACTAGTGATCCTAAAACTACCCCTCATTTATTTTGTATGTATTCTATACTTGTATGTGCAAATGTTTTCTCCATCAAGCTCCTTGATGCCAGAGACTATTTCCCTTTTGACACTGTATCTCCAGTGCTTAGCATAGCACTTGGTACATAGCAAATGCTTAATTTGTGGTAGTCTTCCATCTCTAAAAATTTATGTTTCTAAGATTTTAGGTCCTGTAAATGCACACAAAATGCTTTAAAGTCCAAATTGTTTCTATTCTTTTTGTCATGAAGGACCTTTCTTTGGGATAGTAATGCTTCAAATAATCTACTATCGATATGTTCCCTTTACTGGTATAGATCAGTTGATAAATTGATTTGATGATTGATTTAGCCAGAATTAAAAAAAAAATAGTGGTGACAGTAGAGAGATATGATAGGTGCCTTATGTATTCTGGAGTAAATTACTTAATCTTTCAGTGCTCTGAATTCTCTGAGATGATAAATTAATATTTTGTTGCCCTGAATTCATAGAAAGAATTTCTCTGAGAATTTTTTAAGCCAACAAAATTACAGAACCAGTTCCTGTTCCATGATTTCTGTCCTCAAGTGTGAAGGACTTTTCTGTTTGGCTACAGGGAGTGGAACTAGAGCAATAGATGGGGGAAAAGCACAAAAAAGAAAATTTTGATTTGTCAGGAAGTTTCAAACAACTGAAACTGTCCCAAAGTGAAATGGGCTATCTTGGTAAAATAAAATAAAAAATTGGATTTTATATTGAAAAGTATAAGGTTCTGGATAACGTGCCTGCTGTGTTATAGAGAAGATTTTAATTCAAGTACAGGTTGAACTAGATGGACCCTGAGGTTACTTCCAATTCTGACTATCTGTGATTTGCTTTTTATTAAACAAAAAACCAGGGAATAAACTGGTATAAGAAGAAACAACTTCTGATTTATGTACCCTTTGATCATCATATTTCTAATTACCACAAGATTTGGTTTCTAGTAGTAGTTTTTATCACTAATTAACTACGTGCCCATGGTCAAATCATGCAATGTCTTTCATCATTAAGAATTCTGTGATACTAAAATTTAAAATCTCATCAATGGCATTCTTCCTAATAGAAGGCACATTTCTTCAATATACCAATATGTCCATGAATCTGCACCTCATTAATTTGGGGTTTTTTAAAATTGTATTCATTATTGAATTTAAATGAAAAAAAGACCAAAAAAAGAACGTTTCCAAATACACAGTCAACTCATTAATTTGTGTATTTTCTTAATCAGTGCCTATCACAACCCATTCAATCCTTTTTATCTTATGTGATTTTTTTTTCTTTTTATTCTCTCATTGATTCTTTAGTGTAGATCCTCATGTATATAACAAAATATAAAATCTAGTACCCTTTTCTATTTGACATAAATTATATACAAAGAATGGGAAAAAATGAGTGACTTCTTTCAAAATTCAGAAAATATTTTATAATAAAATCAAGGCATTTTTGCCTAACATACTGTAAGAGAGTTTTAAGATGTTATTAATTTGAGAAATTTTTTTCTGGTATTGATAGTACTCTTTGTCAATAATCCTTCAGTTACAAAAGTCCTAAATGTTTAACAACCTTACCTACTTGTTTGGAATAAGTTGAGAAAAAGAAATTAAACAACAAAGAAAATCTCTGAGTGCCCAAAATGTCACAGATTTCATACACTGAAATTTCTATCTTTTAATCGTAGGAAAGTCCACCAAAGCTTTTCTCCATACCTATTTATTCTTACTATTTATAAAACTAAAGCAAGTTCAGTTTTTTAGTTCCTAAGTCCACAGTAAATTAAAACTAATAAGGGATATTTAAAGGAAGACTTACTTGATTACAATAAGATCTGACAGCAAGGGAAAAGAAATTGAACTACAAAAGTCAGAAAGGAGGATTCAAAAAGAAAAGTAGTTTGGAACCCCTTATTATGATCATGCAGACATCAACGAAATTTGAGCATAGCCTACATCTGAACAAATAATATAATAATCACAGTTCATAATGACTATTAGAGTTATTAAGAAAAGGTGAAGTTATATTTTGTATCTTCAGTTTAAGAAAATATGAAGGCATATATTTTACCAAATTTTTTCAGTAAAATACTTAAAATAAAGATTTTTACATGTGAAGAGTGCTCAGGGATATGGAAAAACAGATTGTACAGAATGATTTAGTCTTCAAAGGTTCTAGACAGTTTTTACTATCCTTAAAATTCTGAACTATTTTCTGAAAATTCCCTGATTTCAGTTAGGTTTTTCATTCTTCTTAATTTTGTATTAAACTCTTTAGCTTATGAATATTTATCAATACATATATATTTTTCCCTTTAACTGCATGAGAAAAATCAACATCTTTATACTTAGACTTGGATTATGATTAATCTTTTACTTTTAGTCCCTTCATTGATTTCATATTTAACTTATAATTTTCCTTTCAAAAATCACTATTTCAAATGCTTCTGTAGAATCTCTCAGATGAATCCATGAGGAAAGACTTCATCTAAAGTAGAAAAAAATTATACCTGTGATTTAATCTATTTTTGGTGTGGAAATGAATTCAACTGATATATCTTTTTCAACTAAAAATGTCATTACTTTTAAATAAGATTTAGGTCAAAGTCTCCATTTGAAGACATTTTAAAATGGAGTCCACAAAGTCCTAAAGGACTCATGGATAGATTTTACTGAGTTTGTAAACTTAATTGAAAAAAAAATCCATTTTTTATCTTCACTGACTTTTGTAGTCCTGTGCATTTAATTTTATGCATTTAAAAGCATTATTCTGAGAAAAGGTCCATTGGTTTCACCAGACTCACAAAAGGGATCCAGCAAACACACACACACACACATACACACACACACACACACACACACACACGCACACCATTTAAGAATCCTTGCTCTAGATTAATTGCACTGATCTGGCTGTCTTGAGTCATCCCATGAATTTGCTAAAAAATATTGCCAATGTTTTGTTAAATATGGAAAGCCTCTCTGCAGGGTAGGTAGCTCCTATGTGGTGAACTTATGAGAATATTTCTTTCTTTTGGATTTGCCTATTACTTCAAGGTGCCCTATCCTCCCAGACATCTAGGTTCACAACTTTGAGAGTGATTTCTTGCTCCTTATTCTTCCTTGTCTTGCACATGCAATAGGCAATGCTATGTCTTGTCAATTCTAATGCTGCAACATTCCTTGTATCTTATCCCCTCTATATATTCTTAAAGCAATCACTCTCATTTAGGTTCTCATCACTTTTTCCTGTCTGTCTTCACTAGGGGAAGAGCCACCAAATTGGTATTCTTTTTTTTATTATTATTAAAGTTTTTTATTTTCAAAATATATGCATGAATAATTTTCAACATTCACCCTTGCAAAATCTTATGTTCTAAACTTTTCCCTCCCTTCTCTCCATCTACCACTCTTTGGACATAGTTCCAAATTGCTCTCCACAATGGTTGAATCAGTTCACAATTCCACCAACAATATATTAATGTCACAGTTTTCCCACATCCCTCCAATATCTGTCCTGTCTTTTCCTGTCATCTTAGCCAATCTAAGAGGTATGTAATGGTATCTCAGAGTTGTCTTAATTTGCATTTCTTTGATTAATAATGATTTAAATCACCTTTTCATATGATTAGAAATGACTCTTTTTTAAAAGCAATAATTAAGATCCATTTTATTCAACTGTATGCTAACAAATCTGACAATCCAAACTGAAATGTTGAATATTTACAAAAACTTAAATTGCCTAGATTAACAGAAAAATAAAGAAATTGTGCAAATAATCCCAATTTAGAAAAACAAATTAAATAAGGCATATATGAACTCCAGAAGAAAAAATCTCCAGGAACAGATGCATTTTTTCTGTATTAAAGTTTTTTTATTTTTTAAAACATATGTGTGGACAATTCTTCAACATTATCCCTTGCAAAACCTCGTATTCCAATTCGATCCCCACTTCCTGCACACTCTCTCCTAAATGGCAAGTAGTCCAATACATGTTAAATAAACTTGGCAGAAATATTTGTTAAATCCAATATATACATATATATTTATGCAATTATTGTGCCACACAAGAAAAATCAAATCAAAGCAGTACAAAAATATTTTTTTAAGAGAAGCAAAATTAAAATGCAAGCAAAGCACAACAAAAAGAGTGAAAATTCTCTGTTTTGATCCACACTCAGTGCCCACAGTCCTCTCTCTAGGGTAGATGCCTCTCTTCATCACAAGATCATTGGAACTTGTTTGAATCATCTCATTGGTGAAGAGAGCCACATTCATCAGAATTGAGTGTCATATAATCTCTTTGTTGTTGTGTACAATGACCTCCAGGTTCTGCTGATTTCACTTAGCATCAGTTCTTGTAAGTCTCTCCAGGCCTCTCTGAAATCATCCTGCTGATCATTTCTTACAGAATAGTATTCCATAGCATTCTTATACCATAATTTATTCAACTATTCTCCAACTGATGGGCATCCATTCAATTTCCAGTTTCTGGCCACTACAAACAGGGCTGCCACAAACATTTTTACACATGGGTCCCTTTCCCTCCTTTAAGATCTCTTTGGGGTATAAGCCCAGTAGAAACACTGCTGGATCAAAGGTATGCACAGTTTGATAACTTTTTGAGCATAGTTCCAAATTTCTCTCCTGACTGGTTGGATCCATTCACAGTTCCATCAACAATGTATTAGTATTCCAGTTTTCTCACATCCCCTCCAACATTCATCATTATCTTCTCCTGTCATCTTAACCAATCTGAGATGTGTGTAGTAGTACCTCAGAATTGTTTTAATTTGCATTTCTCTGATCAATAATGATTTAGAGCAGCTTTTCATATGACTAAAATGGTTTCAATGTCTTTATCTAAAAATTGTCTGTTCATATCCTTTGATTATTCATCAATTGGAGAATGACTTGAACTATTATAAATTTGAGTTAATTCTCTATATATATGAGAAATGAGGCCTTTTTTCATGTCTTGAATGTAAAATTTTTTCCCAGTTTATTGCTTCCCTCCTAATTTTGTCTTCATTGGTTTTGTTTGTACAAATTTTTTTTAACTTAATCAAAATTATCCATTTTGTATTCAATAACGTACTCCAGTTCTTCTTTGGCCACAAATTCCTTTCTTCTCCACAGATCTGAAAGGTAAACTATTCTTTGTTCTCCTAATTTGCTCATAATATCACTCATTATGTGTAAATCATGAACCCATTTCGAGTTTATCTTGGTATAGAATGTTAGGTGTGGGTCAATGCCTAGTTTCTGCCATACTCATTTCCAATCTTCCCAGAAGTTTTTGTCAACAGTGAGTTCTTATTCCAAAAGCTGGGATCTTTGGGTTGGTCAAACACTCGTTTATTTTAATCATTGAGTATTTTGTCCTGTGAACCTAACATACCAATGATCAACTACTCTATTTCTTAGCCAGTACCAAATGGTTTTGATGACCGATGTTTTATAATATAATTTTAGATCTAGTACAGCTAGGCCACTTTCTTTTGCATTTTTTTTTTCTTTAATTCCCTTGAAATTCTTGACATTTTGTTTTTCCAGATGAATTTTGCTATCATATTTTCTAGTTCTGTAAAATAATTTCTTGGGAGTTTGATTGATATGGCACTGAATAAGTAGACTAATTTAGGTAGTATTGTCATTTTTATTGTATTAGCTCAGCCTATCCATGAGCACTTGATATTTTTCCAATTGATTAGATCTGACTTTATTTGTGTGAAAAGTGTTTTGTAATAGTGTTCATATAGTTCCTGACTTTGCCTTGGCAGGTAGACTTCCAAATATTTTATATCCAATGATTTTAAATGGAATTTCTCTTTATATGTCTTGCTGCTGGATTTTGTTGGTAATATATAAAAATGTTGACGACTTATGTGGATTTGTTTTGTATCCTGCAACTGTGCTAAAGTTGTGAATTGTTTCTAGTAGTGTTTTTAGTTGATTCTCTAGAATTCTCTAAGTATACCATCATATCATCTGTAAAGAATGATAATTTGGTTTTCTCGGTACCTACTCTAATTCCTTTAATCTTTTTTCTTTTCTTATTGCCAAAGCTAACCTTTTGAATACAATATTGGATAGTAATGGTGATAGCGGGCAACCTTGTTTCACTTCTGACCCAATTGGGAATGGTCTTAGTTTGTTCTCATTACATATGATACTTGCTGATGGTTTTAAATGGATGCTACAGATTATTTTAAGGAAAACTCTATTCCTATACTCTTTAGTGTTTTTAATAGGAATGAGTGTTAGATTTTGTCAAATACTTTTTCTACATTTATTGAGATAATCATATGATTTTTGTTAGTTTGTTTACTGATATAGTCAATTGTAATGGGCTGAAGCTCGAGTTAATGCACTGAGGTCCCAAGAACGTGAGGCTACACAGTAATTGGACCATAGTCTATTAATATATATGCTTGGAGAAAGAATGGCCCCCCACCCACTCTTTGTGCAAGTCCTGATGTGTTGTATAGGAAATGACGATTTTGGTGGGTGGAGGCAGAGGAGCAGAGGGAGAAGCAGAAAGAGACTGACTGCTGGCTGGCTTCTTGTTGCAGCTGTTCACTTGCTAATCCCTCTTTACCTCAAAAAGAATAAAAATTGAAGATTTTCCTTAACCTGAATTCCTGACTCCGGCTGATTTTAAAATACACAGTCATCACAGTCAATAATGCTAATAATTTTCCTAATATTGAACCAGCCCTGCATTCCTGGTATATATCCTACTTGGTCATGGTATATTATCCTGGGGATAACTTTCTGTAATCATTTTGCTAATATTTTATTTAAGATTTTTACATCAATATTCATTAGGGAAATTGGCCTATAATTTTCTTTCTCTGTTTTCACCTTACCTGATTTAGGTATCAGTATCATAGCTGTGTCATAAAAAGAATTTTGTAGGACTCCTTCTTTCCTATTTTCCCAAATAGTTTGCATAGTATTGGAATTAATTGTTCTTTAAATGTTTGGTAGAATTCACTTGTAAATCCTGAAATAAGTCTGGCCCTCCCTGGAGATTTTTTATTAGGGAGTTGATTAATGGTTTGTTTTATTTCTTTTTCTAAAATGGAGCTATTTAAGTAATTTATTTCCTCTTCTCTATATCTATCTATCTATCTATTTTTGCTGAGGCAATTGGGGTTAAATGACTTGCCCAGAGTCACACAGCTAGGAAGTCTGACACCACATTTGAATTTGGGTCCTCCTCACTTCAGGGCTGGTGCTCTATCCACCTAGTTGCCCTGGCAATCTATATTTTTGTAAGTATTTCTTCATTTCATTTAGATTATCAGATTTATTGACATGTAGTTAGGCAAAATAACTCCTAATTATTGCTATCATTTCCTCTTCATTGATGGAAAGTTCTCCCTTTTCAGTTTTAATACTAACAATGTGATTTTCTTCTTACATTTTTCTTTTCTTTTTTTTTATTTTCTTTTTTTTATTAGGGCTTTTTATTTACAAGATATATACATGGGTAATTTTTCAGCATTGACAATTGCAAAACTTTTTGTTCCAATTTTTCCCCTCCTCCCCACCCTCTCCCCAAGATGGCAGGTAGACCAATACATGTTAAATATGTTAAAATATATGTTAAATACAATACATATATATGTTCATACAGTTATTTTGCTGTACAAAAAGAATTGGACTTTGAAATAGTATACAATTAACATGTGAAGGAAATCAAAAATGCAGATGGACAAAAATAGCGGGATTGGGAATTCTATGTAGTGGTTCATACTCATTTCCCAGAGTTCTTTCACTGGGTGTAGCTGGTTCAATTCATTACTGCTCTATTGGAACTGATTTGGTTCATTTCATTGTTGAAGAGAGCCACGTCCATCTATTTTGTTGGATTTTTTTTTCATAAAACCAAATCTTAATTTTGTTTAGTAATTCAATAGTTTTCTTACTTTTGGTTTGATTAATCTCTCCTTTTATTTTGAATATTTGAAATTTGGCATTTAATTGGTAGGTTTCAATTTGTTCATTGCATGCCCAATTCATTGATCTTCTCTCTCTATTTTATGCAAGTAAGCATCTAGAAATATAAAACTTCCTCTAAGAACTGATAAGGGATTTCAGGCCCAGTTGTGTTGTTAACAATCTGCACATACTGGGTGAGTGCAGAAGTAGTGGGTCAAGAAAGCTGCTAATTGTAGATACTTACAGAAGGTGGAGTTCTTGGTTTCAGGCTCCCAGCCAGAGGGGAAAACTAAAGGAGGATATGAACCCAGAGATACCGTCCCCCACACCTCAGGACTAGTGGTTATTAAACTAATAAGCTCATATTAAAAAAACAAAAACACAAAAGTGAGCCAGCAAAAGAGAAAGAGCTGAACTATAGAAAGTTACTGTGGGAATAGGGAAGATTGAGTTTCATCTTCAGAGGAGGATACTGAATTAAGAAAAAGTGTCTCCTACCCCAAAAAGTAACATCAAATGGTTACCTGCCCCAAAAAAATTCATAGAAGAACTCAAAAAATATCTTAAAAATCAATTGAGAGAGATTGAAAAAAATTAATAAGAATAATCCAAGAAGTTATGAAAAGAAAGACAATTGACTAGAAAAGGAGATGCAAAGTCTTAAGGAAGAAAATGACTCTGAAAACTAGAATTGGGCAAGGGAAAGTTAGTGAAATTATAAGAACCAAGAAATAATAAAACAAAATTTAAAGAATGAAAAAATAAAAGAGAATATGAGACATCTCATAAGAAAAGCAACAGACCTGGAGAACAGATCAAAAAAAGAAAACAAGATTATAATTGGACTAACTAAAAGGTATGATTAAAAAAAAAAGAATTTTGATAAAACAATACAAGAAAGAATTAAAGAAAATTGTCTAGAAATGTTAGAAAAGGGGAAAGTTGAAACAGAAATAGAGAAAAATCACTGATTATCACCTCAAAGAGATCCCATGAAGAATACTCATACAATGACCTCTGTCTCTTAAAATCCCTATTTCAAACTTCAGTTCAATCATTATCTTTAACATTGAGGGCTTTCCTCATCTTCTCAGCTACTGGTGCCTCTTTTCTACTACATGAAAAATTTCTAGTATTTTTAAAGTATATATACTTATATATCTACATACTGTCTCCCCTATAGAAAATAAGTTCTGTGAAGGCAGGAAATGTTTTATTTTTGTCTGTCCCCATTTCCTAGAATGAGCCTTATCAAACAGTTGCAATGATCCTCAGAGATCATTCTAAACCCTTCTTGCCTGGAAAGATTATATTACTTACCCAAAGACACACAAAGAAGTAGGTCCTCAAACTCTTTCCACTGCACCATGTATGTATAGTAGTAGAGGCTTTAATGAATGCTTATTGATTGATTGATTGAACCAGAATCACGAAAGAGGTGTGGGATGGATGGACTGCAATCTGAATTGTTGAGGAGGAAGTCCATAGTGATGAGATAAAAATTCCTTTGGAAAATTTTCAGGTTTTGAATTGTGATCAGAAGATCAGATTAAAGTTATTTCTTCAGAGTAGTTTTGTTTGCTGGGCTGTCATGACTTTTGTTTGACATAATTAGTGAGTTTACATAACATTTTTTACAAGTTAGAATTCAATGTCAAATGCTTTTATTGGCTTCACTAGCACCAGCAGAATAAACAATTGGATAAAGATGAAAGAAAATATCAAACCACCAAAATAAAGATAGTGGCAGAGATGGATCAGGAAGTAAAGAAATTTGGTTTTGGAGTAAAGAGATAATTTCGCAACACAAAATTGAAGGTTGTATCCAAAGTAAAAATGTGTCAGCTTGAAATAAAGTGGATGTAGTCCTGACATGCTACTGATTTATTTTATGGCTGGACCACTTCAATTAACAATGATTTGAGTAGTGATTTATTATTTGTAATCTATAATATTATTAAATGTGCTCTCTAATATGAGTAATAACAGTGGTCTGTGTTCATTTGAGCACAATATCTCAGTGACTATTTTAACAAGACTATCAACAACAACAAAAAATTAAGGAAAAAAAAGAAATATATTTTTGCTCTTGAAAAGTCTAACCTTATAGTTGTGAGATCTTATGATTTAGTTGGTATCGTCAACATAAAAATGAATAAAGCAAAAAATAAAAAAAATTTATTTTAAAAATTCAAGTGAATTAAAATTAATTTTGGGGGGAAATTTTGGGAAAAGTTTCTTTACCCTGAGGTAATTGTAGATGCATGTGAAATATGACAAAATAAGGACTTGAAATCAGTGAACTAGTCATAGCTACCAAAATAGAAAAATTAAAGTATTTTCAAACATTTTGTAAGCAATAAATTCCTAACAAAACAATATTGCTTTGTTAAATTGTCCTAACCTTTTCACATTGGAAACTGTTTACATCTCTAAAATTTTTAAGTGATTCTTATTTTCCTGATAAAAAGGTGTGGTTTGATTTGAAGATGAAAATTATTTAGTAAATAAAATTCAATTTACAGTTAGCTTTATAGCTTGATGTATTTACTATGTAAAGTAAGGGATACATAACAGTAATAAGTAGGTTCAAATCTCAGTTTCAGCACACCTTAAAAATCTTTTTTTTTACATCTTCTTCATTTCTGACTATATCTGTCTTCCTTCCCCTATCCAATGAGCCATTCCTTATGATAAATGAGAAAACTAAAACCAAAACCAAAACCAAACCCTTTCAAAATGAGAACAAAAGCAATTTCATGATAACAACTAGTAATGTAATAGAGTCTAACAATATATTCCAGCTACAATATTCCACACCTAGCGTCTCCCACCTCCACAAGGTTTTTTCATGCCAAGCTTTTTGTTTTTTTGTTTGTTTGTTTTTTTATAATTACACCACTTAGGTACTCCTTTTATTATACTACCTGTTCCAATTGGCCCTGTTCATTCAGAAGATAAATATAATAAAATATTGACTTGCCCATGTATTCTGTTTCTCTAAAAAGGATTTTTAGGAGAGGCTTCTAGGGTGGATATGATCAACTCTCATCCTTAAACAAGTAATTGGCTTTTATTGCTTAATCAAATTAATCAATGAAGAAGCATGTATTAAATATTTAGGAAGTGCCAGGGCTCTAGAGATACAATCATGAAGCAGCCCTACCCTGTAGAGGCTTATGTTCTACTAAAGGAACCAACAGATTCATACATACAATAAACACAATTTTGGAGGAGAAGAGCATTAGAGCTAGGGAATCAGGATTTGTGCAAATTCCATTCTAAGTGTCCAAGGGCAGTAAATAAAATACAAGATTCTAGGCCTTCTCCCTTACGGGCTACCAAGAATTAACAATAGTCTTTTCTCTAGACCATCAGTCTGGGACCTCTGTTCCTTTGAATAGGATTCTGCTACTAGGAACTACTGTGTGAATGTAGTTTTCCTAGCATTTCACATGCTTCTGTCTCTCTCTCCCACTCTGGCAGGAAACATAAAGACACTATCAATCCCAGCAACAAAAAATAATCTGATGGCCTCAGTTAATAGAAATGTGTCATTCAACTGCTATTTAAAATGAGCAAAACAAATTTCTATTATTTAGAGGAATTATTTTAACTGAAAAACCTTGGAATGGACAGTGAATGAAAGAGTTTCGATGAGCTCATAATGCCATCATGAATCTTTCCGTCAGCAAAGAAAGGGTCAGCAGCCCATGAATTACTTCAGTTCGTCTTGTTCGAACAATGATTTCTTTAGGTGCAATGATGGATTATTTCTTCAGGTGCAATGATGGGCGGCAGTCTTTTCTGAAGACTTTTCTCAATGCAGCTCTTTCCTCCCACATATGTTCCCAGGACACTGTAAATAATAACCACTTTGGGGATGGAGGTAATGTCACTGTTGTTTCTATCTGGCAGCAGAGCCATCTGACTCCTGCAGTGCTGGCAATTAAAGTGACATTTCCTGGCAGGGTTGTCAGCTGGGAGCATCTCTGGGAACAAAGAGAGGAGAGACTAAGCAGGATTACCCAGGGCTACTTAGCCTAGATTTACAAGGCCTGAGCAGAGTTACAGAGGTGCCCTACAACTGCCAGGCATCCCAGAAGTCCTGAGCAAGTGGGTGTGAACAGACTGAAGGGCTTTTCATCAGCTCACAAAATTCGAGCATGTTTTTCTCTCTGTTTAGCAGTTCTAGGCATCTTTTATAGCAAGGCAATTCCTAATTATACTTGCATGTGCACTAGTAAATGGAAGTACATTAGAACTTCAGGGTTTTGTTAATTTAAGGGGTGGGAAGCATATGTATGATGCAGTATAGTGTCCTAGATGGATAGCAGGCCTTGGAGTCTGGGTTGAAGTTTTGCCTCTGGCACATGCTGTCTGACCATAGGCAAGTTACTTAGCCTCTTGAAGTCCCAGGTAAAAGCAGTTCCTAAAACACTAAGTTATAGATGAGTAGGGAGTTATCACAGCAGGAGTTCTGTAATCCAAAGATATTACTTCTCTAGAAACTCTAATTCCTCCCTGCTCCCCACATCCCAAGAATTAAATAAATTGGCATTTAAAGATTTCACTTGTTGGACAGAAGCAGCTACACCCAAAGAAAGAACACTGGGAAATGAATATAAACTGCTTGCATTTTTGTTTTTCTTCCCGGGTTATTTCTACCTTCTGAAACCAATTCTCCCTGTGCAACAAGAGAACTGTTCGGTTCTGCACACATGTATTGTATCTAGGATATACTGCAACATATCTAACATATATAGGACTGCTTGCCATCTAGGGGAGGAGGTGGAAGGAGGGAGGGGAAAAATCAGAACAGAAGTGAGTGCAAGGGACAATGTTGTAAAAAATTACCCTGGCATGGATTCTGTCAATAAAAAGTTATTAAAAAAAATAAAGATTTCACTTGTAAATGGCAACTGCAACTATTATATTGAATCTTAAGAGATAAACTAACTCAAAGATTCTTTACTTTGTGTGGTAGAGCCCATTGGCAGTCTGGAAAATCCAGATCCCTTTTCAGAATAACATTTTAAAATATGTAGTCAGAATTACAAAAGAAATGAAATATGTTGAAATAGTTACACACACACATACACACACACACACACACATATTTTAAATCCAGGTTACAAACTCCTAAGAGCAAAAAGGATAAATAGTTGCTCAATGTAACATAAGTTAGTGACAGAATTAGGAGAAAGACAAAATAATAAGTGAAAGGTACAGTTTTTTAAAATGGGTTAGAAAAAATTATAGACAAAATAAGATGAATATATCTAAAATAGCATGAAAGAATTCATGGACTCTCTCTATAAGATAGCAAAATCAGACTCCAATGCCTTGGCTAATAGGTCCATTATTTACAGAAGTATCTTTTCACAGATAAAAGAAATTCTATTACATTTGTTTTAAATTATTTTCCCTTATGCCATTTAAAATTTCCATTCCCATGTTGTATACTTTTATTCTTCCTTCTCCACAATTCTTCTTGTATGTCTACTCAAAAAGAAGCAAAGTCAGATACTAAAAAAAAAGTACTATTGAACTGAGTTTAAGGTTAAGCTTTGCATTTGACTATACATCCTTATTGTTGTTTTCTGTGTTATTCTAATTTTGGTTCCATGGCTTTGAAAATCACAAAATTATATAATTATAAAGTTAAAGATATCAAAAGCTATCTAGTCCAATCTGTAGCTGAACAGGAGTCCCTTCTACTTCTTTGATCTGCAAAATTAAAATGGAATCAAGAATAGGACAAGTGTAAGGCCATGAACATAAATCATTCTAGAGTATGTAACATACTCTTACAATCCTTAATAGGTATAAACTTTTTGTGTTAAGTATTAGATAGTGTTATGACGCATCATGGAAATTCTATTAGAAATGGTATCCCAAGAATTTCAATCTTCTTTCAATAATTCAGTTTTCAATTCAAGTTTCAGTAATACAGGGCATCCCCAAAATCTTAGTGCTGTTTTTAGTCATTAAAACTCCTTAATGCAGTTTTTTTTACTTATGTGATGCCTTGTTTATACAATTTTATCTTAAAAGGAGGGTGCCATTTCCCTCCCACAGATATTTTATTACTGAAATAGGGAAAAAGTGTACCCTAATATCCTTTAGAACAGGAGTGGAGAAAACTTTTTCTTCCAAGAGCCATTTGGATATTTATAACATCATTCATGTGTCATTCAAAATTACCAACTTATAGAACTAAAGCAATGAGAGCTTGCTATACCTGGTTTTCAGCTCATCATTGCTTTGATTGGCTTAGCAAATGATTTCTTAAACTGTGGTCTGGACAGTCTGCCCCCAAAAAAGCTCCCCCTGTATATAGAGACAGACTTAATTTAGGCCCTATTACTTGTCCATTTTTCCCTTAAGAAAGAAAAATAACAAAACTCTTCCCCATTTAAATTTTTTAAAAATATTTAATTTTTTTTCATTTTTCCAATTACATATCAAAACATTTTTAGCATTCATTTTACAAGATTTTGAATTCCAAATTTTTCTTTCTTTCTTCCCCCTCTCTTTTTCCTAAAATAGTAGGTAATTTGATATAGTTTATGCATGTAAACATATTTCCATATTAGTTATAGTTGTGAAAGAAAGAGATTTTCAAAAAAAGAATAAAGCATGCTTTGATATGCATTGAGTCCATCATTATTTATCTGGATGTGAATTCTATTTTCCTTTGTGAGTCCTTTGACTCCTTTGAAAAAGACTGAGTCATTCATAGTAGATCATCATACAATGTTGTTTATATTGTGTACAATGTTTTCTTGATTCGGCTCATTTACTTTGCATTAATTTCCTTTTTTTTTCCTGAAATCTCTCTTCTTATCATTTCTTATCACACAGGGATATTCTGTTACATTCGTATAACACAATTTATTAGGCCATTCCCCTATTGATGGGTACTCCCTCAATTTCCAATATTTTGCCACAACAGAAAAAGGATGTTACCAACATTTTTGTTCAGTAAGTCCTTTTTCTTTTTTTATGATCTCTTTCGGAATACAGACCTAGTAGTATTATCGCTGGAGCAAAGGGTAAGCAGTTTGGTTGCCCTTTCGGAAAAGTTCCAAACTGCTTTCCAAAATGGATAGATCCTTTCACAACTCCACCAACAATGCATGAATGTCCCAATTTCCCCACATATCTCCAACATTTATAATTTTTTATATTAGCCAATCTGATAGGTATGCAGGGTACCTCTGAGTTGTTTTCACTTGCATTTCTCTAATGAAAAGTGATTTAGGGACAGCTAGGTGGCACAGTGGATAGAGCACTAGTCCTGAAGTCAGGAGAACCTGAATTCAAATCTGGTCTCACACACTTAACACTTCCTAGCTGTGGGAACCTGGGCAAGTCTTAATTCTAATTGCCTCAGGGGAAAAAAAAGGGGGGGATTTAGATCCTTTCTTTATATGCCTATACATACTTTGATTTCTTCATCTGAAATCTGACTGTTCATATCCTTGAGTATTTATCAATTGGGGAATGGCTTGTATTCTTACAAATTTGATTTAGTTCTCTATATGTTTGAGAAATGAAGCCTTTATCAAAGATATGTGTTCTAAATATTATTTCCCAGCTTTCTGCATGCAAAACCTTTTTTATTTAATATACCAAACTCATTTATTTTCCATTTTGTAATGCTCTTTATCTCTTGACTTAATTTTCTCCTTTAAGAATTTAGATTCAGATTTGGAACTATGCTCAAAAAGTTATCAAATTATGCACACCCTTTGATCCAGCACTGTTTCTAAAAGTTTAGGAACTTTCCTAAAGGGCAACCAAACTGCTTACCTTTTGCTCCAGCAATATTACTACTAGGTCTGTATTCCTAAAGAGATCATAAAAAAGGAAAAAGGACTTACTGAACAAAAATGTTGGTAACATCCTTTTTCTGTTGTGGCAAAATATTGGAAATTGAGGGAGTACCCATCAATAGGAGAATGGCCTAATAAATTGTGGTATACGAATGTAACAGAATATCCCTGTGTGATAAGAAATGATTATATCCCAAAGAGATCTTAAAGGAGGGAAAGGGACCCATATGTGCAAAAATATTTGTGGCAGCCCTTTTTTGTAGTGGCAAGAAATTGGAATCTGAGTGGATACCCATCAGTGGCTGAATAAGTTATGGTATATGAATGTCATAGAATATTATTGTTCTATAAGAAATGAAAGGAGGATGATTTCAGAGAGACCTGGGGAGACTTACATGAACTGATGCTAAATGAAGTGAGCAGAACCAGGAGATCATTGTACATAGCAACAAAATTAAATTATGATCAATTCTGATGGATAAATGGATGGATCCTCCAATAATGAGATGATTGAAGCCTTTTCCAATTTCTTGCTACGAAGAGAGCCATCTACACCCAGAGAGAGGATTGTGAGGACTGAGCATGGATTACAACATAGACATATAATTTTCACTCTTTTTGATGTTGTTCGCTTACATTTTGTTTTCTTATTCATTTTCTCTCCCCTTTTTGATCTGATCTTTCTTGTGCAGCAAGAGAATTGTATAAATACGTTTACACATATTAGCTTTAATATGTATTATAACATGTATAATATATATGGGATTGCTTGCCATCTGGGGAGGGGGTAGGGGAAAGGAGTGAAAATCTGAAACATAAGGCTATGCAAGGGTCAATGTTAAAAATTTATCTGTGCATATGTTTTGAAAATAAAAAGCTTTTAAAAAAAAGAAAAGAAAGAAATTAGATGCAGATCATTCTTTCCACCTCCCCAAACAGCCAGAGCTGGTCGGTGGATGCTCAAGAAACTACTGCTACTGCCCCCACTGTCCATATCCTCAACCTTTCATGTCCTTCCAGCCCAACCCGCCACCTTTACAAACAGAAACATCTCCCATATGGCATAGCGGGTCTTCTTGGCCAACTCTATGGCTGCCTGTATGTCCCAAGTTGGTCAAGCTCATCCCCAAGGGTCTTGATGCTAAGTTGGGAAAGTTTGTTGTATATCAGGAAAAGAATCTGTTCAAGATAAAGATATTTTCATTCTACAGACAATACCAAGAGATGTGAACATGGCTATTCTGGAGTTATAAATCATGGCTATGCACTGAAGACTGCCTGTGTTAGAAATATTATTAAAGTCATCCCTTATTTTCCCTCTAGCAAACAAAGCAAAATGAGAAGGAGAGGTTCCATTGTGTCCAAGTTTCTATATTAGGCAAAGAAGGTTTAACACATTACCACTATGGATCTTCATCAGAAGGAAATAAATGCAAGGCTTTTTCAGCTTTCCCATGGACAGCTTTAGAGCATCTTCTTTCCTGCTTTAGTATATCCAAGAAGAAATTTCAAATTACAGAAATGCAGTCACTGTTGCCAAGTCTCTTGAAGCTACAGAAAGGGCCCAATCATATGCTGAGAGACTTCACTTGGGTTTAGATGTATTACATGCAGAAACTTAGGGTACAGAATTTGACATGGATGATGGGCATCCTCCTCTGATGTTCAAAAATATCTCTGGTCTTGAGTTGTCTTTGATGATGGCCAAAGAAAAGCCACCAATCACGATAGTGGGAGATCTTGGAGGGCAGATAGTCATCATAGAGGAAGACATCACTGATGACGTGGAAAGTTTTGTTGCTGTTGCTGAGATACTCAAAGAGCGAGTGCCTACAAGATCTATGTCATGGCTACTTATGGCATCTTGTCTGCAGACACTCTGGTCTCATCAAGGAATCATCCATTGAAGAAGTGGTGGGGACCAAAACTGCTCTTCATAAAGTACAGAAGCTGCAATATCCCAAGATAAAGATGATTGTTGATATCAGTTTGATTCTTTCAGAAGCAATGAGGAGAATCTACAATGGGGAATCCAATGGCTCACCTATTTAGAAACATTACCGTAGATGACTAGAATTCAGATTTGATTTTGTTCTGGGGCATTTGAGGAAAAAAAGAACAACCTTTTTAAGTACATCAAATGTTTCTTTGGGAAGGAGAATGCTGAAGGTTTCTTAGATGGTGAAAAAGTAAAAGAAAATTAAATTGAGCGATGTTTATATGAGAAACTTTCTTTTGCCACGTGGAAAAGCATTGTGAGAGATGATGAAAAAGGAATGTCAGTAGGCTGAAGGATCTTCTACCAATCGAATTCTTTTTATTAAAAGCTATTAAGTCTCATGTTTAAAATGAATCTATTTCAAAGACTTATCTGGGATGGTTTCATAACTCAACTAATTGGTTCATTTTTTTAGAAAATGGATTTGTTACATTGAAACTGCTTCTAAGAACAGAATACTTACCTATAGTGTTTATGAATCATATCTGTTTCCTTCAGAAAGGAACTAAGTAGTCTGCATAAATATAAGCAAAAATGTGACATTTCATGTTATTAAATGCAATTTATACATGGGATGAGAAATAGTACACTGATATCAAAATTGGGCTGTCTAGCCTATGAATCTAGCCACCTATATATATGCAGGCTTTTCTTAAATTGCAAATTAAATAACTTTATCTTTATGTAATCCCATTCTGTCCTACACTGCAGAAGTAAGGTCCTCTCTCCTCTCTTATACATACTCAACCATCCCCTGTCCTTTCCCATTCTACTATATGAATAGTATATTCATATAATATGAATGATTAATATTTGGGATTAAAATAATAAATTACAATATTTCAAATTAGAAAATATGAGATTAAAATCCCTCTTTATTAGCTCAAAATGACTAGATGGTGTGTGAAATGAATAGATTCATGCTTTTGCCTATACTAACTAATCTCATCCCTTCTAATCAAGGGCCAATCATCTGTTGGAAATGAGGGTGTAGTCTTATTTCTCTGCAGTGACCTAGAACTCATTCCATTTTCATTCATATTTGAAGGTTAAAAAGCATAAATGAAATAGAGTGTAGTCACATTTCTCCCAGCAGTAAGATCCTAGATTCCAGATAAAACTTTTTAGCCAATTTAATTTCCTTCTTTCAGAGGTGCATTACTACTGAAATTTGCTACTGTCTTGAAAATAGGTAAAATTTTGTTTGGAAAGATAGTAGTTTCTAGAGTGGAGTCCTAGATCAGGTAAGCCTCTAGAGATCAACCAGCTGTGTAACATTGAGAACATTATTTTGCCACTCTGAATAGATCCATTTCCTTCACTGTAAGACACAACAGTATGGACTGAGGTCTCTTCAGCTTCTAGAATCTATCCTGTTTAACACAACAAAATTTTGCATTTGATTTTAATACCACATAATAAATATGTTTATTAGAGTACAAAGTTTCCTTGTGGCCAAAATATATTGTTTCTTCACTTTTGTCTTTCGTCAAAGTTTGGTGTTTGGAAGGCTGATTTCAGTCAGTCTGGAGAAAAATTAATCATGGTTCTCCAAGGGTTAACTCAAGAGGAATGAGCTAGTTTTGTCTTCCTTGCTATCATAGGAACTTGCTAGGAACTTGTAGATGGGTGTGACTTTTTAAAGTTAAAATAAATAAAATGGCAATGGAAATAAAAGAATTTAGATGCAATATCACTTGGTGTATATATATATATATATATATATATTTAGTATTAATATTATTTCATGACCTATGGTAGCTTTTAGCAAGATGTAGTTTCCTTCTTTGTCTGTTTTAATTAGATCTATTATTGCTTTTGCTTTGTCTAAGATTAGGATTGTTATCCCTGCTTTTTTTGCTTTAAACTTCTGTTCCAGCCCCTGCCTTTATTCTGTGTGTTTATGCTTTTAAATGTTGTTTTGTTGCATTTTTTGTTTTTCCTCCCCAGTCTGCTATTCATTTCTTTTTTTATGGAGATATTTCATCCCATTCACATTCACAGTTAGGAATACTGTATAGTTCCCTCCATTCTATTTGCCCTTCTGTTTGTCTTCTCCCCTCATCATTTCCTCCTCAACAGTGTTTTTCTGTCAGTCTCATCCTCCTTTTCTTAATCTTTCTCCTCCTACTTCCTTGTCAGGTTAGATAGTTTTCTATATTCAATTGACTGTGTATGTTATTTGCTCTTGGAGTCAATACTGATGAGAGTGAGGTTTTACTGATGTCCATTGCTTACCTTCCTACTTTCCCTTCCACTGTAATAGGTCTTTCATGTCTCTTCATGTGAAGAAATTTATCCCCATTCTGCCTCTCTTTTCCTTCTGCACCCAGTGTACTCCTCTTTCTCATCCCTTTTTGTGTCATTCCTTCAAATTCACCTTATACCTGTAACCTCTTATATATTCCTTCTAGTTGTATTATTAGTAGTATAATTTTAAAGAATTATAAGAATCATCTTCCTAAGTAGGGATGTAAATAGTTCAGTTCCATTGAATCTCTTATGTTTTCTTTTCTCCTTTAAGGCTTCTCTTGGATCTTAATATTAAGATATAATTTTTTGTTCAATTCTGGTTTTCTCTTTATGAAAATTTGAAATCCTTATATTTCATTGAATGATCATTTGATGTATTAAGCTTAATTCTTAGTTGTAGTCCTAGTTCCTTTGCCTTCTGGAATATCATGTTCCGTGGCTTCTGATCTTTTAATGCTGCAGCTGCTAAATCCTGTGTAATTCTGATTGTGGCTCCCTAAAATTTGAATTGTTTCTTTTTGGCCATTTGCAATATATTTTTTTCTTGGCCTGATAGTTCTGAAATTTGGCTAATATGTTCCTTGGAGGGTTATTTTTTTGGGGGGGGGGAGAATCTCTTTCTTATGGTGATTGGTGGATTCTTTCAATCTTATTTTGCCCTCTGTTTTTTTCTTTGATAATTTCTTGAAAGATCTTTCGAGGTCTTCCTTTTGATTATGGCTTTCAGGTAATCTAATAATTCTGACATTGTTTCTCCTGGACCTGTTTTCTAGGTCAGTTGCTTTTCCAAAGAAGTATCTTCTATTTTTTCATTCTTTTGAATTTAATTCTTGAAGTGTCATACAGTCATTAGCTTCTACTTACCCAATTATGACTTTTAAGAAGTTGTTTTCTCCACTTGCCTCGGAAATAAGAGTATTGAAAGAGATTAAAGGAATTAGAGTAGGTAATGAGGAAACCAAATTATCACTCTTTGCAGATGATATGATGGTATACTTAGAGAACCCCAGAGATTCTACTAAAAAGCTATTAGAAATAATTCATAACTTTAGCAAAGTTGCAGGATACAAAATAAATCCACATAAGTTCTCAGCATTTTTATACATCACCAACAAAATCCAACAGCAAGAGATACAAAGAGAAATTCCATTCAAAATAACTATCAATAGCATAAAATATTTGGGAATCTATCTACCAAAGGAAAATCAGGAATTATATAAGCAAAATTACAAAGCACTTTCCACACAAATAAAGTCAGATTTAAATAATTGGAAAAATATTAAGTGCTCTTGGACAGGTGAGAGAATATAATAAAGATGACAATACTCCCTAAACTAATCTATTTATTTAGTGCTACACCAGACTCCCAAGAAACTATTTTAATGGCCTAGAAAAAAAAATAACAAAATTCATATGGAAGAACAAAAGGTCGAGAATTTCAAGGGAATTAATTAAAAAAAAACGTCAAATGAAGGTGGCCTAGCTGTACCTGATCTAAAACTACATTATAAAGCAGCAGTCACCAAAATCGTTTGGTATTGGCTAAGAAATAGATTAGTTGATCAGTGGAATAGGTTAGGTTCACAAGACAAAATAGTCAACTATAGCAATCTAGTGTTTGACAAACCCAAAGATCCCAACTTTTGGGATAAGAATTCATTATTTGACAAAAACTGCTGGGAAAACTGGAAATTAGTATGGCAGAAATTAGGCATGGACTCACACTTAACACTGTATACCAAGATAAGATCAAAATGAGTCCATGATTTAGACATAAAGAACGAGATTATAAATAAATTACAGGAACATAGGATAGTTTACCTCTCAGATTTGTGCAGGAGAAAGGAATTTGTAATCAAAGATGATCTAGAGATCATTGTTGATCACAAAATAGAAAATTTTGATTATATCAAATTAAAAAGTCTTTGTACAAACAAAACTAATGCAAACAAGATTAGAAGGGAAGCAACAAACTGGAAAAACATTGTCACAGTTAAAGGTTCTGATAAAGGCTTAATTTCCAAAATATATAGAAAATTGACTCTAATTTATAAGAAATCAAACCATTCTCCAGTTGATAAATGGTCAAAGGATATGAACAGACAATTTTCAGATGATGAAATTGAAACTATTACCACTCATATGAAAGAGTGTTCCAAATCACTATTGAGCAGAGAAATGCAAATTAAGACAACTCTGAGATACCACTACACACCTGTCAGACTGGGTAAGATGACATGAAAAAATAATGATGAATGTTGGAGGGGATGTGGGGAAACTGGGACGCTGATGCATTGTTGGTGGAGTTGTGAATGAATCCAACCAATCTGGTGAGCAATTTGGAATTATGACCCAAAAGTTATCAATCTGTGCATACCCTTTAATCCAGCAGTGCTACTACTGGGCTTATATCCCAAAGAGATCTTAAAGAAGAGACAGATCTGTATGTGCAAAAAATGTTTGTGGCAGCCCTTTTTGTAGTGGCTAGAAACTGGAAATTGAATGGATGCCCATCAATTGGAGAATGGCTGAATAAATTGTGTTATAACACAATATTATTGTTCTGTAAGAAATGACCAGCAGGATGAATACGGAGAGGCTTGGAGAGACTTACGTGAACTGATGCTGAGTGAAATGAGCAGACTCAGGAGATCATTATATACTTCAACAACAATACGGTATGAGGATGTATTCTGATGGAAATGGATATCTTCAACAAAGAGAAGATCTAATTCAGTTTCAATTGATCAATGATGGACAGAAGCAGCTACACCCAGAGAAAGAATACTGGGAAATGAGTGTAAACTGTTTGTATTTTTGTTTTTCTTCCCAGGTTATTTTTACCTTCTGAATCCAATTCTTCCTGTGCAACAAGAAAACTGTTCGGTTCTGTACACATATATTGTATCTAAGATATACTATAACATATTTAACATGTATAAGACTGCTTGCCATCTAGGGGAGGGGATGGAGAGAGGGAAGGGAAAAATTCAGAAGTGAGTGCAAGGGATAATGTTGTAAAAAATTACCCATGCATGCATGCATATGTACTGTCAATAAGTTATAATTATTAAAAAAACAAAAAAAAGTAAATAGATTAGATTTTTTTAAAAAAAGAAATTGTTTTCTCTTTAGTTAACTTGATTAGAAAAAGGAGAGAAGATAAACAAATTACCAGTGTCAGAAGTGAAAAAGGTGAATCACCAAAGAAGAAATCAAAGCAATAATTAGGAGCTATTTTGCCCAACTGTATGCCAATAAATCTGATAATCTAAGTGATATAGATGAATACTTACAAAAAGATAGCTTGCCCAGATTTAGAGAGGAGGAAATAAATTATTTAAATAATCCCATTTAAAAAAAAAAGTGAACTCCATAAGAAAAAATCTTCAAGGCCAGAAAGATTTACAAGTGAATTCTATCAAATATTTAAGGAACAAGTAATTCTAATATTATACAATCTATTTGGAAAAAATAGAAGAAAGAGTCTTACCAAATTCCTTTTATGATATATGATGCTGATACCTAAATCAGGAAGGACCAAAACAGAGTAAGAAAATTATAGACCAATTTTTCTGATGAATATTGATGCAAAAATCTTAAATATTAGCAAAGAAATTACAGCAACTTATCCCGAGGATAATACACTATGACCAAATAGGATTTATAGCAGATATTTAGGGTTGGTTCAATATCAGGAAAACTATTAGCATAATTGACTATATCAATAACCAAACTAACAAATCATATGATTTAAGAAGTTTTTTCCCCAGTTATCTTTTGTTTTTCCTTTTCCATTTGGCCAATTATACTTTTTAGGATTTTCTTCTTTCAGTGAATTTTTTTATCTCCTTTTCCATTTGGTCAGTTCTACTTTTTAAAATAATTGTCTTATTTTTCCAAGCTGTCAGCTCTTTTTTCATAATTCTCTTGTATCACTCTCTTTCCCCCAATTTTTCTCTCATCTGTGATTTTTAAGTTCCTTTTTCAAACCTCTTTCAGGGTTTGAGACCACTTCCCATTTTTCTTGGGGGTTTTGCTCATCAGTGTTTTGATATTGTTGTTGCCTTTTGAATTTGTGGCTTGGTCCTCCCTTTTACATAATGATCTATGTATGATTAGATTCTCACCCTCAGGGTGGAAGGGGTACTATCTCAAACTTCAGTGGCTGTTAAGCCTTGGCTGTTTACCTAGTGCTGCATGGATATTGCTCTGATATTCTGGTATCTGGTATTAACTAAGACTGGAGGCTTCCAGGTCTGGAAGCTTACCTGGTGCTAAGCTGGGGTCCTAATGGTGGAGTCTGTCTTGTACTGAGACCAGGTTGGGTATTTCTGCATTTTCTTGGGGATACACTGAAAAGTGGCTACCTGTTTGCTTAGGCACTGGTAGAATTAGGGTCTACCTTTTTGTCTAGGGCTGCGTTGCCCTATGGAGAGGTCTGGCCAATGTAGGAGGCCTATTTTCCTGGGGCTTCACTGAAACTTCCGGTGGTTCCCCTAGTTATGTTGAGGCATGTGGTTTGCCAAAGTGAGACCTGCTACTGGGTTACTGGGACATTTCCTATTCTGGACTGTGCTTACTAGACCAGGACAGATCTTTCTTGCTGATTTTTTAAAGTTTCTTGAGCTAAGATTGTTTCATCCCATCTTTTTCCTGGTCCTGCTATTCTAGGACTTGTTTAGGTTGGTTGTTTGGAGATGAATCTAAGAGAATCATGGTGATTTACTGTTATTCAGCCATCTTAGATCCTGAAAAATGGATGTATTCCCCATCACCACTTATTTTTAATTAAAGCTTTCTATTTTCAAATATATACATGGTTAATTTTCGACATTCACCCCTACAAAACCCTATGTTCTAAATTTTTTCTTCCCTCCCCCTACGCCTCCCCCAGTCAAGAAGTGAACAAACTATATATTAAAGATGTGCAATTCCTCTATAATATTTTCACAAATGTCATGCTGCACAAGAAAAATCAGATCAGAAAGGGGAAAAATGAGAAAGGAAACAAAATGCAAGCAAACAACAACAAAATGAGTGAAAATGCTATGTTGTGAATCACATTCATTTCCCACAGTCCTCTCTCTGGGTGTGGATGGCTTTCTTCATCACTGAACAAATGGAATTGGTTTGAATCATCTCATGGTTGAAAAGAGCCATGTCCATCAGAATTGATCATCGTATAATCTTGCTGTTGCTATGTATAATGATCTCTTGGTTCTTCTCATTTAGCAACTCTCACAGCATCAGTTCATGTAGGTCTCTCCAAGCCTCTCTGAAATCATCCTGTTGATAGTTTCTTATAGAACAATAATATTTTATAACAATCATATACCATAATTTATTCAGTCATTCTCCAACTGATGAGCATCCACTCAGTTTTCAGTTTCTTGTCACTACAAAAAGGGCTGCCACATTTTTGCACATGCCCACCAACACTTTTAAACCCACATTATCATTAGCTGTTTCTTCTTGACCTAAAGTGACAGGCCTTAGTTAATGAAAAATTATCCATTGTCAGCTAAGTTTTATACTTTTTAAAGAGTCAAGTCTATTGTGGTTGATAGTCAACATTCCATCATGGAAAATGTATGCAGAAGGAAAAAAAACATCATTATTCCACTGAATTGAAATGGAATGGGCAGTAAGATGGGCTAATATGTCAAAGCATCATAATATCACAAGCTAAGCGCTAGAAGAGACATAAGAGACCATCTATTCCCAGAACCTTTTTTTTACAAATGATGAAACAGTTTCATCTGTTTAGTGACTTGCTAAAATAAAGATCACATTTATCTGGGATTTGAACACAAATCCTCTGACTCCATATCTAGCACTCTTGACAGTACTACAAATTTTCCAAAGGAAAAGTTACAGTAAGATTACAGTAACTTGGTTTGTTTACATCAATGACTTGTGATTTTCTTGTGGATCACATCCCAGGTAAAATATAGTATTAGAAATATGCTGGGAAATTTAAGAATCTAAGCAACTTTTATTTATGATTATTCAGCAAGTAAGTGACCGAGGAAGATATGAATTAAAGGTTTACTATCACAAGTCCAAGATTCCACATACTTTATCATTTGATTCTTCAGATTACTTTAACTTGAAAGAGAAGAAGGTTGGGAAACAAATAGTAAATTTTCTCATCATCAGGCATATAAAAAATTCCTTTAAGTGATATTGATGAACTGTTCTTCATATTAATACTACTCTTCTACTCCTTAGGAATAAGTAGAAATTTATGTCAAATACCTTTATTGCTCATGGATTGAAGAACATTTGATATATTTTTAGGTATTCTTATCAATGGACCTAATATCCTTTAAGTTTATGTTTTTGAATTTCCAATATTCTTATTTTTTTTAGGAGGAAGATGGCCTGGGGTTCTTGCTAAGTAAAATGGAAATTAGAAAAATGCTAAAAGCAGAGAAGGTTGAATCATTAGAATCCAATTAAAATGACATAAAAGAGAAATTATAAGAGCTGTAAGATATTCTCCCTTTCCCCTAGTAAAGCAAGTATTTGGTAGAAGGAGTCAAAAAATCATCAAATTTTAGTGTGGGAAATGATGAATAAAAAAGACTTAGACCAACCCTTTCATTTTACATGTAATATTTGAGAGAACCTCAAGCCTTTCCAAATAATGGGGTATGGAATGCCAGAGAATGCCTGTCCTTTGGAAACTATTCTCTTTTGAATTCACATATGCTAAAACCAGAGCTCACATAAATGTGTTTACCCTGAATGAACAGAAAACACAATCGGTTGTTTTTTATTGGGAGAGGGGGCTGAAGCAATCAGGGTTAACCAGCTAGTAAGTGTCAAGTGTTTGAGGCCAGATTTGAACTCAGGTCCTCCTGACTCCAGACCTGTTGCTCACCACCTAGCAGCCCCACAATTAGTTACCAAAAAAGCATATAATACCATTGTAAGAAAAAAAGGAATCAACTCTCCCCCACTCCTTAAAGCAGGAACATACTCACCACAAATGCAAGCACTTTTAAGGAATAAGTTGTATACATGTAAGGAATGTGTCTGAATGGAACACATTTGGATAGGGCATTTGTTACTGATGAGACCAGGACACATACACGGAAGATGTTGCTGTCTTCTAGGAATGTCACTGGCTGGGGCCACCGGGCCTTCTTTCCACCATCTTGGCCAGATGATGTTTTTTCTGGAAATGATCTCTCTTCCTGAGGCCCTGCCTCTGTGGGATACCTATCTGCTGCGCAGTGCTAGTCCTTGCGCTTAGCACACAGTAGGCATTTCATAAATGTTTACCGACTCACTGATGAGATGGCCTCTTTAGTCATTTCCAACCCCAGACCATGTTCTAGGTTTTCCATATGATCAGTCTTACATATTCATGGAGAAAGCTTAATCTGATAGTGACATAATTTACCCTGTTTCATTCTCCTTGGTAATACCACAATTTTTGGATTCCTGGCATGTTTTGGGAACATGTTTTGAGATATGTTTAAGAAAGAGCATTGGAGATGGAGCTTGGGAAATACTAAGTTTAGGGAAACTTTAGGGCAGGAAATTTATCTACTAAGAGCTATGATTACATTTATTTAATAAGCTAATTAGACTTTAAATCTCTTATAAAGTATAAAATTCATAAGCATATCAGAGATAACTTTTTAGTGTTTCCAATAGTGATAACACAGAAGAAATAGAAATTTAATTTGGCATTTAGTTTTGCTTCATTATCCTAAACTAATTATGGCCTTATTTTGGCAAAGACACCATTTCCTGAAGAGGGAAAAGAAAGGTCAAAATTGATCATTTTTAAATAAAGTGAGAGTACTATATATAGATAGATTGATGTAGATATAGACATATATCCACATACATAAACATTGTTATCCTTTTATTCATGAGAACACCTAGAAGTTCATTTAAATTTCAATAATACTGTAATTTTTAAAAAGTTAACCTTTCTGGCAATATTTCCTTTTCCAGGATCTTTCCCTGAGTAAGTGTTTAACAGATTTTATTAAACTGATTAACTGAATTACTATAAGTAAAAGGCAAAATGCCAAATGTCAAAATACTAAGTTGATACCTAAAGTATGGACTATCATTTTAAAATAAGATAAATAGGTTTCCTGCATTCTTTTTATTTTCAGAAATTATACTTTTCCACACAGTAAAACTACTGAAATTCAATTCAATTTGACAAGCATTATTGAATATCTACTAAGTGCCATGGATGATACTGGGCACTAGAGAGAAATAGACAAAAATGAAACTTTCTGTGCCCTCAAGCATCCTGAATGTAATTCTACAGGGAAACTTTATCAGTGAAATTAAGTAGTAAAAATTTGGGCAAATCTGTTTATTTGCAAATTAATTTATTCATTTAGTAATGCATCTTAAAGTAATGCATATATCATATATTTAATATATAAGTCCCTAATATAGCCAAGGTTCTGAACTCAATATTATTCTATGTCAGATGAATATAACATGTTGAATTAAATTCAACTTCACCTCAAGATTACACATTACCATACCTAAAATAGAGAATATCTTTGTTGCTCCTGGACAGGCCTGGTCTAATTTTCCTGTAAATGCACAGATCTTTGAATATGGCTTATGACACATGGATACCAGGTATCCATATTTTATGAATGTGACTTTTTGACAACCTATAATTATTATTGTTATCACCCTTATTTTCAAAGAGGCATGGAAAAGGCAACTAAGAAAGCATTTGAAACACTATGTATCAAACAGATTACTCTCTTAAATGGATGATCCATTATTCAAGGCAATAAACACAAGTTGCTTCTTTACATGCTTAGGAATCTCTTCATTATAATGAATCTCAAAAATCCAAGAAAATAATTTTTATTCCCTATAAAACCTGTCAATATTTCTACTACCTTTGTTAACTAAAGCAAGACTCTTTTGATACAGTTGGACAAATGTAAGAAGTTGCCATTTACACAGAATATTAAAGTTTGCAAAAACTTGCATATGATCTAGAGCTGGCAGGTACCACACAAAAGTCATTTGCTTCAGCTTTTTCAGTTCAGAGGCAAGATTTGAGCTCAGGCTTTCTTGACTTCAAATCCAACCCTAGATCTACTATGCATATAATGTTCCACATGAACATCAATGGTTCATTCCTAGAATGGTTCCATTGCTAAATTATGTTACTTCAAGCAAGTCATTTATCCTCCTATGCTATGGTTTGCTCATATGTGAAATAGCCAGACTAGATTAACTTAAAGATGCCTTTTAGTTATACCATCTCGTGATTCTCTGGACACTTGAAATTTCATTGGTTGCTGGTTTATTGTATCCTTCCACTGGGAGATCGTTTCCTTTTTTGGAACTAAAAATGCCAATAGTAAATTCAATGTTGGATTCCCTCTCTATTTTTCATTAAAAAAGAAAAAAAATTAATATAAAAACAGTTCATTTAAACTGGTTGATAATAACATCTATCCTTCCTAGCCTGTTACTTGATTTTTGTCATCTTCACTGGTTTTCCATATAGTAGTTTAATCAAGCTTCAAGATTATGTTCAAAGGAAGCTAGCAATTCTCTCTTCATTCAAACAAATTCAAAAGACTTTCATTTTTTTTTTTTCCAAAAATGTGAAAGACATTTAAAAACAAATAGGGAATCCTGACTGGGGACCCATTTTAACTCAAAAGCAGCACTACTGTGATCTTATATGGTCATTTCCTTCCCTTCTTTAAATAATGATGTATTTTAATTAAAATAACCAAAAAAATGGCTTGAGAACAAAATAATGATTTAAAATTTTTTTCTTTCACTGACATGCCAATAAAATTATTCTTTATTTGTTCATAAACTAATTTATCATAAATCAATCTACTAGGAGGCATAGGAAAGAAATAAGATCTCTAAAGTGATAAAGAAATGGGTTCTCAAATGATATGTTTTGTGTTTCTGCTTCAGGAGAATCTGTAGAAAAGACAACTATGCTTTTAACTATTTGCATAGTTTTTCCTCTTAAAAGTTTAAAAAGGTTTGGAACACAAGGTTTCGCAAGGGTGAATGTATAAAACTATCTTTGCATATATTTTGACAAATTAAGGGCTAATATTTAAAATTAAAAAGTAAAGCAAAAATCTTCAGCTGTTGTTCTGGAGTAATAAGGAACAAAATTAATAACTTACTTTGATATTTGAGATTGCTTTGTTTTCTAGTTGTTGTCTAGTTAAATTTCAAACTTTACAAATACTATTTTAACTACCCCATTGTAACTCTTCCTAAAATGTACTACACTTGATTTTGCATAACTCTGTTGCTATAAAGGAGGATTCTATGGGGGTGGGTGATAGGAGGAGAGTGGAAAGCATTTTGGGGAAATGACCATGCTTTCAGAGCCAAAGAACATCAATAAAACACTTTTTAAAAACAAAGTATACAGCATATTTCGGTGTGTCCATATACATTTATCATAAACATATACCATGTTCAAAAATTTTAAAAAGCTTAGATGTTTGACTCTATATAGTATCTTTATCCAAGCATACCTACAAATGTATACATATATATACACATATATGTATAGACACATATATAATGCATACAAACATATACATGTATATTTATGTATATATGCATAACAGTCCAATGTACTAGGAGTCAGGTTCTAGTCTTATGCCTTAATTTACTTATCTTCAAAAATGGAGGGCTAAATTGAATAATTTTTAAAGTTCCAGATAGTTCTAAAAATATCTAATTCTATGATTATATATTTTAGTCATCATTATGAATTTCAGCTCATATAATCACAAACTCAAAATCAGAAGGCACCTCACAGCTAATATCATTCAGATACTGGACCCAAAACATAAATTCCTTGTGATTTATTAACAACAATAACAACAACAAAAATCTTGTAAAATAGTTAAATGTTCTGGGATCTAATATAAAAAAGTACAAAGCTATTTATATCTCCCCACATGCTTTTTTCAGCCATGTTGTCCAACACCTTCATTGAGGATAAACATGGAATTAAAGTCAGCCATTGTACTGATGATAAATTCTTCAACTTGAAAAGGCTAAAACCAAGATTGGTGCTTGATATTTTATTTGCAGATGATTGTGCCCTCAATGCAGTCTACAAAGCTCAGAAGCAACAAAGTATGGATCATTTCTCTGCTGCTTGTGCCAATTTTGGCCTAACAATACCAAGAAAACATGGATCCTCCATCAGCCAGCACCACATCATCCTGTAAGAGGCTCTGGACCTGACCCTCCTGGAGTGAGTTGAGACGCCTTTGTGTCAGGCCCACCCTAACCAGGATCCCTGGACTACCACGCTGGCACTGCTGGCGTGGTGGAGCCTGGACTGGTTGGGGGACAGGGGAGGACTGGTTGGGGGACAGGGGGAAAGGGGCTCCTCCTTTCGGGGAGGGATTGGGGAGGACTCTCTATCCCGATTGGTGTACAGCAAGGAGGAAGGAAAAGAGCTATAAAAAGAGCGGCACGGGACAGTTGGGAGAGACACGGCTGCACTTGTAACATCAATAAACATCATTGTTCTATCAACCTCGGCTCTCTGTCTGGTGATTCCCTCCTCCCGTCTCCAAGAGGAGGGCCGGAGATGTCCGAAGCCCAGTCAGGCTCGGGGAAGCTAGAAGAGGCAGTCTCTGTTGTGGTTTCCCGTTTTCCTGTGACCTGGCCCGGCCCCCAATATCATCCATATGTGGAACCATCAGTTTCAGCAAATGGTGAAGTTTTGGGGATGATGTCTGAAAAGAATGGTAATGATGGTTAATATTTCTATAGAAATTTAAGGTTTGCAAAACACTTGACATGTTATTTTGTTTGATCCTTATTTACCTTTAAAAAATCTGTTGTCCTCAGATTTGTAATACCTATCAGGATATGACTAGCTTTCTTCTTCTTCTCAATCTCCAATTCAGAGGCTAAAATGGCTTCTTTCCTACAAAAATTCCCCATTATTTTCAGCTCAGCAATAAGCCTTTCTATATTGATGAATTAAATTTTAAAAAAGAACTCTTATTCTTTTTTTCTACATCTTTTAAAGAATAAAACCAACATTAAAGCAAGTCAGAAAATCATTAATCATTCTGCTTTGGGTAGAGAAAGTGCTATGCCAGGATAATTGAAGTACCCCATTACTATTATATCATACCTTTATTCTAGGATTTTGATTTCTTTCCCAGACTCCTTATTTTCTCTTTCTGTCTAAGTGATTTCTAATGACAATACTTCTTTTGCTTTCAGCTATATATTTCCATCTAGATTCCTAAATTTCCACACATATCTTTTTATACAATGATATTAAACGCTTCCCCATTCCTTTTGCATAAAGCATAGCCTTTGAGAATCATATTCATCTCAAAAATCTATTATATCATTCTACCAATATATCAATTAAACTTACAAGGTCAAATTTGTTTTTTGATTTTGATTTATAGATCACCTCACATGTTACTCATACTCTTTTTGTACAGAAATCATCAGCTATCAAACTATTTGTTGACTTAATTAGGCAGGTCCTATCAGGTTCTTTAAAGAATTCCCCCTTACTTCATCTTTTGGCTCTCTGTACATTTCTATGTATGTGTAATTATATCGCCATATAACTATAGCTATGCCCACATACATATACATACAAACATACATACATGATATACATGAGAACGTGCTAGTTCTCTCACTGATTTTTGCCTTTTGTAAATAGACATTTGTATGACTATTTTCCATGCTACAATTTAGCTATTTGTTATACTATTTCTCTATCTCTTTTCCCCCCAGTTGATTAGATTTGCAAAACCTCAGACAAATGCATTTTCATTGATCCTTGATTGGTGCACACCATCTTTGACCAGTAAATTTTTAGCTCTAGTTCATAAGTATAAATTCCTTTCTCAGATGTCATTTTTAACCAGTTTTTCAGTCCCTATTTAATAAAGTTAAATAGACTCCATTAGCAAAATTCAAAATAAGGGATAAAAAGTTTAGACAGGTTCCTTTGGCTCTTTTTTGGAGAAAAAAATTCTTCACACAGACAAGTTCCTATCCCAGATGCAAACATTTACAAAACCATAGTCACCACAAAATTTATTTCTTGAGCTATAAACCTATTTCTGTTAAGAGAAGACCTTTTTCTAATCACCTAATTTCAGAATTTTGGCTATTCCTTCACTTTCTCTATTTCAGACATATCCAGTTGTCAAGTCTTGTCAATTTTGCTTTGACATCTTATACAATCATGTGCTTTTTTAACACTTCATTTTTGAAACTATTTTTCACATTTTCAGCCCCTCTCCCTTGGATTATTTCAGTAGCCTTTGAAACACTCTCTAATAGTAGATAGGTGGTGTGATGTATAAATTTGTGGAGTGCCAATGACAGGCCAGATGCAAGGGCTCTCGAAGAGATCATGAATATAAGAGAAGAGAGAAACAATGATGGATTTCAGCCAAGACATCTTTATTTTTACTAACCTACTTCTTTACGCTCTCTAACCATAAAGTTACTAAGGAAACAAAAGGAAAACAAAGGCTAGACAAATTGGTCAGGGTATGAAGGGACTATGTGACTTTAGGGTTCAAGGAGAGACTTTAACATTCTCCTCCAATCCAGCCTGTTTATCGTATCATTTCTACAAATCCATTCCTATCACACCAGTATATCTCTTCCCAAAACTGCTCAGCCTCAGCTGGCCTGTAGGCTATTTTTAATGGGGTTTTGGAGCCAGGTCAGGATGACCTGGAATCCTGCAAACTATGCACAGACTAAACAGATAAATTGCCTGCAAATGGACAGTTCTGGAGTCAGAAAAACAACTTCTTCCGTTCAAATCTGACCTCGGACTCTTACTAATTGTGACCCTAAGCAAGTCACCTAAAACTATTTGCCTCAGTTTCCTCATCTGTAAAATGAGCTAGAGCAAGAAACGGCAAATTATTCCAGTATCTTTGCCAAGAAAATCCCAAATGGGATCATGAAAAGTTAGAGATAACTAAATGACAACATCTGGCTCTCCATCTCCAAGCTTTCCTCTTGCCAAGTCACCAATGACACAGCTGCCAAATTGATATTACTACACCACAAGGCTGGTCCTGCCACTCCTCTCCTCAAGAAGCTCCAGTGGTTTCCTATTACTCTTTGGATAAAGTACAAACTCCTCTAGCATTTAGACCCCTTTAAATAATGATGCCAGTCTACTTTTTCAAGACTGTTGTTTATTGCATTATTTATTCATGTTTTCCACACTGCAGCCAATGAGGTCTGCTTGCGATGGTTTAGACTACCCTGGATTCCAGGTAAATATTTAACAACTGGCTTCCCAAAAATATACAACACACTTAAGTTTAATCTGCATCAGGAATACTTTCTGTATTCTTTTTTTTTAAAGTGTAAACAATCAATAAAACAATAAAAAGAGCCCTCATTTGTAGTGTTTGTAGATTTCTGAAGTGTAAATGAGTACCCTGAAAATTTAATACTTGGCAGCGAGAGCCCATTTCCATCTGCCCAGGTGCCTTTACATAGATTCTGCTTCATGCTTGAAGTGCATGCCTTCGCTTTTCCCTTTTACGATCCCTATTTTCCTTTAAAATTCATTTCAAGTGCAATCTTCTCTGCTGATTCCCTAGCTACTAGTACTGCCCCCACCATTCCTTTGCACTTGTATAAATAGATGTTTCTTCTGATTACCTGTAAAGTTCTCAAAGGCAGAAAATGTTTTATTACTGTATTCCTAAATCCAGGATGGTGCTTGACACAGAGAAAGCATTGAAGGAATCCTGGTGGGAGTGCGGGTGAAGGAAGGAATACCAAGGTAGGGGTACGAAAGACTGGAGGAAAAACCGGGGGGGCGAAATGGGGAAGGAAGCAGAGTCCTTACTTTGCCTGGAGTTCCCGGTCCCATTCACCACGCCATTTCGGGGGCGGGAGTCCCTAAGTCCCGCCCCCACGCTCCTCCGGTCACTAGGTAACGAGAAGACGGTTGTCCAGGCAACGCAGGAAGCCAATGGGAGGCGCCCGTCCTGGGCCACGTGGGGAGCGAGGGGAGAGGCGTGGGGCGAGTGGGGCAGGGTGGAGGGGCACTCCTCTCCAAATTCTCAGGCACCCTCTTTCCCACCGAGCCAAATGCAGAACTCTGCTGCTCTCGCCCTGGCCCAAAGCAGCCCTTCGGCCCGCGCGGCACCCCCGCCTCTCGCGAGAGCAGGGCCGAGCCGGGGGAAGGGTTTGGGCGGGGGTGGGAGGGGGCGGGGGGCCTAGCGGCTCGGGGGGGGGGGGGGTTGCCCTTGGGAACGGCGGTGGGAGTGGAGTGAGGGTGAGGGGTACGGGCTCGTAGTGACCGTGCGCACCGGGACGGAGGCGGGCAACTGAGTCGGAGTCAAATTGACGACCATGAAGCGAACGCTGTCGGGTCCGAGGCCCCTGGAAGGGGGGGGCGCGGCAGGCTTGATGGCAGCCGGGGAGACCGCGGAGGCTGTGGCCGCGGAGGGCGCCTATTATTTGGAGCGTATCCTTGGCGCGTAGGAGGGAGGGGCCGGGCCGGGGGCCTACCCTCAACCCCAGAACTCACCCCCCACCCCCACCCCAGTTACCTGTGGCGTCACATCTCTGCGTCTCCTCTGTAATGGGGAGGAGGTGGGGGCGGGGGAGGAGAGGGCGCTTATCTCCCACTTTTCTTCTGGTCCCGCCTTGGTTTACTAACCCACGCGTCCCTTTCCTTCCCTTTCGTGCTCTCTCGGGCGAGTGCTTGGCGAGCTCTAATCTGCAACGTCCTCTTATCTGAACAAAGGACAAACTCACCAAGAAAACATATATTAAGCGCCTATTGTGTGCAGTTAGGTATCCCAAGTCTGGGGAAGGACAGTCCTGTCAGGAAGTTCTTAGCCCCTTGGGGAAGACCACGAGTAAAGCGCCATAGGCAGGGAAGAGACAGGTGAAATTTGAGATAATCCACCGAGAATTAAAAAGCATCAGGAAAGGCTTTCCTGTAGAAAGTGAGATTCTGGCTGGGAAGCCTGGAGGTAGAGATGTGGGAGAATGCTCCTGGCATTGGGCGCAGCCAGAGAAAATTCCTGGATGCTGGTGATGGAAAAACATCAAGGGTAGTGCCTCTAGATCAGAACCCGGGGTGGAGGCTACAGGAAGAGTTGGAGGGGAGGGCAAATTAGAAATGCTTTGGGATGCCAGAGAATTTTCTATTTGGTCATAGAATTTATTGGTAATATAATATAGTATCTGACATGAACAGAGATTAGCTTTAGGAAGATAATTTTGCAACAGAATAGAGGATGGACTGAAGTGTAGAGAGTAAGGAGCCCTAGTTGTTGGCTATTGGGAATGGTCGAGACATGAGATGGTGAAAGCTTGCCCCAAGATGTTGGCAATAAATGAAGAGAAGGGGATTCGTGCCAGAGGTAATGTGAAATCTGCAAGCCTGGCAACAGATGAGATTTGGGGGTTAAGAGAGGGACTTAAGGAGTAGAGGCCTATACTCTTAAGTTGGGAGCTGACTTGTGGAGTCCTCTCCCAGATTTTATCATTATTTTCCTATCTTCTTCCTGAGCCCCTCACCAACAAATGATTCACTTTTCTCCTCCTTTTGCCAGTGATGGGAGAAGCAGTGCTATAATTCTTAAATCTCTATTATGCTTTGTCTCTTTGGGTATCCGCAATGGAGTATGTGGCAAAAAGGGAAGAAGGAAGATTACTTCTTTCCGCTTTCCTTCGCCTCCCTCCTCTCTCTCCCTCTTCTCTCCCTCCTTTCCTTCTTCCCTCCCTCATTTCCCTCCTTCCCTCGCTCCTTTCTTCCCTCCTTCCTTCCATTCCCTCTCCTCCCTTTTTCTCCTTTCCCTTCCTCCCCCTCTCCTCCTTTTCCTCCTTCCCTCCCTTCCATCCTTCCTTCCTTCCTGCCCGGAAAATGAATTTTTTTTTTTTTTATCAACTTCCAACCCAGTTTGCTTAAACAGATTATCCAACTCCTTGAAAACCCTTTGTCTTCAAAAAAAAAAAATCTCTGTAGGTTGTCCAGAAGCCCAAGGTGCAAGGTCTATTACCATTCCAATTAAAACTCAATGCAGTCAACTGGATTGATTATTCATGTTATAGTAGTTCTTGTTTGATTGTGGAGTGCCTCATGTCATTGTATTT
The DNA here is from genome assembly GCF_016432865.1 of Antechinus flavipes. NCBI lineage: Eukaryota > Metazoa > Chordata > Mammalia > Dasyuromorphia > Dasyuridae > Antechinus > Antechinus flavipes. The sequence goes on along the minus strand of NC_067400.1, from coordinate 70,368,567 downwards.
CATCTGAATTAATTTCAGATAACACTGATTTAAGCTAATGCTAAAATTAGTTTGCATTACTTGAAAGCATTCTTATCCATAGCACAGAAGTTTAGTGTAGTAATAGAAGAAAGAAACCATAGAGAATTAAAGATTCTCAGGGCACAGTCAATATAGTGGGTAATCAACAAGTAGATAACAAAACTGAAGTACTGTATATTTTATGTGCTATTTTGGAAAAGGATGTGGAGCGCGAGTTGATTTTTTTTAGAATTGATAACTAAGGAAAGCTAAGATTAGAAATCCTTTGCTTTCAGGCAGAGAAGTAGCTTACCAATCAAGACAGGA